>NC_135061.1:5548625-5869775 GCF_051014685.1 Ptiloglossa arizonensis
ATCTGTCACGACCTTTGCCCCTCTCGCGAAAATCGTCCCTGCTTCTACGCCTCCCGTCTACTTTCCTTAATGTTAAACTGGAAAATTATGCGCCCTTTACGCCATCGAGTGGTCACCGTTGAATTCCTATGATCGATGTTGATATCGTTATTGGGATTATCGGAAGTCTTTACGCGGTTGAGAGATGATCGCAGACTTGTGAGATGCGTCGCTGACGAGCTGATATTGGATGAACACTATTGAACCTTAATGAACCTTAATAGACCCTATCGGGAGGAGATTCTAAGTCGTGACTTCCGATAGGGAGAATTCTGGATAGGTGGGATACGATGAGCACGATCACAGATTTGTGAGATACTAGTATGTCGTGAGGTTCTAAGTCGTTAGTTCTGATAGGGAGAATTCTGGATATGATGAGCACGATCACGAATTTGTGGGACAAGTCGTGGCGGGTGTGAGAAGTCACAGTAGGGATAACCTTGCAATGGAACGAGGACTAGGATAGGAATTTTAAACACTTTGGACATGATTTGGACGATCATGGATACATGAGATTCGTCAAGAACAATTTTAAACATTTAAGATCCGATAAAAAAGAACTCCCTATTTGCACGCTAAACAGTTATCTTAATAGGAAAGGTATGCTCGTACAGAATGTTACGAAAAGTATACCTATAATGTAATATTCAGTTACGTCAGTTTCTCACACTACATTTACTCCATAATTTATTTATTTTCCATTTGAGTAGGTTCCTGAATTTTCCATTCGATTTCATGGGATAGGTTGAACCGAAAGGTTAAAACATACATACATAGAGAGTATCGTGGTTCAGATAATTCCATATTCATTACTTGTAGTTAAAGTGTAGTCTGGTTTGGAAGTTGGTTCATGGACTGCCACAGACAGTTGTCTGCTTTAGTTTCAAAGCACACTCACGAGTTACATGTTGTACAATTTGTTACTGTTCTCGATTTTCTTCCATTGTCTTCTACTCGAACTGAACAGAACTTGCCTCGTAGCACTAGGTACTAGACTGTAAACAGTGCTTTGGTACTTATATTCTACCCACTTAATAGGGTATCTCCGAGTTTCTACGAGAACTTTGCGTTTACCTTTGCTTCCTGAAACTTCCACAACACTTCGAAGGTATTCGTTTCAAAGTTGACACTTGTAGCCCAACGAAATGATGTTCGAGAGTCCTTCGTCCCTACGTCGTAGGATCGTTCATTGTCCCTTGCTTCGACACTTTGTTTTCTTTCCGTTTTCAGTCGCCATTCTTGTTACCGCCACGACTTCCACAATTTATAAAGTTGCGCGACGCTTAGCTAACGTCATTCAAGCGGTACCGGATTACAGTTGGCGTAATCGATGCACTCGAGGGACGAAAATTTTTTGGTTTCCTTATTTCCCTCGGGGTGTTCCTCTCTCCGCCTGTCGGCGCTATTATCGGCAATTACTTCGAAAGTGGCTTCCCACGGCTCAACGATGGCGTCCAACTTTCGAGATCTCGGCTTCCAAGGCGCGTCCTTTTCCTCTGCTCCTTTTTCATCTCGCACCGGTCCGTACCATTTTGTAATGCGAAATTAGGAAGCTGAACCCGACGACTTAAGGTACGACTATGACCGGAATCGTTCGCACGTACCACTTCCAACCTTCGTTAGAAGTGTTTTCTCCGTAAGAGATCATAGTTTCTCACGTGTAGATCACGTTCCACGAGCAAAGTTCAGCGGGGAACATTCGTTACGTTGATCGTTTCTAACATCCTGTGAGACCAATTGGTACCCTTTAATGGCGATTAGAGATGAATTAAATTGAAGGATAGAGATCTAGGTCGGACGAACGACAATGGTGATGAATTACAACGTTTTTCTTTAACTTTTGTTCACAGTTCTGTAACATCATCGCACTTTATGTTATATGTATATGCATTTATATATTTTATATATTTTGTATATTTTATATATTTCATATATTTTATATATTTTATATATCTTATACATTTTAATATATTTTTTAAAAATAGTTATTATACTTTTCATGACATTTTTAGGACCCTTAGGGATCCATGACTTTTTTTCTTCCTTCAGAATTTGAATATAAAATATATCATTATTATTATTATAGAAAAAATAGCACATATTGTCAATTGTACATTATAAAACCCAATTTGTTATTATATTATACTGTAGGCGAGAAATAATGTAATTTTCCGCTATTACTCAAAGCGACGATGGTCAAAAATGTGTTAACATTATCTGAAACGGAACTAGTAATTTATCGTACACGAGATCAACCAACCGTGCCTATCCGTAGCTGTAGCCATTAGTCGTTCAGCACACCTTATACAATGGTAGGACGAATCCAACAAGATTGTATCCTTTCTGGACGAGTTCATAAGATCTTGCGAGTGACCGAGTTGAACTGCAGCCATTTTGCTTTGCATGCTAAATATTCATGATGCGAGACCGCGTATCTTGGCCATTGTTCTAAGTTGGAGAGTAGAAATACAGTGAAGCCACAGGGGATCGTGCATCGTCTTAGTCTTCCTTCAGTTTCTTGCTGCAATATACTACATTTCTATGACTATATTATCCATGATCTCTTGTTTATACGTAGAATATTTGTTAGGATCTGACCCGGTCAGGCTCGCTAAAGCGATGTACAATTCTGCCACACTGGACGTGAAAAGTATTGGCTACTCAAGGCTTTTGAGACAGTAGCAATAACCTTTTACAGTAATACTCTGATATCTGATCGAATCTTATCCCGAATAACTAAAGTTCATCCCCACTAGGTACGTTAACGGTCACTGTAAATGTGATTAATTTGATTTATTTGATTTTACACTATTACGAAATTGTTTTTTAAGTATATAACCTTCCAAGTACCTCTGAGTATAATTTATTCAAATAAACAAATTTGTTTTTGAAATAGAGTATCGAGAATATCTAAAAGAAATAAAATCCACGAATTTTTCGGGTTTGCATTACCTTTCAGAAAAATAAACGTTATTAACTACTGGTATTGTTGTTTCTCATTGAAACGGTTCGTTGCAGTAGAAAGTAGGGGTCTTAAAATAATTTGGATTCTTTCGGAATTAATTGCTAGGACGTTTCTTGAATTCTTTTGCTAATTTGCTTCGTTATGAAACTTTCAAATGAAAGTTATGCCAATAAATTCCATTACGAAAATAATTGCTTTCCTCTTATCCGAGCAAATTGTCCAGGATAGGAATTTTTATTGCCCCCTTGGGGTTTTTCGTTTCAGGAAAAAAAAAAGCGCAACGTAAAATCGGTTTCTTTAAGATCGATTATGCAAAATTTATTTTTACGATCCTCTGCCGTTCTCCTAAACTGTTTCCACACGGAACCACTCGCACGACACAAACTATTTACAATTCAAAATAATGCAATATGTATTGAAAACAGCAATACTGCACATTCGTTACGCATACAAAGTGTCCGGTTCTAACCCTGTCAGATAAACTATATGTGCGGTACAAGTGATATTTCTTGTGGTAATTGTTGACCTTTCCCCTCGATATTTGCAACCACTGACATAAATGAAAACACAAAACTATATATATTCGTAAATTGAATTTGTATTCAAATCTACTGTATCTTCAATTACACAATTTTATTTACCACGACACATAACGTAGTACAATTATTCTTAATATTTTATATTCTCATTGAAAACTTTCGTAACCTTTTACAATTGTAATATACAGAAAACTTTGTATACACTACCATTTATGTAACTATTTGATTCTTTCAATCGTGTTTCTAAATTGTTATATAACCTTCCTTTATTTTTCTTTCCATTTTATATTCTTTTATTATGTTAAACGAAACATTATTGTACTTATTTATCAATAAATAAACTTCATTCGTTTCCACGTATCGTTTACTCTCAGGCCCAAAGTATGAACGTTCAACTATATCGATAAATCGAAAATGATCTACTATACAATTATTCTGATCAATTCGATTGAATTTCAAGTATTTTTTATTCGATTCTATGCAATTGTTCACGTATGAAACTAGCCTACTTCTTACCTCCAACAGTTGTTTCCTTCTTAAACGCTATTCGAAGTTCTTCGTGACAAATATAGTTACCAGTTGCTATCATCGTTGGCACTGTTTTGTAATCTAGACCGTGTTAAGCTGACAAGCTTTCATAATCGATTACGTAACCGCATAGTTGTTTACATTTCCGCGCGCTTGCTGTACAGAGACAAGTATGTACCCTAACTACATAAACGCGTACTAGCTGTATAATGTGTAGCAATTAATTTGACAAAGTCTCCGAAACACTACGCCAAGATGATTACGATCTTTCAACGTTAGTCGACAATCGTCTTGTGCTTAATAAGATACGAATTCCATTTGTTATTCAATGGCACGTAAATGGGAACCGAACGTGGGAATTTAATGGTGAGGTGGCCAACATGGCCGATGGCGGAACCCAACTTCCGGGGGCTTCTATTGTGGAATGCCTATTCTCGTATTTATTGTAACAACTATTTCACGAAACTACCCTGCGTCGTTTGTACTTTCGACAATGGTGCTTGTTTCGTGTATAAACGCTCGTTGTTTTCTTTGCACATTGATATTTGTCCGCGAAGTTTGATTTTCTCAATACACGTCAACTTTGTCCCGTTTTAACATTGTTACGTTCTGTATATGGAACGCAAATCTGTGATTACGATCCTCCTGATAACTCGGAGTTATTGGAAAATGTAGATTCGTTAACGTTCGAGTGTTTTTCTTCCGTTAGAACGTTTCCTTGGGAAACTTATTTCGATAGAAAAATTTCCAAAAGTGATAGAAAAGAACACTTTTAGAGATAATTGATAAAGTTGAAAGGAGGAACTAGTCACAGAATTTTATTGTTCGAGTTGTCAAGTTTGAATTACATACAGTGTCGAGAATAATTTGTTTAAGATGTTGCGTAATTTTTTGTAAGGAGAAATGTTATTGAAATTCTGTAAATGTTTTCAAATTTCTCGCGCATAGAGTGCATCGATGTTATCGTGTTTCCCTCAAATTCGAGTGTACTCGTAGGATGTACAACGATGTTGTCAAAATTGTTAAGCGTACGATGTAATATATGCCTCGATTTGAATTAATTTGCATAATTCTCCACATCTAAGACATCAGTAATGATATTTACTTTAAACTTTGACAAGATATTTACTTCGATTAACCAGTTCTTCGTATCTAGGTTCTTCGTATTCTATAAGGCTATAGAACTTAAGAATAATCGAGCAGAAATTATCTATTATAAACTAAATCAAGATGAAAATTTCAAAACTAGGTAACAATAAAATAATTTGTATAATTCTACATAAAAACAATCGAATAAAAATTATTCGTTGTAAATTAAATTCAGCATTCGATAAAATTTCCAAAAGAAAGTAACAATAGAATAAATCGTACAATTTGATAGTTGATAGGAAAAATTGGGTCACTTTAAATTAGGCTAATTTCGATAATATCAACAGGACGAGGACGAGAGGACGAGACACGTGTTAATTAGCCAGATTAACAAATACGATAAACGTGAAAATTATTGAAAAAAAAGAAGGAAACCCTCGCGATCCGCGATTATTGAAACTCTTATTTCGCGCCTAATTTATTAATCGAGTAACCATTTGAGATCAGACCAAGTTCTTTAGTGAACTCCGGCACTTTGAGTTCTCGAGTGGCAATTTCAGCCTTTAAATCGCGGGAGAATTATTTCTCTTGAGCGTGAAAACTCACGCACAGTTGCTGACTAAAAATAAGTGTTTCCGGTAAAAACTTTGGACGCGCATCAAAGGCGTAAATACGGTATGAAACTCAAAGGCGACTTTTCCCTTTCGCGCGCCTTTTAAAGACTTACCGGTGTCGCGTTCAAGCTTTTGCTTTTAACGCGTTGAAAGAGGGATCGGTCGCGAGGATGCGGTTTCACGGCCGAGAACCGTATTAAGTCAATCTTGGCGGCTTTACGATCAATCATACGAGCTGTTTACATTTCGATTCGCACGCGAGCGGATGCCGGCTTTACGACGAGAAACGGTAGACCTCAACGTTACACCGCGTTGTAAACGCGACACCAACATCCGGAGTAAAAGTTCTGTCCCTGCTAGACAAGATTATTGTTACTTTTCTCGTTCTTCTCTCTATCGCGCACCGCCATCTGATGGTGCAATGCATTCGGTGCATCGTTATTGAATATACCGAAAACGAAATTCTAAAATTTCAACTGGCGAGTAATGCGCGAATTATGTTTTATTGTGACAATATGTGGCTACGTGTTGAGGTAACACGTGAACATTTATCCAGTTCTGAGCATTTTGTAGTTTTTCATATATATGTGTATATTTTCCTTCAAGTTTCTTTTCTCGTTCTTCTTTCTATTGCATATCGTTTTCTGAGGATGCAATGCATTCGGTGCATCGTTATTGAATATACCGAAAACGAAATTCTAAAATTTCAACTGGCGAGTAATGCGCGAATTATGTTTTATTGTGACAATATGTGGCTACGTGTTGAGGTAACACGTGAACATTTATCCAGTTCTGAGCATTTTGTAGTTTTTCATATATATGTGTATATTTTCCTTCAAGTTTCTTTTCTCGTTCTTCTTTCTATTGCATATCGTTTTCTGAGGATGCAATGCATTCGGTGCATCGTCAGTGACTGCATTGAAAACGAAAGTCTAAAATTCCAACGAGTAATGTCCGAATTGTGTTTTATTGTAACAATATGTGGCTACGTGTTAAGATACGTGAGATTATACTCTTTATTTTGTTTTGTTTCAAAGAATTATGCGGAGCTGAGACTTTTTATCTCTAGAAGTATTATAGTTGCGACTCGTATTGGGTCAGACGTGTCAGTCAGCTTTGACTTCACCTGTTGTTTAGAGTGAATAATTCTCAGAAAGTTACTTTACGAACGTCAGTCGCATCATTTCTATTAATTTAACAACTTATTCCAACCTTTTCAATTAATCCAGTATTTTAATGGTATTCGTTTCCATTTACGAATATTCTTTCTGTACAAATAACTACTAAAATTGATTTCATAAACCAATTTCGTGTACCATTTCCTTTCTGTTGGGGAAATCGAAGCTTATTGAAAAAATGTTTACAGAACAATTCAGTAGCTTGTTTATACGCAATTTATGGTCTTATAACTTCTATTTTACCGTGTTTGATACTATGTCATATGGAGGTAATTTGAAAATGCACGGAAGTCGGTAAAAAATTCAATTACTTTCTTTATTTGCCCAGGGGGACAAAACTTTTACAGTCGCACAGCAAGTGTCCCGTCGTAACAGCGAACGATCGTTTAAACTTACGGCCAGCAAGAGTAAAACTGTTGCTACATTTCTCACTGGGCGTCTTTTTTTACCCCACTGTTATTGCCCATTCGAATGTTACTTCGCCTTTCTGACGCGCAGAAGTTACAGTATTGTTTTAGAGATTCATAAATACGGTAATGGAATTTGCAGATTCTATTTCATTCGTGCATTATGTCCTTTTCGTTGTAGGGGTATCTCAGTGCACAAAAGTGCATCGAAAATTTTTCCGAAGAAACAAAATTTTTTTGTGTTTGCTTTCGAGTGAATGAATCTTGAAAACGTCAAAATATAAATGCAGATTATTTTTATTGATCTTCAACGTATTTCGTAAATGGTAAAGCTTAACGACAACTATGGAAACTAGGAAACATCAAACTCGCGTTCCCCGTCAATATGTCTATAATGGTTACGATATTTTCTTATCATAACCGCAGAGATATAGAAATGTACTTACCAGAGAGCATTTTTCCTGATATCGAGACATTTGGAGATAAGATAAACGATTTACGAATGTACTGAGAGATCTATCCTTTTTTTAATCTTTCGACATTCGTAAACGATCGAAAGATCGATCAAGGGTGTTTAAATTTGGAAATTGAAACGATTCGTGACAATTTTATTTTATATACTGCGAATATTTACTCTTATTGAACATTCGTAAGAAATAGAAGAGGCAGGGTTGTAAACGAAGTGTAAACAACGAGTGATAGATATATTACGCGGTACCATCAAAATATGTATAAATATTTCGCAACGTGCTTTTTTAATTTTTTGTTCTCCTTTAACCTGCCACTTTGTGTAATTTTTTGTATCTCAAATCTTTAACCTCTGTCCTCTTTGTAACTTTTTATAATTCGCTCCGGCCACTTTGTCGCTGTGAAGAACTCTTACCTCGCGCTTCGTTGACTTTTCACTTAATACTTAAATATTCACACATTCATGAACACTCATTATTCATATTAAGTGTTCGTCTGTGCATCCACTAAATTTCAATTAACCTTTGATACCATAAGTACCTGTATTAATATAAAATTCCATTCCTTCGAAAGAAAAATGAATTTCTTACGCGAGAACTAACACATCGAGGATAAAACATTAAAGTGTTACTTTCACGAAAGCATTCGGACTAGAAAAGTATAGTCGATGAGTTAAAAAAAAAAGAACGACGCGATACTCTACATACCCCTAAATTTTTCGACCTCTTTGTTAGGTCACTCTGTACGAGTGATTTAGGTCACCAGTTCAATTATCACTTGAATATTTTTCAAAAATAATACAAATACTGTGCAAAGAAAATTAATCAGAATGAGACAACGTTCGGTTCGATTTTCATTTAGAAAACTTCGCCACTGAAAATATTCTTACGAAAGTACAACACAAACTGGATTTTGCTTCAAGTATCCGGCTAATATTTTATTTAACAACCTAGCAAACAATAAAAAAATAAAAGAAAACAAAGAATTACTTAAAAATGTTACGAAAGTAATCGTGCAACGTTTTAAACAGAAATAGTTCGTTTGGTAATCCAAATGCATATCTGCTTTCACAAATGTGGCGCGCGGCGAGCTAACAGGAAAATAGCTGCGCATCAGAAAGTGCAATCGCAATTTAGCCAGTATTTCAAGGGAATTAGCGAATACCAAGGCGAGAAGAGCGCCCTCAATAAGCATAGAATTTTTAATCTCTGTTTCCTAAGGCGACAGGGTTGCCGGTGAGAACGAAGCCATTTAAACGCGACGATGGCGGCCGAAAAAGAGCAAGGAGAACGCTAGGACAGGGGGGAAAGGAAGGTACACGGGATCTTATCGCAAACAGAGGAGCGCTAAGTACATATGCTTGAATCGAACTTAATTCCGCGATACGATCTTAAACGAGTGCACGGGTATCAGGGAGCAAGCGGACGCAATAAAGGCGCGGGTAGAAACGACGAGCAGTGCAGTTTAAAACGACGCCGGGCAAAGAGAAGGGAGACCCGATGAAGAAGAAACGAGGGAGCGAAGAGCGTGGTGAAAATGGAGGTCGAAAGAAAAAAAGGACCGAGGGGAAAGGGTGAAAACGAAGGGAGAGATTCTTGGATCGAAATACAGAGATAGAAAAAGATAGGGAAGAGAGAGGGGGTAAAGGTGGGCGAATGGATCGATAAATTATTAATTGCATATGACGAGGATTGTTATTTAGGAGTAGTAAGTTACGTGTGTTAAATAGTGAACAGAGAATGTGTTTTATTTGTCCAAGTTGTAAGTGTTGCATAGCGAACACAAAATGTTTTATTTGTCCAAGTTGTAAGTGTTGCATAGTGAACACAAAATGTTTTATTTGTCCAAGTTGCAAGTGTTGCATAGTGAACAGAAAATGTGTTTTATTTGTCCAAGTTGCAAGTGTTGCATAGTGAACACAAAATGTTTTATTAGTCTAAGTTGCAAGGGTTGCATAGTGACCATAACATGTGTTTTATTTGGTTTAAGTTACAAGTGTTACATAGACGAGTAGAAGACATTTTGATAGTGCATAAGTATAAGAATTTGTCGGTGCAAAAAAAAAAAAAAATAAAGACGAGAGACGTGAAGATAAGTAAGAATAATAATAGAAGTGAAATAAAAATACAAAGAGCAAAACGTAGTTGGATGGAAACGAGACTGCAAACGAAGGTGCGAAACGATAATCATAAGTAATGATGAAAAGTGCATAGGTTGGTGTGCAACCGCAATGTGCATACAAAATAGCACACTACACATATTGTTCTTTGGGCGTGAGCAGGTGGTTATGTCAGTTTGCTTCGAAACTACCTGTACTAATAGTGGAAAATAAGAAGTAGCGATGAAATAATATTATTATTGTTAAACGGTATGATAATAATATTGTAATAATTGCAAGTATGAAATATATAAATGATGTATCTCGTTCAGTTCCAGAAACATAAGATCGTGACACTTTTAGTGATACATATTGTACGTAGGTATTGTATATATAATACATATAGGTAATACATTGAGAACTTGTAAGAAAATAGAAATCAGGTCACTCTAAGCTAAAAAGAATACGGTATATAATCAGAAGCAGAAGAGAAAAGTCTAGAAGAAATTAAAGATTGTATTTGTTTCAGACGTCCTAGTTACTCTTTGCACAAAAAAAAAAAAAAATATATCTTTGTTAATATTTCAAATTTCACTCGAATACTTGAATATAGTATTCTAAAAATATTAAATTTTAAATAAATGCAAAGATTCTTGAAATCAGAAAGGCCAGTGTTCCCCTTTAACCGGAGAATTGTCGCTTCGCGTGCATTATTCGCCTTTTCAACGCTCAAGATGAAACGGACACATTTCAGCGTCTCTCTAATCGAGAATTGACCTAATCAAGTAAGCAAGCTGGCCACGATCGAATATGGATCGCGATGAACCAGTAACGAAACGTGTGAGCGATCGAGAGTACGTCCGTATAAAATGAGAAAACGATGAACATCGTTTTGGCAGATGCTTGAATTCGACCGTGATTTTTCTAAGCCGGTGGCTCGTCGATATTCCATTCGTGTCGAAAAGGATCCGATTCGCGGTGTTTGTATATCACGGGAAACGTGCCACGACTTAATATTTATACGGAACGTAACGCGTTTCTTCTTTTATTTATAAAAGCATCCCCCGGTGTGACTTTACGCGGCGCTCGTAATTTCAATGCGCGCCGGGGACGAAGGACTCGAAACAATCACCGTATTTCCAAGCGACGATCGAAACTCTGCGGGACGTTCTTTACTCGATAACAGAGAACTCCGCACCGTGAGGGGCTACCGACCGAGTTATTAGTCTTGAATATCACTCCCCTACGAGACCGGGGAGGAGTCATTGTGAAACTTTGATAAAATTGCGCATCGACGAAGAACACAACCCGGCCGCCGTAACTCACCCGGATAATAATCATTTTATCGAGTTCTCGAGCACTCGGAATTTAAAGACGCGCGCAATTTTTCACGTCGATAACATCATCGAGAAAGCGTTTACAAGAAGTATCGCGGACGCGTTTTATTTTTTTTTTTTCAACTTGGATAAATCTCGTTTGCGAATTTCTCGATGCACCCACCGAAATTTAATATCTTCGAATCCACCGGGGATGAAAATATAGGGTGGCTATGGAAAATATTGTGGACGAAAGTGTACGAAGTATAGCTTCGCATTTTTCCATGGATTTGTGCTTCTCGGTCGAGTAAACTTGTAACGAGCCATCGAAGGAAGAGAAATTAAATTTTTATATTTTTTACTTTGCTTGTGATTATTTCGATTAGATAGATGAAGTTCTAATGATGAAAATGATAAGTGTGGTGGTGTTTGATCGATTCTTGAGTTAGACCGAGTAGGGATATATAAAGTATGTTTATTTTATGATACGTATGATATAATATTAATTGCTGAAGTGACGATTCACCAATGGAATAACATCAACGTAAAGAAAATATCGTTAAACATCAAGGGACACAATATTACTTTCAATGTTTTTCTCTTGTTCCCAATATATAGAAAGATAAATAAGTCTGTGGGATAACAACGATCGTTTCTCCCTTTCTAACTGTCACAAGTAGATTCCAAGCGTGTGACATTAACGCGACAGTATTGTACGTACGTAACGACTCACTTTATCACAGATTACCCTAGTCTCTCACGAGAAAATGAACGAAACACTTATCTTTTTATTTACTTCAAATTACAAATTTCCTTTCTCGAACACAACCAAATTTTTGTCAAATTTACGTCACGACTGTCTTGAACACGGACAAAATCGAATCTCCGTGTCGTGCTTTTAAATCAATCGATTCGATAATCGTACGCAGTGACCACGACTCGAGAAAGTTGAATATCGTGTAAAGTTTGTACAATAAAATCCAGCGAAGAATTCTCCGTTTCCGTATTCCGTATTCGTAAAAGTTCGGATTGCCCTGTCCTTCTTTATTTCCCCTATTTGTCCTCTGTGTTCTCGAAATTTGAATTCCGCTCTGACGGAAGGCCACCCTTTAATTAACCACGCTTTAGCTCAACCGTACAATCCCGTAAGATGGAAATAAGTTGCCTCCGCTGGACGACAAAACGAAGTTTCCTTTGTGTCGGCGGGAAACAAGATCTTTCTTGTGGCGGTAAGCACCGCCACTTTGAAACTTGTACGTGTCTCGTCGCTCACGGTTCTTCTTTAAGGCGGAAAATCCATGCATGTCAACATTTTCGCCATGATCTCTAGACCGAGCGAGATTTTCAACCGACACACGAAAGAGTAACAGCAGAACCGTTGTGTTTTTGAATTAAGATTCTGCACGAGGATTAAATTTTGTGAACACATTTCGCGCGATAATATACTGCACAAAAATGATACAGTAAACTCCCAAATGACAAAATTATTCATTGTCGGCTAACAAGGAAATATTTTTTGTACTTCCTATTTGGATATAACATTTTAAATATTATTCGTTTAATCGACACTTCCGAGTGTGTTGAATTTATAATATTTTAATATCTTGTATTGTACATTTTGTCTAGGCAGTCGCTATTGCGAGAAAGTATCTTAGAAATATTGGATAACGATATCAAAATGATATCTGGAGTATCAGCTGACAATGAATTGCACAGTGCGAGAAAACTCGTTGGTTGTTGATACCATGTACCTCATTTTGTCATTACCTAAAGTTGGAACAGTCAAACGATTTGTGGAATTAAGTAAAAGAAAGAAAATTAAATACTACGTCAATGATAACGTGTATTTCTTAACTCGTCAAAATTGCTGGTTAGCTTCGTGACGTTTGTTACAAATGCAATAAATCTAATAAAAAAATTGAAGGTTTCCAACAATATCGATACTTCCCCTCTACTTTCTTCGTAAGTTGAAAAACTAATGGCGGAGACCAATCGCGCGTAAATCGTCCTTGGAAGGAAGAGCGAGCGAGACAGATCAACAGCGAGTTAGCCTCGCATTACACGGGTTCAGGGAGTATACTGATGCGAAATAAATTCTTTTTTCTCGTTTCGATGTCACCGACGATACACGTCCCGAATCCACGCATTCGTATAAGAATAATACCATCGGCCAAGGTTCCGTGGTTCGACTGTTGTAAATTCAATTACAGTTGAGTTCGTGCCAGAATTTGAATTGCACAGCCCTGTTTTAAACCGTGTCCTGGACACTGCCCTCACAGCGAGATATTACGTTCTTGGGTACGGTTAACTCGGTTATTTATTACTTGCAAAACGTAATATCGTATCGCATCGGGCGCTATCAGGTTGCATTGTACTTTTACAGTCACAACGCGCCCATCGAGGTGATACTTCCGTGATTCCGTATACACGATTCCGTAACTTGAATCCGGGCTGAGAATTGTTACTCGAAAGCGGGCACTATTCTGTATTACATTAACACGTGCGTTACCGGCGTAACACTACACCTATAATTCGTTACTATGGAATTACACTTTGTACATTCTTTCGTAAACTTTTCATATCTTACGTAAAACAACAACACACAAATGTCAGTTGTAAGTATTAACTATATTCGTCCATCGTTTCGGTAACCCCGAAATTAATTTATCGACGAATGCTACACGAATTGTAAAGTAAAGTTTATTTACAGACTTTACTCTGTAAATAAAAATCGACGTGAAAAACCACACTGTCGACCAATTACGCATTAAAAACAGACGCGAAACCGCGAATGTATCGGCGAATCGCGAAGCTTGTACAGTACGATGAAAAAATAGCCATCTCGCGTACGTTGCACCGTGACGTGCATTAGTTTTTCGCGAGAGCGTTCCTTTTAAACACTCGGAACCTTTCTCGAAATGGTATCGTGAAGTTTCAGTTTGCGAAGATTAGCGGTGAAATTAGAAGAGAAACGACTTCGTGGTTTTCCGCCACTCGAGGAATCCACGAATTCCAAGTCACCATCCACCGTGAGCTCCATCCTCGATACGTGAGCAAGTTTCGCGAAAAACTTCTTCTTCTTCTTCTTCTTCTTGAGCTGTTTGCCCCGTACTTATCGCGAATCCTTCTTATTTGTAATAGAATCTCACGCAGCAATTCCGTGCGATGTATTTAAAATAACTCGATGCCCTCTTTCTATCTTGTTCTCTCGGTGTTTTCGCAACAGGGATGCTCTGCTTTCGCCAATTCGTCCCAGCCCCCACTGTTACCATCTCCGCTCGGTTGGAAGTTTCACTGGCGAACAGAAACAAGGCCAAGTACCCTTTTCCGTCGGGAACTACTCACCTTACCTACGTACACGTTGAAATCTTATGGAACGTTCCATGGTATATCGCCCCGTTCGATTACACGGCGTTCCGTTATTTCCGCGGAGAACCACGCGATGTTCCTTCTTACGAAAATCGGCTGAGAATATATCCACGTGAAACGTCTCGGTCGTCGAATACGTTCCGCGTTCTCTCTATCTCGTGGCTCGTTAACATTAACGTGGAATGATTTTTCAAGCGAGGATTTACGTACACGATTCTCGACGAGAAAGAATTTCAACGAAAGAGTTGTTTCGAACGCGTATTATGGAAAGTCCTCGTTAAAAAGCCGTGATCGGACCTCGGTAAAGCGTATCGAGTCGTTTACGCGTTTTTTCGCGGGTTAGAGATGTTGGGCGCGTAGTAATAAATTAAGAAACTTTATATTTTTAATTCTATTGTCAAAAATAAGTCCAAACACAACTTTATTCTTACTATTTTTTATTGTATGGAGTAACAAGTTTTTTTTTCAAAATCATTCGTACTATCTGTAAGGGAAAATACATAGTCCTGGTACAGTCGTGTTTGGTTTCAAAATCTTAATTCACCGTCCTCTTTGAACAACCCGTTTAAATTTGATCAGTACCGAGAATAAATTCTCGAGCGACCTCGAATTCAAGACAACCGGAGGAGCCGATTCCTCGCCTTGAAACCGAAGATTGCTAAAGTTCTTTTATAGTTCGTAAAAATCACCTCGAAAACGGCCGTCTGGAGCAGAATACCTCGACTAGACCACTTCCACCGCAACACCGGCGAGTTTTATCCATTGCCACCTTGAACCAATTTCACTGATTCAAAAGGAGCTAACCTCGTAAAGCGTGGGAGCAGATTGGAACGATTTTCGCTTCCCAACGTGAGCAACGTAACGAGTTTCTCGATCCGTCCTGTTGCCTCCGATCCATCCTTGGCTCGTTGATAAGACTTCCGTTGACCCTTCCGCGATCGTAAATTTCGATATCGCGACTGGCCGCTACCTTAATTATAAGGTACACCGTGAGGGAGTTATGGTGAAATTACACGGGCTCCCAAGAGACCGGTGGCTTATTGCCGCGACGTACATACGTCGTCGACAGACCTCCGTGTCTGCGATCATTCCGCGCGGAATGAATTCTGATCCCCTTCTTCGTTGTCCGCTATGTTTGTCGGAGGACTAAAATTCTACGGTCGCTTCCAGGAACATCGACGTCTTCGAGTTGCTCCTTATGGACAGGCAATTTGCAGCAAGACGAGTAGAAACGAATTTGTCCTCGCGTTGCGTTGCACATCCGTAGAGATTCAGTTTCTTTTCCTTTTTAAAGAATCGCGACACAGTGGACGATAAACGTTTTTCAAGTTTCGAGAAATTTGAAACTTGGGGAGAGGATCTGTTCAGGAGGATCTGTTCTCAATTGAAGGAAACTTAAGAATGGAAATTGGGATTTAGATCCTATGCTTTCTATGTAATTGTAGTTAGAGAAACTAGTGGACTATGGATAGAAATTTCTTGAGTATATTAAAGAAGTATACTCAAATTAATGTTAGTCATAGAATAAAAAATCTATGTGTAACTTTTGTTTTAGTACAGAAAATTCTGGTAACAAACGTTCTCCAAGTTTTGGGAAATTTTGTTCGAGAATCTGTTCTCGATCGAAGAAAATGCAATAAAGGGAACTGGAGTTTGCATTCTGGATTATAAATAAGAAATTTACTAAAAAATCTTTGATTCTGTAACCAGAATTAACTCGAGTATACTCTTTTGGTATATTTTTTTATTTTTGCGCAAAACATTTACAAACCACGTTTTTCAATCTACGTAATATTTAATCACGGCTTTGACTATCTGTTCATTAGAGAAATTGTTTCAGTGTTCCAATTCCCTGACGTCAATTTTACCTGGCCGTAAACCAAACATGAAACCGCTAACGAACCTAGTTAATATACACACTAACCACAAATGACTACTATAGTTGCAATATCCCCCTTATTCTCTCAACATTCATCGTTGCATCCGCCGAGCAGTTGGCGAACTATTAGGCGATGTTCACACCACTGTAATATTTTGTTGTACAAAGCACTCGAAGGGCTAAGCTATCTCCAAAGTGTTACGTTATGGTAGATCGGTCGATGATTTCCTTTGATCGCATTTTCAACAGCAGTCAGGTTGTCTGGCATAAGCTCCCCGAGCATCCAGATATTCCTTCATTAATTAACGATACTCGACCTGGTTCGAGCTTCACCGGTGACGAACGATTGCTCGAGAAGAACATGATCCATTAAACATGGGTTTTCATTTCAGTGAGTAGTTCTTTGTTTCAAATCGATCGTGTAATTTTAACAAATCGTAGCACGAGACAACCGAATGTTTATCGCGTGACAACCTGACAGAGAGTACTACACTTATTCGTAAAGTGATCGCAACCTGGAAAGTGTGTTAAATTTCAAAGTATTTAACGTTCTACGATATTCTTAATTTTTCGTGTCGAGCAATTTTAATCTCACCTGATTATTTTCGATTACATTGGACGTTTAAACGTACGATCGAAAAGATATCAATATTTTACACAGATAAATTACAGTTTTTCAGAAACGAGTATGCAGCAAATTATTACAAAGTACAACATTACACGACAACAAAGAGGGGATCGTTTATCTAATTTTCTAATAAAAGTTCTCTGTCCAGAACATATTTATTTTCACACCTTTCGAAGCAATCCTTGTTTATTTGAATACAAATTACAATTCAAAAACAAGATACACTGTACGTTTTACAACACTGTACAGTAGTTCCCGCTTTCAAGTGACAAACTCGGTAATTCGCTCGAAAGCGGGATAGGTAACGAGTTTTATCTCGCATCCTTAGATACACTGTTCGAATACCGAAGTGAATGCATCGAGAGTAAGCGAGAGAGACAATCAGCGGGCGAGACTCGCATTACACGCAGTTGGAAATTGAATTTCGTCCTTCTCACCTGGGACCGTAATCGCTGAATAAATATAAACCACGAGGAGAATTTCATCGACTGGAATTCGGTGTAAAAATTGTCTCTTGAAAGCGGGGATTAGAGTATACTTCGTAACTGGATACACATGAATCATAATCGACGCGGACACTCGATAATTCCGTTTCACTGATGTGAAACAAGGCTGGACGACAATCTGTCGAACGTCTTTCGAGTCTCTATCGGATAAATAAAACTCAGTCGGTCAGTCATAATAGTCAGTCAGAGATATTGGTTGTTATCGAAGGCTTCCCAGTTATCATCTATTCTTCGTTCACGTGTTCGTACATTGTCCATCAGAGTGCCCGAAGCCCACTATAAATTGGTAATTCGTAAAATCCGGTCGACGAACGAGCTCGAACGAAGGGTCTCCTTGTAAAATATTGGATCTCAGTGGGACGGATCGCTTAACTGGGGATAATCGCGACTAACCACGGATTGGCGTGGCCGAATTACCGGCTTGTGAGTCGTGTCGAGTCCAGACGAACGGACATTAGAACGATCGATAAGCTTCTCCGCGTTATATAGCTATTGGATTTTCCTCAGTCTAGAGATAGCTAGATTAGCCGCCAAGCGGAACCCATTCCGTCGGTGATCGACGACAGGTGCGAGGTTTGCTCAGCGAAGGGGTTGTTGCTGGGGTAGCCTGGGGGATGATAGCTAGGAATCGAGGAGGGTAGGGATGGACTGAAATACGTGGATGCATTCGAGTGAGCTCGGTTCTATCATAGAGAAAATTCCACTGAAATTGAAGAAGTCGAATTTGGAATTATTTGCGGAAGACGTTTCGAAGAAATGATTGGTAAGGATCAGGCGAGATATATAAGACACGCTGGCGAGCTGGAACGAAGAGTTATTCGTTAAACGTAACAGGTACCATCTATGACGTTTAGATGGATCGATGGAGAAATTTCAGAGGAAATGAAAAATTGTGTTTTTAATTTAATATAGTTTCGGTTACGTTGGACTCGTTCGAAAATATTTTTTCTGTACGTTTGTAAGAATGTAAACCATCGATGTTAAATTCTAATGTCGATAATGTAGTGTGAGGTCAATTATAATGTTGCAAATAATTTTACGAGAGATATTCTACAAGGATGTAGAATATAAAACAAGTATCGAAATGAGAAGAAATGTTACGTTTCGGTGAAGCTTGAATTAAGTGCGGACCACGTGTTAAATTTGGATTAAATTATTAAAATTGGATTGAAACATTATTCAGCTTCGGGTCAATACCAGATTAGGCGTTAATCTTGCATTAAGTTAAAACTGGATTAAAGTGGAACAAAGTTCACGATATTACCGAATATTAAATGAAAAGATTACCACAATTTTTATGTTTTTATTCTGCTTGTCAGATCAACCATTTTGTATTTCATGGTTTTATCACCACAATTACACCGTTTTCTACTCGTAATCTTCTTAATAATAATCTTAGCGTCATTTTTATCTTCTTTCGGTCTGCTATGTAGATCAGTCGTCTGATCAACGCAGCACTACTTTATTTATTCGTTAACAATTAAATCGATTTTTTTTTATATCGTGGCTCTATGCAAATACAGTGGCTATTCCCTTAAAATACAACCTTAGATTTACGAGAGAGAATATTTTACACGCGTCTGTTGTCTAGTATTTGTAAAATCGATCGCGTACATAACTTCGAGACTATATTTTTGAAAGAGATTAGAGTACTCGATGAAAGCGGCTTCTGGATGTACGCTTGATCGATAACACCGTATTCTCCTACAACTAGATAGTCTAAAAGTTGCTTCCATCGATTTTTTTCTTCTTTGTGCGGTGTCAGAGCATGACAGTGACGTCAATAAAGCCAATAGAGATCCCATCTTCGCCATCATCGTTCTCTTAAGAACGATCACCTCTTATAATACCCAGTGAAATTCATTCGAAGAGAAAGGAACTCGTTAGACTTTCGAAATAAGTTCGGTAAACATTATTCAGCCTTGACAAAATGGTTTCCCCATAAATATGCAAATGATTCCATTTGACTACTCTTTCACTATCAAGATTAATATATAATTGTTAAAAATTCTAACATACCGCAGAGATCAAAATTAATCCATTCTTTGCTAAAATCTACTCCATCTTCACCTCGAGTCGCGATTCAACATTTGACGATGTCAACATTTTCGATAATACCTATGAAAAATGTAACGTGATCTTCCTTACGAAGAGTTTCCACTAGCCTTTCGTGGTCTGTTCTGTTCGCGAACAATACGTCTACGTTCGACCATAACTCGTCGCAGCGGAGTTTCTATTTGCACGTGGACACCGGATACGCAATCAACCGCAAGAGCTCCATCAGTTACGCGAACAGCAGCTGCAACTTCAGCGTAGAAACGAGGTGATCGGGCGAGACTATCGTATTCATCTAGGAACCATTTTCATCCGGTCGGTGTTGATCGAGATTTCGTTAATTGTCCCCGTTTCCCGTCGGAACGAACCGAATCGTTTCATAATCGATGCTAATATCGTCGATGCTCGTTACGTTGCCACGAACGTTGTCAAGGCTGGCAGGTAGGCACCGGGGAGCATCAGCCACGCTATTAGGCCTCGAAACCAGCGCGCTGGGGTTCGCGCACTCGCGAGCGATGCAGAGCCAAACCGAGACAAGCCAGTTAAACGCGCTCGTGTAAAGCAGTGCTCGTCGCGCACACGATCGGCAACTTAACGCGGTCACATGCATACGCCCCACGCGGGGCTGCGGTTCGCGCCATAAACAGTTCCAGGAACTTTAATTAGAACCCACTCGCCTCGTTTTACTCAACGCTGCCTGAAGCCCGTCTTTACGCTAAAGGACGACCGTACCTCGAAAACTATCGCAACAGTTTCTCATATTTTCATTATTAATTCGATCCCATTCCAAGCTACACCCGCTGAGATTACTCAGGTTATGTCTACTACTCGAACACTTCATCGCTGGATTCTCGCGTGAAAATTTCTACGTTAGTTTGTCTAAAGGTGGATAATAAGGAACCACCCCTTGATAAATAAGATAGAAAGTATTATTCGTGAAGAGAAAAATTAGGTTATACGATAACACTATTGTCCACTTCTCTCGCGAATACTCGAATAGTTCTTCACTGGATTTTTGGGCGAAAATTCCTACGTTGGTTCGTGTAAAGGTGGATGATAACGAACTACTTGCTGAGGTGATATAATAAAATGAAAATTATTATTCTGGGACAAACAAGATGAAAAATATTATTCGTGGACAGAAAAATTAGGTTATACGATAACACTATTGTCCACTTCTCTCGCGAATACTCGAATAATCGCTGTTTATTTTTTACATACTGAAACTTTTATTTCTCTTCAATTATTGGTGCGTTAATCTTGTCAAACTTTTTAAGATTTCTTCAAGTTTTGTTCTTTGAATGAAAATGCTTTCGATGCTTCGCACGAAGGAACGAAAGACAGATCGATGGTGTGTGAACTAAATGGTGGGATAATCTTTTAATTGCTTTAGACAATCAGTTGATGATTTAACCATAGTTGCACAACATTATCACAGAGCACAGCGAAAGTACCTTTCTAGTATGCAAACAGTTTCATAAATATTGAACGTTATATAACGCAATATAATACGTTATAAAACGTAGTAATTATGTACATAATTAAATACAAGGCGTGTGTTGGTTTATTATTGAAATATTTACGACAAATAGCAGAAGAATATCGATGAATAAATATCGAAACACTTGAGCAAAAAAATGTTACAATTAAAATTATCTGTACGTTACACCTTATCTACAATTTCTATCATTGTTACGGTTTAAGAATTACCTGCGAGTTCGCTAAAGACGATTTGTAAAGTTTCTCAATAAACGTTCGATTAAACGGAACTCACGACGCTCGTGATTTCGAGACTACTTAGCATTTTACAAACACCGATTCTAAACTGTAAGTAAGCACATTATTTATCCACCCTTTCCTACAGCTGCGTCCTAGAATAAGGTACACCTTAAAAGGGTTGCTTTGGTTAAATTTGCATTAGCGAGCCTTGAACACTTTGGCGAGAAAGATAAAGAAGCGCTTGGTTAGCACTTCGCTACCTAAAATATTCTTAAGCGTAGAATAATAAACACCACGGGGACGATATTAATATTAAATATGTACGAATTGCGAAGATCTTGAGAATGAGGGACGATATCTGCGTAAGGTGTGCTTTATCGTTGCTCGTGTGAACGTACGATCGATAAGGTATCGATCCCGGTGTAAATTACGGAGTATCGATACCAGAATCGAACGATACGACGATAATCGATCTCAGTCCGTGCACGTCACGCGGGTATAGAAAAGCTTGTTCGCTCGGGTATCGTTGCTCGTGATTTACAATTGTCACGTTCACGTGAACACGCGACACCGTTGATAATAAATTCGGTAACAATCGAATTGATGCAAGTAACCCGCACGTAATTGGGTAACGCGCGATCCCAATATACGATTTACGAAATCACGTCGGTAGAATCCACGAGTTAATTAATTCGGTATGATCGAGGATAGAAAACACGGACCACCGTTGAATATTTAACACGACAATGTAAATTCGCGGTATATCGAAAAGCCCGAGTATAACCAACGCCGATCTCACCGTGAATTTTCGACGATCGCACGGAATCGTACAAAGTTAATGAAAATTCTTGCTCGATCGCGGACGCTCCGCGAACAACGATAATAAAATAGTACACCTCCGGTTGCGTCCTATTTAATCGCGCGCTCGAAATAACTTTCCATCGAAAGCGTTTCTCCTTTGACAGCGGGGCGACAACGAATTCGATAAACTTCAGAAAGGAAGGAAAGCTCGTTAAAGCGATGAAAAGGTTTATCCTTGGTACATAGCGGTTGATCGAGGCAGACGGTATCCGTTTGCTCGAAGAGTTTCCGCATCGACGATATTACGTCGAGACACGAGCATGTGTTTATCAGGGTAAAAGTCGTCTTGCGAACAGTAACGATCGGAAGTTTAATTAGATGCTTCTCGTATCGCGATATGCCCAACAAGGGTAGATACAGGTCTTGGGGGATAAAGAGAAGGACAAAGCGAGAGAAGGTTCTACGAAATATAGGTTGAAGGAAATAATTACGAGACGAGAAACGAATAAACGAATTTTCGTGGGAGGTATACTTTGAGGAGAAGAGAGATAGGAAACAAGGGGCAGTACGATCGTTTAAAAATTGTAAATGGTGGAGACTATCATTGGATTTAATTGTACTAAGATTGTACGAAGAGCGGTAAAATTGTTCGATAGTTATTCAACTTCAATTATTGTAATTGTTGAAGGCAACGATTGGAAGGAACTAATCGTACTAATTGTAGCAAAGTGGAATGAAATTGTTTATAAATTGTAACTTTTTAATAAAGTTTAACAGTATAATAATAGTCTAATAATAAAGTAACTATTAGTAGTCGATATAACTATAAATAGAGGATTCGTCGATTTTCAAAATGTTATTCTGAATGAAAAATATTGTACGTACTTATAAGTTCAATATACTTAAACTTTTGCTTGGTAATTTAATCAAAATTGTAGGCAATTGCATACGACACTGGTGTATCGAATTGATATTTATATTAAGGATTTATAATACTATTATTACTGTATATCATACTTAAATGAAAACATTTCCATACTCAATTTGTATTACGCATCACCTGACATTCGTAATTGGACATTTCCAAGATTACAGTCAAACGATAATACGTAAATATATTTATTTTATAATTATTCCATATATTTTCAAACACGAACGATTCTATTAAAGATCATTGATTGCATTCTCAAAAGATTCGTTTACAATATTTGAAAACGCAGTGTATTTACAAGAAGACTTTAAAGTTTAAATTAGGAAATAAAACAATGAAGGTAACAACAAGAGTATGATAAATATCCGTAGTTATTGTACTCTCTAAAGTCAACAAACGTGCAACGCGTCAATTTGAACCTTTCGTTTTACGACACGATTGAGTTTCCATCGAGAATTTCCTAGTCGGAAGAGGTTGTTTTTCTTATCGAGTGTTTGTCAGGGAAATACTTTTTTTTTTTTTTTTAAAGGAAAGTAAAACGTCTGCAAAGGAAATACTGCTTTTGCTTAACGATTGCACTTTATCGTTGCAAATATCAAACATCAAGAATACGAAAGGAAAATATTTCCAAGAAACGTGAATAATTGTAAGCATCGATGGCAATATATTACTCAGAAATATAATTGTAACAAAGTAATTGTTGAATATAATAATAATTAAAAATGTATAATGGTAAATATGTTTCGTTAATGGCTTTCTCCGTTAATTTCGTTTTTATTCCAGAAATAATTTCTCGAATAAACAATTATTTTCTCGAGCTTGAACCTTGAGACCCTAGACAAGGAAAGAGAATATACATAATGAAAATTAGTGGAGTAAGGATGAACGATCTCAAACATTGTAAAAGTACGATGCACGTACTACGATGAAACATCCAATTATAACAATTTTAATTGTATCTATTTTAATTTTATCTTTATGATAATGGTAAGAATGGATCAATGAAGTTTTTCGAGGTGTTGTCGTTTTTGGCAGACCAATGATTTTTCGTTGCAAGTCATCGAGTTTTTAATTAGGCAATGTGTGGAAAAAGGTGCAACCTTTCATAAAAATGTATATTTCTAAAAGAAGGATCAAATGTCGTAAACTTCGTGTATGAAATAATATTGGCGATATACGCGATGGCCGAAGGTGCCTCAGGTAAAAAGGTTGTAAAATGAAAGCACTAAGGTATCAGAAGACCGTTTAATTTTGCAATGATTTATTACCATTATACTTTTCTAGTGTCAGCTATTCTATACACCCCCCTTTCCATATATCTTAAAGATTAGATCTTGAATTACTTTTGAGCGCCATTTTCTGGACGATATTTATAACTTAAAATAAAAATATGACGAGGGTTAGAAATTGTACACTTTTTTCAGATATTCGTGTGTCTACGTTTAAAAAAAGCAGAGGAAAATTTCCACGTAATTATCGTGTGTATTTATAAAATTATTAACTATTACTCCCACGTGTAAAAAGAAATATTCTTTTTATCCATTCGTTCAATGTATATATAAATTTAAGAAATTTTCATAAATGCATTTATCATCTTTAATTAACTACTTAAAAAAAAGTCTAATTTGTAAAATAGCAAGCTTGTAAAAGAAGAAGATTAATATTTTTGTATGCACTTCTATATTTGGAAATCGTGAAAAAAAATAATTTCAAATATCAATTTATTTGTAAAAGAGATGGAAGCTATTATTGTTTAAGACACAGGGTTTCAAGTCTTGTAAACGTGCAGTAGGAACTTCAAATATTTAAAACCATTCCTATTTAAATATAATCAATTATACAGACCAGGCTAATAATACCACAAGAAACTGTATTTATCTTAGCGTTTCTTTTCGTTTTTACAGCAATGTTAGACTGGTTCGTCTTATATATTGTACCTCTAAGAGTAAATGACTACCTTTTGTAAATCGGTAGCATTATTTACGGAGCGAAGATTTTAATAATTTATAGGGTATGACGAACAGCGAAGTATAATAGACGAGTCGAATAAACATCACCAGCATCTTTATGAAGGTTTAAAGTGGCGATTGCAGCGTTGATCGCGCCATATTCTGCAACGAACCATGGAATAATGGTTCAACGTGTAATTTATGGCTACGTTTATTAAGCACGCCCGTGAAATATCCTATTTCTATTGTGGAAACTCTCTTTAGTGTAATGTATAATACCGTTGGAGCAGTGTTGCGTAATCCAGGCGATAACATTGATTACTAAAAGCGCTGAAACGGTCCTCCCCTGGGTGAATCTATGAAGTAATATTTATTGAGTGGTTGTCCGTTCATCTACAATTTTACTACTGATAGTCCAGTCGAGAACGATGAACCTGGAACGAAAATGTGGATGTTCGAAGAAAATGTGAAAGAATATTATTTCAATAATTCTCGATTACCTTCGATTGGTCATTGGTTTAAAAGCATACCTCTTGGAACAAGAGGAACAGTTTGTTTCTTTAATTAGTCTTCGATCAAATTTCAACATACTTTTTCTTGTTTCAAATTTTTCTTATTAAAGGGGGTATTCTTATTTAGAATTTTTTAAAAATTGATTCTTTTTTCTATCGTTTTCCTCTAAAGTATACGTTGTTGAAATATGTCTGCAACAGTGGTGTATGATCAACTTTATGGAGAATTCAGTTCAAAGTCCCATAATTCTATCAATTAAACGTATTTTATCACAATACTGTTCTAATTTTAAAGTTTGAAAGTTTAACTATGAAAATAATTATAATTATGTTCTTTTTGTCTTTCTCTGCTCAAATTCGTTAAATTAAGTGTAGTATAATTGTGTATAGTTATATCCCAATTTCTTAGCAAATATTTCCAAGTAAAATATTAAATGTTATTCAATGGTATAGGAATTTCCAAAGATTCCAAGAGAATCCATGTCACGAGTTGGGAGCTTTTAATAAATTGCTTGGACGGATAAATTATGCGACACGATCGGATCATTTTAATTGCAACATCAAAGAACAGAGAAATATAAACGAGGAAGTCGGTGAAGCTTCCGTGAAATGTTGAGAGACACTGGATATCGTTTAATGCAAAATTCGTCGCGGTAGTGCAAACGTTGCCGAGCGAAAAATTGTTTAACCAAATGGGAACATTAATTGTATCAAACGATCGGAAGCACCCACCAGTGAGTCGCTCAACCAATAAAGACACGCTTTGTTGATTTCCGACAGATTCACACAGGGGAACGATGTTCATTGTACCGAGTGTCCTTCAAAACCGCATACCAGTTTCATTAGAACGAAGATTCATTGTTTCGATCGTCCCTTTCGAAGTTAATACGAACGTGAAACCGTAATAAGTTAAACGAATCGTTTCGCTGATTTCGTTCATTCGAATTTCCCGCCCACGTTTCAATCATATTCAATTACCACAATGAAAATAGTGGGATTCGTACAATAATCTATTTTATCATTATTTAATGACACTGCAAATTAAATTCCCGTTAATAGTATTGTTTCAATCTTGAACCTTTACTAATTAACCGTCTGTTAAATTTGATCTCAGAAAGAACTTGTTACTTTGTAATTTCTGCAATTGAGTGTTTGTGGTTTGTAAACGTTTTATAATTGTATGTTCTATATTTAAACTCAATAGATAGAAAATAAAAGTATTTATATGGTATGATGTAATATTACCCATTGGTTAAGAATATTAATTTAAATTGTGTAATTCTTGGTGAACAATTTGTATGTCGTGCAACCTAAACAGTAGTTCCTGGATATAAAAATTAATTTTTTCTCAGTTCGATGAAATGAAATAAAAATTAAAAATAGATTACAATTAGATTACAATTAAAAATAGTCCAAACGTAGTTGTGCTTGAACTCATTTTCAATTGCGAGTACTTCGTTAATAAATGAATAATTCTTTCGTTCTTCGAAAACGATTCTATCGACGTATAATTGGAAATAATTCGAACATAGTCTGAACTTATTTTTGTAGCAAAACCATAGTCAATCTATTATTCTATATTTTCTTCAAAGATGAGAATTAAATATTTGCACATACTGTAACGTTTTGATCTACTCACGTTCTTGTTCTCATCGTGGTAAAGAATTTCCCATAAACTTGTAGATCCCGTGTCGACTTTCACTGTAACAAATATCGCGTGTAACGATAGCCAGAAGATACCCTGATTCATTTTCTTCCGCGACGATTTCGTTGATTGGCGTTTCCGATGGTGCAATTTGATCACGGTTATTACGTCCATAAACTTTTCCACGTCATGTAGAATTATCAGTCGTTACCGTCGCTGCCAGGATACGCAGTCATCACCGTTAAGCGAGCTTTAAATCAGAATGACGAACGGACCGCGCGGTGATGCTCTCGTAAACGTTGATCGGCTGGACACGCGTGTGGCCCAATCAATCATGTTTCAGCGTTGATCATAAAAGCTGAAACGAATACAGGCCACGATGCTACAGCGAAGACAGATTGTAATACAAGTGAGGACGCGGAGCTTGCGTGTCATTATATTTCCCCTGTCTTGAATTACACAGGACACGACACAATTTTTTACCATTTTTTTTCACTACTTTTTCTCGCTACGACTTTCGCGAACGATGTAAATTATCGTGTACTGAATCACGCTCTGTTAACTGACCGGTCAGTTAAAATTTTAAAACATTGTAAAATTCTACGTTAAAATATTCAAAACTAGCCCGAATACAGTTCTACGCAAACGACTGTACGTATGTGAGTTTATGTTGAAAAGAACGTAGAGTTGAAAAATCATAAAGATGTGGATTCTTGAAATATTTGACATGTATATTTCAATTGCGAAGAAAGAAATCTATAGGGTGTCTAGAATACTCGAGGAGCATTTTATTTTTTAAATTTAACTTATAAGATTTGTATACGAAACAATAGTGGTTGTGTTATAGTTGTGAATAATAGAAAGATTGGGTCGAGTAAACGATCATTATGCAGCTAGTCGTCGGTCAGATTTCGACGAACGTTGAAAATTAGGTTCCAAGTTTATTTACGGCTGGTTTCTATCTGTAACGAACATTTGTATTTAGATTGCTGAATTTTCGATTACTGACATTCTACCGTGGACCACGGGAAATTCCCACAGTGGTAACAGAACACTCTCAATAAGCATTTAATAATCACACCAGCAAATTGAACTTCGAACGTTCATTCGACCTCTGTAGTTATCTACGTAATTACTATCCCAATTACTCTGCAACGGACTAAACAGCGCCATTTGTCAATACGTACTGCGAAAACTCTTAATACAGTGCCCAAAATTCAACTATCTGCATACTCGAAGGTTGTTACAGAATTCACGGTACAACTGATTAACAACACCATTACAAAGACAAGTCGAGTAACAATTATCGAGTACTCAAATTGTAGCGTTCAGCTTCCTGCTGCTGCAAAGTGGACTCGAGATTTATTATTAACGAGCTGCGAAACAGTTCAAATTCGAGACTAATTTTAAACGAACCATGGGTAAAGTATAATTCAAAAGAATAATTGATAGAATATAACATTCGTTAGTCTTCTCCTTTAACGAAACAGTATTTAACGATTTTTGAAATAAAATCAAAGATTACTGTTCGTGTACCTACTACTTTTTATTCTAGTGTTAATAATATTTAATAACAATTCGAATTTTTCGAATATTTTATTTAGTCTGTTTAATTATTTAACCATTTTCCTTGCGTACAAAATCAGGGTACAGTCTTAAAATATGTTCTCTATCGTACAATTTTCAAGATCTTAAAATTTGTTCTACATTGCATGTTTTTCAAGATCTTGAAATCTATTTTACGCCACGAAAAGTCGTCATTGATTACAGACCTTTATTACAAACAAATTATACCTTAGAAAATATTCCCACTATGAAGAATCTATCGATGGCATCAGAATCTCGCAAACTTTCAAACGATGATCCCTGTGTCATAAATTCACCTCGAGCGATCGTCGAATGTAATTACCATCGTAATTAGCGTGCACGTTACTTGGAACTCTCGAAATGAATCTCCCGGGGTTTTGATTTCCCAACGATTTGTCGACATAAGAGGGTGTAATATTTCCAAAGCAGCGAAGTGTAGACGTTCAGTGTCGCAATGTTTAAACGTTAACATTTGATACTTTCTTCGAACGAGTTTCGTGTACACGTCGAAATACAGTTTAAGACACAGAAAATTTGATAGAATCAAGTTCGAAAATTTGATAGAATCAAGTTCGAAAATTTGGTAGAATCAAGTTCGAAAATTTGATAGAATCAAGTTCGAAAATTTGACAGAATTAAGTTCTAAAATTTGCAAAATCAAGTTCTTAAATTTGACAGAATCAAGTTCGAAAATTTGACAGAATCAAGTTCGAAAATTTGACAGAATTAAGTTCTAAAATTTAACAAAATCAAGTTCTTAAATTTGATAGAATCAAGTTCGAAAATTTGACAGAATCAAGTTCGAAAATTTGACAGAATCAAGTTCGAAAATTTGACAGAATCAAGTTCGAAAATTTGACAGAATCAAGTTCGAAAATTTGACAACGATAAACAGAACCACGATTCTACGAAAATTTTCAAACTTGATCGTGAACTTATTTCGCTAGGAAATAATCCTTTGGAAAATTTTCATTTTGCGCAACGCTTGCCGGATCAGCACTCTAACGAATTAACTTTAAGAAGGGAAAAACCGTTGCTCGCAACAGAACTGATGGGGGATCCCCAATAAATATTCATGGTTATAAGAATCCTTAAGGTAGCTTAATCTTCTTAACCACTCTGTGCTCGGGGATAATGATCGATGTCGTCTTGCAGCTTATGCGATGCAAGCCACTTCATTGAAAAGTGTACTCGTCGTCGGAATAAGTATGTGAGAACGTTGCGGAATATATAGTCGAACGAGATAAATTAACAGGGAACCTTGAATTTCAACCAACGAGATTAATAGTTTACGCGGGAGATTCAATAGGGATAATCCCTCAACTTGGTGGAATCCGGAAGAAAATCCAACTATCCTTGGGTTCTGCAAGAACGACTGGGAACCTATTGAAACTAATAGGGATATCAACCAGACATGTGAGGGACCTGATAGGAAATAACCTCTCAGCACGAGGGGATTCGATAAGAATAAGTCTCAAGCACGTGGGATCAAATAGGTACGAACGCAGACACGTTGTCATATAGGTTTCGATTTTATTTAACCACTTCCCTGCTGAATTTACTTTCAGTAGTCGAAGAAATTTTTAGATAGGTCTCTGTAAATGATACAAAATAGCTTTTGTGACGATCAGACGTGCATTGCATGTAGTCCAAAGTGCAATAAAAGTAATATCAATATCATTATCCTACTTCTACTGTTGTACTTCATTAATTGTAAGTAAAACGTAACCGAAATGCAAAAGTTTATCGAACGACGAAACTTATTGAACAATCTAGTATTTTACTTTATATTTTATTTCTCGAGAAGGTATACCGTTCTTGCTAGAACCTTACACAAAACTCAAGTGTGGAAAAAGGGTATTAGATTTAGTTCATCGAGTCCCTTAATTCTTATCTACAGCGTGAAGTAAACATTTCAAGTGTTTAATGCATTCCCAGAAGTTTAATGCATGTATATCTTTCCTCTTGTATACTATATCTCCTAAGAAATAAATATTTCTACATAAATACGTTTAGACGTATTTTATTCTCAAGAAATATAATAAGCGATGTATCACAATCCATGTGCTCCGAATTGAAAACACCTCACCATTATCAAAACAATAAAACGTAATTCTTTGTCCCGTTAATTTTACACAAAGGAACGACATGGACGACTTTCGTATTCGAGATTTTGGTCCTTTGGACAAACAGACAAGTGAAATATACCACGAAACTGTTCGTCAATCAACGAGACAGTTGAACGATATCGTTCGTGGAACGAGTCGTATCGAAGTGTCGTTTAAAAATTAATTGTTCGCGAGACAAGACGAATATGAAATTTTCAATTCGGACGAATGCAATTAAAAGAGGTCAGACGTTTCCTTCGGTGCATTCCCCGTTAAAGGTTTCCATTCGAGGACAAAGGAGATATCGGCTGCTGGAACGATCAATGGTGCATCGAATTAAAGATCGGCGTCGCTGATTGATACCGTTTGCGACAATGTCGCCGATTCCATTGATCGTTCGCGAGTCGTTGTAATTAGTTCGGGAATACACAATAAATATCAGCTCTTCCATCTTTGCACGGGTCCGATCGGTCGAACTAATTAACGTCATTGTATAGCTTACGTTGCACCGATACCCACGTCCCATTACGGTTCAGCGAACGGAATTTCCACGATGCAAATTACCCTCTGAAAACGAGACATTTCGACGTTCCAAAGGGAAGCGACGAGGATGCGCTCGTCGCCGTTGGTGATTTATCAAATTATTATAAATGAAGATATAAGAGAATGGACGGGAGGAAATTACGCGGGGAATTGTTTTCTAATTTCCTACGAAACTGAACCGAGGCGTGACGAGTGCAATGTTAAATAGCTCGAGCAGATACGAGTTATGGTTCTAGTATCTGTTTCTTGTAATCGACTCTGAGAAACTCACTTCGCGTTTGTTCAATGCTCTGCGTCCTCGTTCGTAAATGTTCGTTTTTAATTATCGATCGCTACGTAATGTTACCTCGATGTTGAATCACTTAATTAAAATGCATTCTAAGGTGCAGAGTACATTCTTAAACGAACGTTTACCTCTCGATCCTGAAAGGAACTTTGGTGCTCTGTGATCAATAGTTGGAGAAGAAATTTTATTTTCGAATCAATCCGTGTGATTCATTTTTCGAAATAATAATTATTTCGTATTGTCTATAGTGTGTTTATACTGTATTCGAATTTTTCACGCAACAGTTTTCTTCTATGGTTATCTCTGATTAGGAAAGTTAATCTTTCGAGAAGGAACACCTCGTTTTACTCGAGTAGGGAAAAATTTCCCAAAAGATCGATACGAATGTTAAATTGGTCACTGCGGTGTCGTAAGCTGGCCACCGTGATCACTATACTCAACACTTTTCTATTTCCTTTACAGGATTTTATTACATCGAGATTGTATTCCATAGGAAACATAAGCGTTGAAAAATCGAAAGTAAACATTGTTTTGGACTTTTCGGAATTAAAAAAGTATACAAACGATACGCTGCAAAGAGTAAATAATAATTTAGTTGAAAGAGCACGGTTACGTACGCAACATCGTGTTCGAAATTTCGAACGGTTTCTACTTCGATATACTTAGCGTTAAAAAGCAATATTATTATTCATGAAATCGTACGAATCAAGCATATAACATTACAGCACGAAAATGAGAATGATAGCAGTATCGACAGAAAGCAGATAATAACATCGCTCGTGTTAATAACTACAAACAGAGCGGAAACAGAAATTCGACAAATCGAAACGTACAGTTATTACACGTGTACTCGACAAATTTTCAACCCCCATTTTCTCGAAAACGAAGTTTTGTGCGAAAAAATTGTATCGCGCAATTTTCGACTCACTCTTTTCACCTAGAATCGTCCCTTGCTCTGTTACACGAACACTTCGTAATAAATTTCGCCATAGGTATCCTGAGATAGGGGTTATCTTTATTAAACTCCACGTGGATAAAGGTTTAGAAATATGAGAAAAAAAGAAACTCCTTTTTGTATCAGAAATAGGTTTATTTAAAATAAAAAAAAAAAAAATCTCGTATTCTATATTCTCTCACGAAATCATTTCATTTTAATTCTCAAAATTCCTCAATATGGCGCCATCTCAATTCCTCACCTTTCCTACCTTAGTTTAGACATACTGTCGTTCCATTCAAGCACTCTTCTTTCACGTCTTGGAAACACTTTACTCGCTCGTTTATCTCAAACACTCTTCACATTCTCTCAGAACCATACCTATTTTATTACATTCCCACATTATTGTCCTAACTCAAACTCTTATCATTATTGTGTGAAGCATCAGACGACTCGTCGTTTGAAGATTACCTATCTCAGAACCATGCCTATTTCATTATATTTTCACAGTATTGTCCTAACTCAAACTTCTATCATCATTGTGTGAAGCATCAGACGACTCATCGTTTGAAGATTACCTATCTCAGAACCATATCTATTTCATTATATTTCCACAGTGTTGTCCTAACTCAAACTTCTATCATCATTGTGTGAAGCATCAAAAGATTCATCGTTTCAAGATTACCTATTATCAAATAACACCACCCAAACTTTGTCCTTGCAACTTATTCAAAAACAAGTCATAGTCCAGAAATAATACTACCTAGATGATTACATTCCCACAGTATTGTCCTAACTCAAACTTTTATCATCATTGTGTGAAGCATCAGAAGACTCATCCATCGTTTGAACATTACCTATTATCAAATGACACTACTCAAACTTTGTCCTTGCAACTCATCTAAAAACAAGTCATAGTCCAGAAATTACACTACCTAGATGATTACATTCCCACAGTATTGTCATAACTCAAACTTCTATCATCATCGTGTGAAGCATCGGAAGACTCATCGTTTGAAGATTACCTATTATCAAATAACACCACCCAAACTTTGTCCTTGCAACTCATCCAAAAACAAATCATAGTCCAGAAATAACAGTACCTAGTCTCCACTCTCGCCCACCATTTCCCAAAATAATTTAACAATAAATATATATAGATCCTCGTGCAAATAAAGCCTAAGTTTAAATTTAGCCTTCAAACTGAATACACGTTGTATCTCAACACTTTTCTATTTCTTTTACAGGATTTCATTACAGATTGTATTCCAGAGGAAACATAAGCGTTGAAAAGTTAAAAGTGAACATTGTTTTGGCCTTTTTCGAATTAAAAAAGAATACAAACGGTACGCTGCAAAGAGTATATAATCTATAATCTTGTTAAACCTTCCTATGCTACGGTCTAACGAAGCGTTAAATTCGAGTAGATTCAATCGAATCTTTTCCCAGTTAAAAGGATTCGCCTCCTTAAATAAACCTTAGTTGGAATTATTCTCGTTTCGCGTATTCATTTTGCCAAGTGACTCGTAAAAGTCCCGTCGCGATCGAAACGTTACGCGTATCGTATCTCGAGCAACGTAACATCGACTGTGGTGTCTTCGATACACGCGAAATATATATATATATATATTTATCCCTCTACTCGTAAAACAATTATGTAGATTATTGCTCGCGAGCATTAAACGCACCGAAGAGTAACGGGCGAAACGATCGTTTGGAAGCCATTAACCTCGTCGTTCGTATAAAAATCTCAATTTTCCACCGTGGTTGGACAAATTTGAATCGCGTAATTATTTCCACTTCCGCGTGACGTCACGTGGATCCTCGACCGAAAAAGGATCGTCTCGTTAATTACACGATCGCGAGCTCGGGTGGGAAAAAAAAGTCGCGCGCAGAGGATTCGGCAACTTCTGGCTAGTAATCCTCATCGTGTGAATTATCTTCGACAAAGCGTGTAACGTTCACGGTGCCGGGGCAACGTAATTGCAGACTGGCGTTGATTAACGTTGCGAATCGATCGCACGTCACTGATCGATTGTGCCAGTGATCGACACGCACGCGTCGATCAGCACGCGCGCTCAATCTTCCTTTAAACTAACGCAATTTGTGGCCTCTCTTCCTTTCTCCCGGCTATTCACATTCCGGCCACGCTTTCACGACACACTAATTTACGTTGTCTGTATCTCTATGCAAAAGAAAAAGCCCGCAAAGGGTGCCAGTCACGCTGATTGCCTTCACTGATTGAACACTGTGGGTAATCTGTGCGCTCTTCGCGAAGTATAGATGACCCTTCGACGATCAGGTTGTACGATAAGTGCGCTCGTCGTTCGATAATTAATTTCTTCCAATAACAATTACACCCTGGTGCCGCATTATACCCGTGTAACTGCGTTACACGCTTTCTTTTTCGAGAAAATCGAATGCGAAGTGTGCTCAAGTTTGTAATGCGATTGCGTATATTCTGTTATCGATAAGTGTAATTTGTAAATGGGTTTGTACGGTTGGTGTTTGTAAATATTGATAACGATAGGAGACTCTAAGAAGTACCCGGATAGTTCTGTGTCTAAAAAAAGTTATTGTTTATCGGATCGTTTGTAAATATTGATAACGATAGGAGACTGTAACAAGTACCCGGATAGTTTGATACCTGACAGAAGTTAAAATTTATCAAAAGCTTTTACAGTATATGCAACTCGATGATCCCGTATTTCCATAGTTGTATTATAGAGTTAAAAACAAGAGTTCCATTCGTAGGGGATATTTTTGATTCTATTAACGTATGAATGCCTATCGAATTGAAGTTAGATAATCGCTAAGCTGCTAATTATCTGGAGCTAACAGAGCAGTTTTTTGCTCGAATCAGTTAAGGACTCCAAGGTTCCAGATTAACGATTAATAGCATTTTCTCGTCTAATTACCCAGAAAATTATTATTTTGGAAGGACAAAAGATATTTCTACATATCTTAAGTTTCTATAATCGATGCACCAATAGAAAGAAATATTCATACTATCTGCATCTCTCTACAAAAAATATTTCTACATATCCTAAGTTCCTATAATCGATACACCAATAGAAAGAAATATTCATACTATCTGCATCTTTCTACAAAAGATATTTCTACATATCTCAAACTTCTATAATCGATGCACCAATAGAAAGAAATATTCATACTATCTTAATCTTTCCACAAAAGATATTTCTACACATATTAAATTTCTATAATCGATGCACTAATAGAAAGAAAGGTTCACGTTACCTACAACTTCCTACAAAAGAAATTTTATTTTACCCTCTCCCCTCGCATTGCGAGACACTTCCTCAAGAGGGTGCACGCTCACTTCGGCGAACATTACACCATTCGATGTACGGTTACAATAAATTGGCTCGCTTCCGTAGCTTCTCATCTAGAAATGCACGCAGTGTACGCGTGACCGTTGTTGTTCTCGTATTTTTCTCAAAACGTTTGACGCATAGAGAAAAATCGTTCGACCTTAAGACGAGATAAAGTCGATTCGCGTGCGACGAAGCGTACCCGAGGCGAGGACGCGCTCCCTGGAAAACTGCTCGGTTGAACGGAAACGAGCTGCGCGGCCGTTCGCGCTAAATTATCAAATTTGCATTCGATTTCCGGTATAACGGCACGCAGCTGTTGATTGACAAACAAGAGAGCCAACACGGTGGTATCGCGTTCAATGGGAAGCCCGATGTTCCATTTAAATTACAAAACGCGCAAATGAATCGACGCGAGACGGACGCTTATACCGGCTCGTCGTTAACTTGTTCGGTTGAATGCGTCAATTTGACTGACAATCAGGATCCAAGCGAGTTATCGCATACCTAACTCGACCCTATTGTTTTACCGTGTCGCCTCATTGTTGCCCGTGACGCGATTTACTAATCCTTGGCGCGATGATACCATTTGACCGACGTTCTTTGTTCGTCGAGGGAAAAGATCGCTTCAGTCGCGCAAACGGGGCACGTAAATCGATTAATATGAAACATTCTCGCTCGCAATTACTCGAAATTAAGCTGAAAACTTTCCAGCAATTTTCACGAGCCAAGACGAGACAGTAATAATAATATTCGTGGTAATGTGTTTTCGTTCCAGCAAAATTGCACGCAAAAGACGTGGAATGCATACCGAGTGCAAAAATTCGATCTGTACGAAATTAATAAATACAGTATTTTAGAATAAGGTTTGAAAATTGTGTTAATAGTCTGTGAGTTTGATAAGCCGTATAACAAAATTCGATGCGTTCGAAAGTAACGAGTACACGTAGTATTTTATTCTATAATTTCATCAGAAGTTATTATATTTGTGAATTTCGTGCAGATTGAATTTTCTTACACGGTTTATAAAATTCACAGCTTCCGGGTAACATTGTTGGTTGATCGAGAACTTGGAACATGTTTCTATGCTTACACCATATGAATTTTGAACAGATTGAATCTTGTCATTTAAAGAATTCAGGGAAATTTTTTTCAACCATTTCCAAGAACCGTGTCTCCATCTGTCAGTCGTGGAAGACAACCAGAAAAAGAGAGAGTTTTTCTTTAATGAATAAGATGCAGATCGATGAACTCTTTATTTTCTATAAAACGATTTACTCTTTCGTACGAATCGGTCTAGTTTTTCACACGTGACAAGGATCGGGCAGTCGCGATTAATCTTCTTTTCTTAGAGGTGCCACCATTTCGCTTGTCTCGTTTCTTATTTTATAGTTTAAAAAAAGAAAAAACGATACACGCGCATACTAAAATCACTCGGTGGAAGTAATATGCACAACACGTGTACGTCATTAAATTGTTCGCTGGAATTGGTAGCGCCGGCGTGTCGAGTGCACGAACGAAAGGAAACACGCCCGAAACCGGGTGAGATGCACCGAATGCAATGTCACGAACACGTGTTGCATCACGGATCCGATGTGCAGCCAGTTTTACCCGCGCACAAACTCGCCCACCGCATCTGCATTCATGTCATTCTTGCCTGTGGTTTTCGTTTAATCCGAGGTAGTCCTAACATTTCCTTTGACCGCCACTTGTCGTTCCACCTTTTAACAGAATGCAATCTAATACGGATGCACGAATTAAAGTACCGGGTAAACAAGAACGGATGTATTGTGTTTATTGCTCGTTCCGCGAGTGTAATTATTGTTTCCATTGGGCCACGAATGAACGAGTTAGAAATAAAATTTTCAACGACGAGGAAGAAATCAATTTCGATAAGTTAAACATTTGTTAACCACGAAGGGATTTGAAAACCATGCGATCGATCTGAAATAGCTAACAATTGTTGCATTTACGAAGGATTACAACTGGGGTGCTGAAACTGGTAAAATAAATACTACTAATATGGTAGAATGATAGTAGTTTATCGGTAGAATCATTTTATAGGATAATATTGTATTTTTTAATACTATTTGTGACTAGTATTTAAGACATACGAAGTTTTTCAAAATAAATAGAGCGGTGCTTAAGTTGTTTCTTATCTGAACTGAATTAAATTCTAATCATTGACAGATTAAACTTTGTATTCCATTTTTTTAAAACTTCTGAAAATATACCAGTTGTACCGAACGGATATTAGCGTTTTAACGATGTTCCTCGAGCTATTAAATCGACGAGTGTTCGTCTACGTTAACGTTTTAAATTATTTCATTTTCAGAACTAATACTTTAGCTCTTTTTGCGATACGTTTCCACTCACGTAGGAATCCGTACCAGGGCAAAGTGAAAAGAAACATAATATTTGTACCTGGGAATTGGGGACCGTTCTCCTCCGTGTCTCGTATAAATTTTCAGAAATAGCACTTCCGATCGAAGTATTGCGGAAGCAATATCAACGTCATCGTCCCGAAGTAGAACAGAACCGACGTCGAGTGACGTGGCCGATATGTCTTCGATATCTCGTAAACTCTACTAGCCTTCGTTCGGTTCTTGCACGTGATAGAATTGTGAATGGTTAAATAACAAGCGTAGGTGGAAATTTAGATATTATCGATTAAGTCTATTTTAACAGTTCTATTTCCATGCGCCACTGTTAGGTACTGTTTTAAATAGGAGCAATTTCATTCTCGCTCACACGTTTTCGATAATACACAAATAGACAGGAAACTATTCCTTATGAAAGAACAAGAAAAGTATACAAAAATAGAATTTCCTCTGTTTTATTCTAATTTACAAGATAATCAAATTCGAGAGAATATATATTCCATTTGTAAACGCAACAATGTTTAGATGATATCTATAAGTTACAGCATTCCAAAAGAAAAGAAGCAAAGTGGAGTTTCTTCACTGTTTATTATTAATTATAAAATCACCTGTAGTAGACATCTATTACTTACCAATATCGAAAACTAATTACGTATTCGGTGATATTCGGTTACATAGATCGTATTAGACACGTCGAGTCGATTTTTATGCAAAGAGGTGCGAACACCAATAATGGGGTCACAGGAACGCACAATTGTGCTAATCCATTGTGATAACGTAGGAATGAATAACATATATCTGTTTTACTGATCGAGTGACTTGAAATGAACAAGTGTCTAGGACGTGTGAACGAGGATCGAGTGGGTATTCATGCACGAGGATTGATTGCTAGTAAAGTACGTATCTGGAGAGATTCTTGGAACGTGCGCGTAGTTTTAAGCGATAAAAGACACTTGGCACAACCGTGTTCGTGAGAATGTCGGGAATGCGGCATGATTGAGAATCACGTGAGTCGATGAGAAGTCTTATGGCCGTGTTCACTCGGAGAGACGTTCAAAGCTTGTCGTTTATTAAGAATGGAAGTCTGAGGTTACGCTCGTGAAAGCGTAAAATAAACAAATGTTTACAATTTTTACAGGCAGTATAGAATAGAAGTAATCATCGAACTAATATTGTCACAAAGATCAAATTGATTTACGAACCAAAAGAGTAAAATTGTAAGCGAACATTCTTTCGATATTTAATTTTCGTAAATCAATTTGATTTTTGTGACAATATTAGTTCGATGATTTTCTATTTTATACTGTCTGTAAAAATTGTAAACATTTTTTTATTTTATGCTTTCGCGAGCGTAAAACTCCACACCATAGTATAGAATTCAATTCTATACGATTCAATTCATTCTACCAAATTAATTTGTCCATATAGATGGTACACCAGGACGTAAATAAATATATCAGGGATACTCTACGCTGTCGGAAGACTTTACGACCCATCAACGAAACAACGTCGCTCAACAAGTCTCTTAGTCGTCAGTTAATCTGTTAGAGTCTGTAGAAGTTAGTAAGAGTGGATTAAAATTAAAGGGTGGATTTAAAATTTCGTAAATTCAATATACTGCACCTGTTACTAAACACATTACCGTTAGAGAACAAGAGATTTCTTCTACTCGATCCACCTAACATTCTTACAACAAATATATATCATTCGGAAGTTTTTTTACCAGATTAGTATTGTTTTCATTTTGTATCGAAATTTCGACTTTCATTGACAGTTCCTAGTAGTGTTTAATAGTTCGTGGTAGTACTAAATGTACACTACTACTTTTGCAATAAGTATGTATAATACAAAACCTTTCAGAAAGAGCCATGTATATAAAATTGTCAGAAACGTAGAAATTTGACGATAATAAAACAACTTCTAGGACCATAATCTTCCACACAATTAAGCGAGCAGGATATCAATATTTTCAGAAGCTGATCCTAAAAAATTGAACCTACCCAGGATATTAATATTTTTCAGAGCTGCTCCAAAAGAATTGAGCCTATTCAAGGCACTAATATTTCCAGGAGCTGATTCGAACAGTCTTGAGAATGCATTATAATTATTATTACGTTTCGTCGTGTATTTTACACAGAGTTTGATTCGCGATGTGGCTTCGCTGCTTTGGATAGTCACGCGTTACGCGTGGAAAGAACAGTTTTCTACAATGAATCAACGAAAGTAAGCTAAAACCGCAACATGGCCCTAACACGAGTCACTGAACTACGTGACCACGCAATAAGAACATCGGCCGACCGTAAAATCGTGTTCGCCAACTTTATTCGTTGGATCGCTCTCGTGAAAACTCCGCGGGGGAACAGACCATAAAAATGTCCTTGAGACGTTCCTGTTGTCACGGATAAACTATCTCGTGCCGGTTGAAAATTTAAGGAAACGTAGCCACTCTGTTTCCCTGGTTGAATTTCACTCGAGATAATAGTTTTATCTCAACGTGTTGTTCCCTGTGTCTTTGCTTTCTTGTCCAACGTGGTGTGTAATTTTTTTTAAATGAAACCACGATAGTAAAAGTATTTTATACATTTGCAAGAGAAACTTCCACAGGGAAATGGAAGACTATCTCCAATGAATGTTTGCAAATTTTTGTTTCACAGGTGTTACGATTTTTAGAAATTGGAAGGAAAAAGAAAGTTGCAAAATACAATAATTCGAAAAATATCTGCAAAAATGTCTTGGAGATAATAATTTTATCTCCTCAACGTGTTGTTCCTTGTCTTTGCTTTCTTGTCCATCGTGGTGTTACTTTTTCTTAAATAAAACCACGATAGCAAAAGTTATCGTATTTTATACATTCGCAAGAGAAACTTCCACAGAGAAATGAAAAACTATCTCCAATGAATGTTTGCAAATTTTTGTTTCACAGGTGTTACGATTTTTAGAAATTGGAAGGGAAAAGAAAGTTGCGAAACACAATAATTCGAAGAATGTCTGCTAAGAAATCCGATGACATAAATATTCAGCACAGCTGCAACTTCGAGTGCAAGCGATTCGTTACGCGAGTCGCGAACCTCGGTAGCTGTGACTGCAATTGCAGTTGAAGAAAAATAAACTTGTAACGGCCGATCGATAATTTCTGTTTTCTCGATAGTGTAAACATATACTGTGGCTACTAACGAAACGTCAAATCCTGCCAAAGGATCCAGGTACGCGTGATAGCACTGTGTGGCGAGCGTTGTAATTTTCCGAGGTAAACGAAGGCTAACAAAGCGGTCCACTGTTCGGTAGCTCGAAACTAAAATTAATTTATCAAGGAGCGTATAATAGAAGCACTGATACTTTTCCGAGCACGGCTTGAAAGTTGAGTCGGGCATCTAACGCTTCGTTACACGCTTCTCTCGTCGCTGCACTACTTTTTAATTAATGCAATTTCATTGATCGCTGTAACGAGCGTTTCGCGTTTGTCGTATGAATTTTTAATTGCGTTTCTTCTGCATCTCTGTGCATGCCCGCGCTGGTAAGTATTTACTCGTGGTTCGTTACTTGTTCGAACCATCGACACGAATATTACGCGGTGGTTTCGTCAAGTCGCATTTAATTAGGAAACTGTGTTGCTTGAAAACAAATATTTATTAGAGCGAAGGTCTATTACTCTACTAATTACTGTGAAATCGTATCGTGCAATTACACAAGCTGTTTGAGTTGAATCCAATAATTTGATGCATTCGAACCTGCAATGTTCGAAGATTTCGATAGTTTGTTCAACGTTGTGTTTATAATTTTAATTCACGAGATTCTTTTTATGCAATGGTGGAACATCACTTTGATTCGAGTATACGTTTCGTTAATCCTTTAGTTGCGTATTAATATTTCTGGACTATTTTCGAAGAGTGTCCAAAAATATCTCGTTGTAGAAATAAGTGACAAAATAATTTTGAAATATTAAATTATTACTAGCGTTTTTGACGTAGCAAAAGATAGTATGATACTACTTGTAGTATTTTCATATTTATCAATATTGTATTAGCTCAGTTCCTTATTTTTTTCGTTGTTACTGAATATATTGCTGAACATTCCTGAGGATCATAGTATGACAGAATACATGTTACCTATGTGTGGAGCAAAGAATTTTAAATGTCTCGCAAAGTACTCAATTCTCAAACATCTTACCTTAATCATTTTATACGCAAAACATTCGAATCGATTTACGTTATAAAAAGATGTGGTACAGTTGAGAAGAACAGTGCAATAATACTTTACAACTCAGTTGGAAAGGGTAGTACAACATTACTTTCGAGGTACTACTTAGGTACTCGAGGTAACACCTAAGAAGAAACCGATATTAATAACAATTTCACATTTTCCATCGATTCTGTTCCCTCTCCTCGACCCTCGAAAAGAAAATACAATCCTCCTCAATCACGCAACACACCACCGTCTTCGCGAACTTCTTTCTACCCAGTGCAGTTTCTATCGCGTGTCAGCACTTCCACGAAGCTACAACAACGCTACAAAATCAACATTATCAGTCGTTTAACAACGCTCTGAAACGATTTCACCGTAGCGACCGGTACCGAAGGGTTACGTACACTATCCACACCTGTACACTCGCAGCTGTAAACTCGAAAACGTTCCACACGGTCCGCCTTGAGCTACGCGAACTCCTGTAAACAACAACCTGTTCCACTCTTCGAACGGCCCCCATGAACGACCATAACTCCGTTAACAAGACCCTAAAACAACGACCTTGCCGTATCGTAACAGAATCCACGTGAACCTCGTCCTCCTTCCCGTTGTCCGATCGTCTCCGCGAACCGGTGTCTCGTGAAACGAGGATGATAGGGTAGGGAGTAGCGGGGTCACCGGTTAAGCCGCACACGTGACACGAACGAGACGCGGCACGGTCGTCCGAGTTGCAACCTGGAACGAGGTCACACGTGTATCCCCACCCCGCTTCTCGCGAGGGTAACTTTTATTCCCGGACACAACAGCCTTCCACCGGTCTCGGAATCGCACCACTTCAACCCAGTACAGCCACGTCCACCCTACACCCACCCTACACCCACCTAGCTACCTCACGTCCCGGGATTTCCGGCGTTTCCGGTCCGTTGCTCCGTTCTTTCGTCCCCCGTGTTCCCAGGGCACGTTCTCGTCCTTCATTCAACGGCGGTGAAAAGGGCGCGCAATCGCCGACGGGCGTTTTTTGTCTCGACTTTCACGAGCCGTCATTTTTCAGGCTTCCACTTTAATAACGCGACTCGTATCCGAAAACACCTCCCGGTGGACATCTTCCGGGAACACTGGGCGCTTTGGAACACGGCCGTCAAAGGGCCGCTTTGTTTTCGGCGCGAAACGGGGGAACTGTACTCGAGAGCCTCGCGTGTCCTCGCTATCGGTGTAAATAGCCTTTACGCGCACGCGAGCCCTCGCTGAAAAGAACAGTTTACGCTCCAGGAAGCAAAGAAGGGATTGCAACACGCTCGGACACCCGTCACCTCGGTTCCTGCCCGTTAAGGGTTTCTGTACACCTGAAAGAGTTCAAGTCGGGCTAATCTTTGCAACCAACGATTAAGGTTAGAAATTCGAACTTTTTCAAAGAATTTGACGACTCGTTTATTCGGAAACTTGTAATATATTGAAGAAAAAAAAAAAATATGTTAATTTTAAATTTGTAATTGGTCGAGACGTTGCAAGTTGTGCCGTGTTTGTTAGGATGCTTATGCTTTCGGTGTAGATATTTACAACAGTTTAGTGTATTATTTGCAATATGCAGAAATGAAAGAAATTTCTTAAAGTGTGAGAGTGAATTTAGTTTTTGTCTTAACCAAGTTTGGGCAAACTTTATTTTTTTGGTAAGGTGGAAAAGGAAAAAAAACTTAAATACTATTGTTAATTTTGAATGTATCGTCTCTATTGTACGATCTTCAAAAATTTATAGAAATTATTATACTCGAAAGAAAATAATTTTTGCTTAAATAAAACACTATTTGTCGATCGTGAATAGTATCTGGTATTTCGTAAATTTTTAGCAAGTTTATTCGATAAAGTCTTTCAGTAAATGTTTATTCGAATAACGGACGTCTCTAATGACAACAGTGACACTTTTACAGGGAACATATTCGACGATTTTTCTTCGTGATATTTGCTCCAACGTAAACCATGATTCTGAGACAAATCTATCGTATCGTAAATTTGAATTTGCAACGCAACAGTATTGAATGGTGTGCTGCCTAGCAACTTAATGAAATATAGTTTATTCAATACCGTAGGTATTGATTCGACTGTATGTACAGTTCGTGTTTTGTACAAATATGTACACGTAGCTGTAGAATCTGATGCATAGGAGGTTACGTTTCAGGGATGATTGTTTCTGCTTGGTCAATGTTTAATATTGAGTTGCTTCGTTGTATTTTACCCTTTATTTTTTTATATAGCTATGCTTAGTGTCGCATCGACTAATTCTAAGTGACTATTAATGACGATCAAACAGTATCGAGAGTAAGTAATTGCGAATAGTTATTGAGAATAATACAAAGTTTTGTAGCTTCTAATATTTATTGAACAATCTTTAGAAGAATTCAGGTAAGTATAACTAAAAATAGAAATAAGTAAATTATTCTGTACATCGTGAGCTATGGCTATCCCAATTGAGTAAATTCGAAAAAAGGCAAATGACACTCGAAGATGTATTCGTTTGTAAATAAATTAAGCAAGGACTAAAATTGGTCAAATTGACTGTACAGGGCAATATTAGAATTAGGGAATAGTTTCCAAGTTCTCGGAATTTCCAATTCCGGTTGGTGAACGACTTAAATCTGGCATCACTGCGGATTCTCGGCTCATCTAAATGGAGTAAGGATTAAAGTGTGAGATAATGCAGGGACAGCTTAAACAAACTTTTTCAATCCAAGAAGATGTAGCCTTTACGCTATCGGAAGATAATTCGGGACTTGATCGTCGCCTATACCGCACTTTATAGAAAATATAATCGATACTTTTGTTTACGACCGACCTTATCTCATATTCTATTTCAATATCCAAGAGAGAGAAAAAAAGAAGCTCTTTTCGTACGTCCACAAAAAATAAAAACAGTCGAGTCTTCTAAATTTAAGGAATATTCTGAATATTCAATATTATGCTCTGAATATTCAAAAAAATACAAATTTAATCTTCACCAACGTAACGGCTTAGAAACACGAATTCGTGTATATATTCCGTAGGGACTAATTTCGACAAATTCCCAATAGCTACAAGTTAAAGAAAATAAAATAAAATTCGAAACAGCGCAATAGAATCGAGAACGAACCTCGACGTGGAACCGTAAAGCGTTAATTGCTCGAGTGAAAAAGCGGATGAACAACTTGGAAGAAAGTATCTCGAGATGGCCGGATAACTTGAATGAAAAGTAATTGATTTGGTAGAACGTTGGCTGTGTGCACGCGTACGCGAGAGAGGCTCGAATGATGATCAGCCGTGGGGCTAACGATAATAGATAGATTTTACCAGAGCGCATCACCGATCGCGATAATATCTCGGCTAATTGCCGGTTACCCACACACCACCGTCTACTCATCCCTCCTGTAACCTGCAGCGGTTTCCCTTCATACACTTTCCACCCTCACGGCTGTCTACGGGACTCCCCTATCCTCGATAACATCATTGGGTCAGTCGCACATGTTGGATGAATGGCGTTAAATCGCGATCGTTGAAATCCGTCTGCTCGTCATTAGGCAATGAAAGAAACGTAAATCTCGAAAAGATCGCCACTTTCAGAGCACGTGTGAAAATACAAAATAATTACGCGAAATATTTTGGTATATATTTAACAAAAATTCTCTTTAGTAATCTATCGTAGTTGTTTTAATAAATATACATGGTTCGTACAGAGATCAACGATCTTTATTGAGTCGGTATCGACTTCAATTTATGCCACAAAATTGAAGATTTGTAATACCAAATTGAACAAATATCGATTACAGTGAAATTTGGAAAATTGTGACCTCGAGAAATTTTACTTTCGATAATCTATCGTTATTTAAGTAATTACCTAGACTTTTCATCAATTTCTACCGTTCTGAACTCCAGTTACAAAATTAAAAACATGTAATTCCAATAAAAAAAAAATATCAATTATCACAAAATTTGGAGAAGTTACTTTCAGAGGAAATTTTACTCCTTTGTTTTACTACAATTTTTCTTATTATTGTTCCTTTGAAACAAATAATTCTATTATTGAAACGTTGAGGGAAGAACGAAACGTTTAAGACGATCGAACGAGAAACACCATGGTAAACGAAATCTCGACGAAAGAACGGATCAGGTTCGCGAATTCGCTTTATTTTCCATGCATCGAACGTCGAAGATGTCTCTCGAAATCAAAACGAGCAAGGTTCAAGTTTACCAGGGAATTTGAGACTGGAAGCAACGCAGGCGTTGGTCGTTTTCATCGACGACGCACGCGTTCTACCTATGGTAGCGTAGACACGCGTATATGGAGATTGGAAAATTTGAATATTGTAATCAGTGGCACGGACCGGCCACGTTTCTACCACATTATCTCGTATACAGGCGGCTGTGCGTTGGTTTACGCAGCGTTCCACGGTTTCGCTGATAGGAGTCCAAGTGAGAATGACCTAAAGGGCTTTCGATTCGACAATTTATCAGACCAAATGATACCTTTAGCGCTCCGTTGCGTCTGTACTTATCGAAAATCGTAATTGAATATTGGAATTCTAGGTGCGATCGTCAGATTGGTCGTTTTCCTTATCACTTTTGTTAGTATTTCAACACATTTCCAGCTGGGAAAAAGTACTGATGTTTTCGAATTTTGTATAATTATACGAAACATTTGACGTAAATGTTTTGTACATTTATGAAAGCACACGGGGAAGGATCATTTTATCAATTTTCTTGCCAATTTTTGTAAAAACTTGTCGGTGAGTATGGAAAATTTAAGCGTCGTTATATCAATTTTTTAATCAGAGTGAATTTCTCTGATTTTAATCTTCAGAATTGAAATGTTTAGAAAGTAGATTCTACTCGTTACCATCGTGCACATGCAGGTTTTAAAAATACTGATTTGTTCAGAAATGGCAAATTTTTAAAAAGAAATATGTTAATTAAAAAAAAAAAAGAATCAACAGATTTTGAAGTTTCTTCGAAAAATATTCGAGAATCAAAAATATCCGTATGTACAACGATAGAAAATATTATAATGAATGTACAGTTCCAGTTTCAAGTCAATGAGATGAGTAATTTTCAAGAATTTATCACTATTAATTTCCTTTACAGTTTCCTCTTTCTCCCATATAATAAATTAAGGTGTTTATAACATCTATCAACGATGATACTAATATTATACTTTCATACTAATATGAAAAATCTTGAAACACATTGTCTATAAATATTTAATAATTTTCAAGTACTGTTGATAAATTCCTTTCGATAGTCCTATTTCTTTTCCTTTACAGTGATAATTTGTAGACTAGAGAAAACTTTGTAAATAAATGATTTCTTTGTTCGAAGGCTAAAGATAATATTGTCAAATTCTCTTACTTTTATAAAGTGTCTGTGACACGAATATTCACACCAGTAAACAGTTTACTTTTATAAATGTTAGCGCAGCTTCCGTCAGTCGTAAAACATATTGCTTGTCTTGAAGTTGCGAAACATGCTTTACATCGTGTATGTAGAATGCACTTTGTCGTTAGGTTCTTGAAGTTGCGTTACCACGTGGTGTATAATATTTGCCACGTAAACACAGCGGAAGATTTATTATCTGACAATTTACTTTTAGAAGGACCGATGGTGAGACAAGTGAGAAATATGGATCGTCATTGTGGACCAACATTTTCTTAACGGTTCGCGTATCCTTTTTCAACAATCGCCAAAGAGATGAATAAACTAATATTTATTTCGGGGAAAATATTGTTTATGTTACAATTCTTGGAAAAACGAATTTTCACGTGTTTTCGTATTACGAAAACACTACCAAATAGTAAAATATTTTCTCAGAGTGAACATTTATATTTTATTGGAAATGTTACCGAGTGTACATTTTCAAATTAGTCTCACTTTCAATACTCGTATTAATTATTAAATAATTACGAGGAGCATGTGTTCCTGATTTATTTGTGTTGTTCGTAATGAACGTCTGTTGTCTGTGTATAGAAAAATTATGATTAGAAATCGTATAATTTTGATGCTGTCATAGAACGAGAGTAATTTAAATATTGAATTTAGTGAAATAAATGAAAAAACACACGAGTTGGTGGAAAAATGACAAATTGATACGTATGGGTGTAGATGGTTGGTTTCACATGCATTTCGCGGTTACGATTGCAGTAATGCACTTTGAGTATATGCATTGACGTGATGCATTACTTTCTCTGACGTATGAAATGTAGCTTATTTTTATTTTTACTAAATTACTTTATCTTTTATTTTCTACGGTTTAAAATATTTCAGGAATTCTGTCAGCACACATAGCACGAACGATATTGTTAAGTAGGTGTAGTTAGAATTTTAAATACATATATTAAGCTACATCGAATCGTTAATATTGACACGAACATTAATTTATACGATCAATTAGTTGAAAGCTGAAACGAACATTCGTAACAGAAGAACATTATCACAATTAACGATAAATATACAGAACGAGTCATTTAGATTCTCAAATGCATTCGAAATTATTATACCAACAAATATTCGAAACGAAAGTTGTACGATATTTTTCGAAAAGGTGGTAATAAACAGTTTAATACTTTTTTATACAAAACAACGAACCGGATCGACTGATATATCCTAAACCTAACTTTCAAACACCCTCAAACAACCCTCATAAGAAATATAATATTACATTAAATTATTCCTCGTTAAAGTCACAATTGACTAAAATCGCATATGAATGTAAATATCGGAAGAATAATCGTGCAATTAAAAGAAACATGAAAAATTGTACAATCTGAAATTGCCATCTTCGCTCCAAAATCTAAATATCCTTCCAGGTTCGTTCGCTGCACCAGTATTGACTAAAATGAAACTAAATACCAAATAGCCGCAAATTGTTAGTGATTTCTTTGACCCGCATCTCGTACAATTCTCGCTCTACATACATTCAACTGTTTGAATTGTAATTTACATATATGTGGAGTCGCTTGAACAAAGCTTTATTTGTGTTCGTCTGGCAAGCCGTGCTGTTTGCTAAAACGCTCGATTAGAATATTCCGAATGCAAGGCCACAAATAGTCGGCGAGTGTGCACGGCAGGAAACAGGAAGGCAAAACCCTTTTGAGAACAATTCGACGGCGTGCGGTCGAAAATTTCACGAGTGGCGAGCATTCGTGATAAAAACGACGCGGTTACACATTCAAAGCGGCCATTAGAGCGACCTGCGGCGGAAGCTCCGATTAGAATATTCCGAAGATAAGGCACCGAATGGCTAACATTAAGTGCTATCGGAAAGCAGGAAACAGGAAATCCGAGGAATCGACGTAGCCGAAATGATACGAAAAATGTTCGACGAAAGACAAGGCCACTTGGGCTGCATACATAATCTGGAGACTTGGTGGGTATACATCAAGATGGAATTTCGTTTCGTTGTTTCGCTACTGATCGAGGGAATAATTGAGAATAATAGTAAAGAACAATTAAGGAAACACAAAAGATGGAATTTCGTTTCGTTGTTTCGCTACTGATAAAAATGAGGGAGTAATAGAGAATAATAATAGAGAGCAATTAAGGAAACACAAAAGATGGAATTTCGTTTCGTTGTTTCGCTACTGATCGAAACGAGGGAGTAATAGAGAATAATAATAAAGAACAATTAAGGAAATAATGTTTCCAGGAGGGAAGGTGATACGCATCGAAGTAATTTCAATGTTCCAGCAAATTAAAATTCCCTACTTCGAGTTAAAAATATTGTAATAACTCGAAAGTGCAAGTGCTCGAAAGTTCTCTCCCTTCTTTACTTATCGTTCGATAAATACGATTACAGTTTAATTAACGATCGGTTTAATTTAAAACAATAGGAACGTCTGAACGCGAACGAAACGATTTCTTTCGTGAGATTATTGAAATTCAAATACAGCGAATGGAAACGGCTCTGCGTGTCGCGTTAATGTTCAAATAGCCATACTTTCCCTGGTAATATTACTACTTCAATTAGAGGCAATTATCGCGACATCTCGGTGAACATTTCCGCGATCAAAGTACCGCGGTAACGAGATCCCGGCAAATACCTACCATTTGCGATTCTATTTGTGTAAATAAATTAGATATTCTTATCGTAATCCCGGCTAAGTAAATCCGGGACGCAAATAATTTAAACAATTCGTCGAAAATTTCACCGGACGGAAGAAGAATAAAATACTCGTCACTGATCTTCAATCGTTCATAGAAAATACAAATATACCTACGATTGAAGTATATTTTTGAAGTATATTATTGAAGTAATTACGATTGACGAATAAACTACTTTTTAATTCCGCTAGTTTAATTCCTAACTGGAATCGCTGGGTTCATCTTCCTCGTTCGTTTAGATTGCAACAAAGATACGTCAATACTCTACCGAATGGAACACGAGAGAATACCTTGTCTCATTAGACGACACGCATCGTAATAAACAATAATTGCGTTTTCCACGGATATGGTGTCTACAATGGAGGCTTCGTGGCTGTAGCCGGAACAGAGGAAAGCCACGATTACTAGACGCTAGTCACAGGGGAACAATCGACCAGTCCGGCAGCGTGTGCATTGCGTGTACAGGCAATGTACTAACAGCTACGAATATCTACACGTTGGGATGTCGGATTGCAGGTACACGCTCTTTGATCGGAATCACGTAGCAAAAGGAACTGTGAAAAGGTGCCAACCATTTCGACAAAGTCTCTCACGCGAGTGCATTATCGTTGGATCGCATCTCGAAGAAAACGCGCGGGAAACTTTCGAAATTCGACAAGTTACGATAAGATGTCGGTATAATAGGGAAACGATCTTTCTTCTTATTTATCTGGAGAAAGGTATGGGAATATCATGAAATAACTACTCGTTTCGTATTCCAGTGTCGTTACACGGATTTTACGATCGACAATTCCGAACACGCTATTAAATACACGAGCGTTCGCTTGACTCGAAACTTTGAATGCTAATTACGACCAGAACGTAACTCGAACAGCGCGGTTTTAATCGAGTTTTTAACGACGAGCCGCTATAGTGGCTTTCTGAGCTTAAAATATAAACAACAACCGCATTGTTCGAGCACTGTCCTCGAAACAAGGACACTCGTGGCTCTTATTTGTCAGGAGACACGAGTGACCTCGTTCGTTCATTGGAAACAACGAACTTTTGATAATATTCGTTGAAAAGACCACACAGTGTATCGATAATTTACAGTCCAACGATACTACCGCAAAGTGGAAAGTTTGCGTTTTATGAAAGAGCACCAGAATCGTGAAATTGGTCGAGGAAGACCCGTAGAATTGTTAACCGGTTTAATTTTGCTTCTATAAATTTACTCGCAGGTCGTTGGACCGTTCTCGGATAGAAGATGACTCTTTAAGATCACTTAGGGACCAGGGCAAACCATTTTCGATCTTTCACGATGATTGGTTGCGTTTGGGAAACGAAAAGTTTCGAATCAAAAAATTTCAAGATCAAAGAAATATAAGATCGATTATCAAAGTTACTTCGACATTGGTACATTTTATTCAATTGTATTGGTATATTTTATTAAATTTTAGATAACGCTCCCAACTGACAGACAGTTAAACATATTATAGATAAGCTGTTGTAGTGTGTAAATGACTTCTAACTGACTTCGAGTAGCCATCTTTTATCTCAATTATAAGAAAAATCCTCCATGGTTGCTTCTTGCAGTCTTTTCATTTTTCTGATTTATATCCCTTGTTTGTACAAATTTTTAAAAGTATCTTTACTCGATCTTAAAGGGAATTAAAGTTTGCACGAGAAAGTAAAATGCACCTTTCCTTTATCTTTCCTAAGAAACAAAAATTAAACGAAATGTTATTCATCGCGTATCTAAACCACTGTTTCTTTATCCACGCATTCGTTTCTATAAATTTGAGACATGTTCGAAAAGGTAAATGGAACAACTGCCGGCTAATTTGATCCATGAGTGTTTCACGTTACCGGAAATCTCTCGTAACGTTTCGAGAACGAAAGTGACTTTATCCAAACCTTTTCCCTATTTTGAGATGTTCGAGAAGGTAAATGGAACAACTGTGAGCTAACCTGTCCCATGATCGTTTGATGTTACCGGAAATCTACCGCTGCAACGGTAACTTGTTCGAGGATTCGCAAACCGTAACGGTCTCGAGAACTTATTTCGCTCGGACAACCGGAACCAAACTGACTGTACACTTCGAAAAACGAGTCTCATTAGTAACGTATACACGTGCACGCCGGTGCAAGTTAATGAAGCAAAGGGCCAGCAGTATAACCGTAATACAGCACGATGCCGCAGCCGCATACGGATTATCGCGCGTCTAGATAGAATTTTCCCTTATACGTGGCGGTTGCGGCAGCTTACGATTGTTTCGCTAATATCCGTGCCGCAAAGAACTGCACAATGTTACAGGGGCCACTGCGTCACCAGGGCGTATTCAGGTCGACGACGATTTCACTGTTACGTTAATTCGAGCGTCGTCGCGGCGCTCTTTAACTTGTAACAACGAACGATCACCGGGAAACCATTTTTCATCGATGTGAATATTACTTGAGAAATTTTCGAGGAAACCAACGATGCAAGTTCTCCACGAACGTGTAGAAGACATTAACGAAAAGGAGAACGCGCACAGGAGACATTAACGAACCGAGAAATTTGCCACGGTGTGTCCACGTTTGCCATAACACGAGCTAACGATTAACCAATGTAAGATATAACGCGATTCGATACTGTGGTGTAATTTAGTAAGTTACGAATAATTAATACTTGGACAAGTGATGGATAACAGCGAACAACGCAACTGTGATAACTTTTTCAAACGTTTCGCGAGTCTTTGCTCAACAGTTTGCTCAACCATGCTCAGTTTCACACTTCTTTGCTCAATATTGCTCGGTTTGACACTTCTTTGCTCGACACTGCTCGGTTCGACACTTCTCGACTTATCTTCACGAAAGTTTGCCTTTCTCATTATATCTTCTCAGAGTTCTCATTATATCTTCCACATCTTCACAACAGTTTGCATTTTCGAGAACATATTGGCTTGTTCGGAAAGTCATTTCGTTTTTTTTTGGTGAAAATGAAACACGATTTCTTTAGAGCGTAGAATCATTCTATTAAATTATATACTCTCCATTTAGAAAATGACTTTTGAACTTTTATGATTTTACCATATGACCTTTCGAACAACCCAATAGATCTACCTATCAAGCTCAGCTTATCGATGATCGGTGCTACCGATTTTTCTACATTAAGAGACACTGTACGCACATTATACGAGTCCACGGTGTTCCAACTGACTGTCAGAACAAATAGAACGATCATCTTATGATATAAATTGGTGTACCGAGATTCAAGATTATTTATGCCAGTGGATCGCGTTGGTGTTACATTCGGGCAGCACGGACCAGACTAAACGGAATGGTAGGGTCAATTACTCCCCGAGGGGCGGTGTATAGTAATTGCAGGCTTCCTTCGTTACAAGTAAATACACACCCTTGTTCTGGTTGATTCTGTTTCCGTGTAAGATGCGATAACGCTCGTCCTGCGAAATGTTTGCATGTAAAACATTAGAACCGAGGGTCTTTTTCAGCGAGAAACATGACGTTTATCTTCGGTGGGATTCTGTGTTAAATGTATGGCTTTTGCTCGCATTGGGTGTTACAGAATTTACATACATCTTGTTCGAACGCTTATGATAGCGATTTGCGCGGATTACAAGAGTATAGAGGAATATGTAACGTAGCCATACAACGAAAAGTGTAACGATAAATAATAATTGTGAACCGAAACGAGGTATCGTAGTCGAAGAACTGTTAAGAATTTTCACTGAAATTGAGTTTACAAATTTTTTAAAAATTTTTCAGACGTTTCTTCTTTGAAATACGAATTTTTTTAGATAGAGGTTACAGAATTTACATACATCTTATTCGAACAAATTTAAAAAAAATTTTTAAGACGTTTCTTCTTCGAAATACGAATTATTTGAGATACGAGAAAACGTTGAAATTCTGTTTCAAAATTCTATTTTAGTTACTACGATGCTTCTACGACATTGAAGATAAAAATTGTTCAAATTTCTAAGACGCGAAGATCAGAGAACGAAATGAATCGAAACCATAAACTTTCCAAAAGCGATCGATAGTCTCGTAGACGAGTTCAACGTTAGTAAAAAGTTGTAACAAACACGAGGTAGATGTGTCTATTTCGTGTAGGATTTAATAAACTTTCAAACATGACTTTCTTGTGTCTTTTATGACTCTTTGAATAATATTATTTTCACTTATCAGTCACTGTCTCATTCAAAATAAACACCTAGAAGATACAAAATACTTGCATTTCATTTCTCGAAAAAAATTCCCAAGTATCACATTCCATTTATAGTTCTCGCGTTGCATTTACGCATTGCGTACCAAAATAAACGCTATGGGTCGTTTGATTGCACCCACGAGATTATTATAATGGCTATACCTCTTCATTGAAGCGTTACGTGAACGCAATAGGTGTCCCACCAGAACCGGACACTTAATTATCCACATTGTTTCTAATCGATATGTTTTTTTCGCAAAAAGGATATCTGGAAAATTGTCTCGTGTACTTTGTTTCTAATCGAAGAAACTTTTTTACGAGAAAAATACGTACTTTCGTGAAAATAAATTCACTGCGTATCTCTCGTTGATCGCAGCGTGTATTTTAATACGAACGACAATGTTTTGGAATATTTTTAATTTGGAAAGAACAGCATTTGGCACACTGTCGTATTTAACGTTAACGAACATCAACAGTTTCACCTATCTGTTCGTTACAAGAATTAATTCGAGTACACGAATTTCTACCTCCTTTTTCGTGGCAATTCAGATGCAATTTGCGAATGAACTTCTCTCGTGAGCCTTAGAAACTGTTCTCTATGGTGAAAGTCATTGGGTAAGGATTTTCATTGAGCAATTCCAACGAATGAATTTCTGGAGCGAAGAAATTTTCGAAATTGTCAAAACGTGGGATGTCAGTGCATTTGAAGGTTAACAAATAAAATATTCACTTGTTGAAACAACTATAGATAGATCGTCTTAGATCTATCGTCTTAGATAGATATCTTAATCGACGTCATTAAAATGCGCCAAGTTAACATTGAGATAACATTCTCAACTGCAAATGAAATTTCACAACACCAGCCAAACGACTCAATTACATCCACTCTGTAACCAGACTAATGTAAAATGATTTTACGAGATTTTTAAACGATCGATTTTATTACGAACTGGGTTGTCCTTAAAAATCCTTCTCGTCGTAAAAATGATATTATTCCGATCATTTTTATTCAACGTTGAACGCGTGCACGAGTCTCGTTTCATCTAGTTGAGATAGCTTCCTCGAATTGAATCAATCGTGGATAGCGATAAACAATTCAAAATTCGTTCGCAGAAGATCGTTAAAATTTCTCGGTTGTACGTGTTCAGTTTCTACATTCTTTTCGCAGATCGTTTTATACAGAGATCGTAAGTATTTTAATCGAGTCCATTTTAATTCATTCTCTAGAGGCTCCACTTCATGGATTCCTAATTTCGTTTCGTTTTCCATTCTGCATACCGTTTCTACGTTCCCTGCCGATTGAGACGTTCTAACGTCCTGATAGACGATTCAGATTCAATTATCGGGTGTGCATTTACTATGCAAATGGCTTCGATCGAAAGTTTTATGTTAAGCTGTTTATTTTCATTCCAATTGTCGGCCAACTCTTCTCTTTTGTCGGTTTCAATACGTTCTTGCGTAACTCAACGTATTTCAACTCGTTTCATTCCTCCCCAATTTGTGCAGATCCGCTCCAAACCGCGTCAAACCGTTTCAACTTGTACGAATCAGTACCAACACGCAACAACTGGCATCAACGACCATCAACTCGCATCGATACACTTCAACCTGCCTCAATTTGCTCAAACTTGTTCCGATTCGTTCCAACCTGATTCAATTTGCTCCAACTTGTTCCGATTTGTTCCAACATGCTTTAATTCGTTCCAACTTGTTCCGATTCGTTCCAACATGCTTTAATTCATTCCAACTTGCACCAACCCAGTTCAACCTTCTTCAACTTCATCAGTTCTCTCTTTCTCGTTTCAAATTGGGTAAATTCGCTTCCACGTTCGCAAATCTACACAGTAAGCTACACAAAGGATACGTGATATCGAATATTGTTACAAAACACATTTGAAGTGTTTTAGGGACATTTGGATTTAATTTTCTGTTTCCTAACTTTTGTAAATTTTGCACAAAGTACATCACTGTACGTTGATTTCATTCGTGAGGGTTCAATTATTGTTCGTTCTTCGTAAAATACATCTTTCGATAAAATATTTTTTATTCGACAACGAGTAAAAAATGATTTGTTTACTCTTCGGTTGAGACTAATCTAGATACAAATTTTTGCGGAGACGACTCTGTACGATTTATCTTCGAACGTGTGAAAGTCGATCGAGATTGCGCCGATCACGTGCACCGGGCCTAAGTCGCTCGATCATTCTATCGAACGATCCAGATTCAATTATCGAATATTTATTTCCGATGCAAACGGCTCCGCTCGAATGTTACGTGCGTGTTTGTTCCATTTCCGGTCGATTGGTAAGCGGCACTCTTTTTTCACTGGCCAGATCACCGTCAACGTATTGTAACGGCCTATCACGAGCCGCGCGATAAATCGATCCTCACCCTTTGCCTTCCCGCCGATTTCGCGACTAATTGCAGCGAATGATTTGCGGCTCGGTTGGCATTTTACGCGCTCGCGCGCGTCCTAGAAATTGAACATACGGAAGGTCGTGGAATTGAATCGAAAGAGTCGCTTGTTTTTTCGCGGTTAATGGATATTTATTCGAACAATTTCCCGCGCCCCCTTCTAAGTGAAATTTATCGTCGACCAGCGGCGAAATTATTCCGAAATCAGCGCGCAGTTTCGCCGACTAATTTTCAAGCCGCGATCGACAGCATTACAGATGCGTGGCGAGATTCGACATGTGTCAAAAGGTGTTCGATGATAAATTTAGAACGATTTTGTCCGAGTGTTTATCAGAGCGTTAGATTTTCAATTTTCTCGTACATGCACCGATTAGAAATGTACAGGATAATTATTTACCAAGTGTTTGTAACCGTTGCTGGAGAGATTTCGGGTAAAAATAATGTGAAATTGAGAATTATTTTATTTTCTTCTGTTGAAATAGAAATGTGGGTTTTTTAAAGTAACCATACCACTTGTGAACTTTCATTTCAGTTTCAATTTCATAAATGAAATTAATATTTGAGGCAAATGTGTGATTGACACGCAAGTAAATTGTGTCATATCAAACATTATATCTACTCTATAACTGCTTTATAACTACTCTATAATTATTCTACAATTACTCTATAATTACTCCATAATTTCTCTGGAACTACTCCATAATTTCTCTGGAACTACTCTATAAGTAGTCTAGAACTACTCTAGAACTACTCTAGAATTACTCTAGAACTACTCTAGAACTACTCTAGAACTACTCTAGAACTACTCTAGAACTACTCTAGAACTACTCTAGAACTACTCTAGAACTACTCCAGAAATACTCTAGAAGTACTCTAGAAGTACTCTAGAACTACTCTAGAACTACTCTATAACAACTCTATAACTACTTTGTAACTACTCTATAAATACTCTATAACTACTCTGTAGCTACTTTATAACTACCCCATAACTTCTCTGCAACTATTTTCTAACTATTCCACAATTACTCTAAACATTTTTGTTTTTCAAAAATTAGACCGTCCCAATGGTTTATCATTCGCAATTGGCGACGTTCAGCAAAAGTCGATTCGAAATCCAAAAATAGAATAAAATCTTAGAATGACGTAAAGAACGATTAACACATCTGCTGGAATTGGGTCAAGCTTATACGGTAATTAGGAACTCCAATCGGGCAATTTTCATTTCTACTATTTTCAGAGTGCCGGATTACCCACAACCTTTTACCGCTCGCGATTATGTCATTCGAGTCGACGTAATCGGTCGAGTTCACGCGCGAAAAAAGTGCAAAAGGGAACGACAGAGATTACGAACAAAATTCAGCCATCGGTGGACCAATTCGTGGATTTTCAAATGCAAACGGGACGAATTCCGAAAAATGTTCAACGATTCGTAAACGTCTTACGACGAAACAGCTCGAAACCATTCGGATATTTACGAATCCCCTTCCCCCGAGGAACAGAAAGGTTCGATACGAGTTCGAGCGTTCTTTGATTGAAAAAGTATCAGTTGCAATTACAAACTTCGAAAATGGGAAACGATGCTACAAAATGACACCGCCGGTTTACGATTGCTCGATTGTCAATAAACGGAAACACATTTGCTATAAAAATGATAACTTTTCAAATAGGATAGTTTGTTCGAGAAATTGCTTCTTAATATCACTCGAAACATAAAATAAAAGAACGTAGAAACGTGGCTGCGTTGGACAAGCGATGCACTTATTTCGATTAATAGTATTTCGATTATAGTGTTCGGTACGTAGACAATATTTAGTAAGGATTTATAAACGGACACTTAATCGTGATCTTTCAGATATTTAATGGATAATAAATTTTCATTGGAAGATCTAGCGCATAATTTCTCTTTCGTGTATAATTTTGTGAGAAAAAGGATAAAAGTTTTTTTAATGTATAAAATAATGTATAAAATTACATACAGGATGTTTCAACTGAAAGAGACCACCTAATTATCTGTATTTTGTTTCCAGTGATACGAAGAATGTTAATGTTACAATTTGAATAATTTCGAAGGAGCAATGTCATGGAAATCTAATTTTTTTATTTCTTTGTAACGTTTTCAAGAACGTTAATATTTTTTATCAAAAAAGCATACATTTTTTATATAATATTCTCTAGCAGATAGAAAACTGTATTTAGAAATACTTGAATGATAACACATGGTTGATCTTGAAGATCTGAAATGTGATAAAATTGTAAAACAGCGTCAGAATGCTGTGCGAACTTTTTGTTTATGAAAGTAATGTCCGTCGGTAGCGGTACACTTTCTGAAACGAGCAATCACGGGATTGTGTTGCTCTTTTAATTGTTCCTGGTGGGATAGCAGCACAAGTTCTAATTATGCGATTCATCGCATCCTCGAGAGTGGTGGTGGCGGTTAGTAAACTCGTCCTTTACTTTTTCCCAAAGAAAAAAGTCTAATGGGGTCAGATACGACGAACGTGCTGACCAAAATGTGAACCCATTACGTTCAATCCAACGATTTGCGAATTTTCTATTCAGTACTTAACCATCCATGAATAATAAGCGGGGCAACGATCGTGTTGCCATTAGGTGGTTTGTTTTTCATATTTTTCGTGTTCAAGATCACTCGAAGATCATAATTCGGGCATTGCAAAATGCATTTTTCCATCTGCTGCAAGAATGGAAAAAAAAGAACGATCTTGGAAACGTTGAAAAAGAAAAGAAAAGAAAAACTACACGAGAGAAAAAATTCCATTCAAATCGTGCCGTAAACATTGTTCGTATTATTGAAAAGAAAGTAGGTCGTATAGTTTCTTTTTCGTGACGTTGAAAGCAAAGTAGATCTTTCACCCTTGGGGCACCCTGTACACAAAGATAACAGCGTTTCTTTATATTTTCAATACGATTCAACAATGTTTTATTGCAAAGTGCGGACTAATGGACAATACTTGGTTCCATTCCATTTCACTTTGTTTATTATATTGAATTCATCATTCAACTATTTACATTTTATTATCACGTACAAATTATACTCAACGTATCTGCTTTAACGTTAAGTACAATTCTTATAGAAGTATGTTATTATACTTTACACGTATTTTTATACATTATTTTATATATTGAAAAGATTATTGTACTTTTCAATAGACAATGGTATATTTCATTTTTCAACACCGAACGATTTATTCGTCGACAGCTAAATTGTCTGAAAATGATTTTTATAACTTATTAAGAGGTCTCTTCAGAGAAACGGAAGAAGTAGAAAAGTGTGGTCATTACTCAGACGTCCAAGAATAGTGTCCCCATAGAGAAAGTGTACTTAAAGAAAGGGTCTACAGCATGTATGAGTGTGTGGTCTGACGTACATATAGTAATACCAAGAAAGAGGAATTTTTCAAGTGTCAGTGTTAAAGGGGACTTCTTCCCTCTCATCTATGGATGTCTTGAAACAAGTTCTGGAATTTATAAGACACCCTATTTAATACGTATGTATTGTATATATTATACATAAGAGAAACAATGCTTTGAAATAGTGTTCTGTGTTTCTATTTATTTCATTTCAATTGAATTTTTTAAGGTTGTTTCAACTTTGAAAGATCATTAGCAATTACAGTTCCTATTTGAACTTATATATAAATTACACAATTATTAAATGCAAGTTAGTAGATTAATACACTTCAACAAGTTTGCATTAGAATATGATTCTCGAAGGTTTCTTTAGGTATCCATTTATGTGAAACAAGTTTCTTTCTCGTTGATATTTTCTTCACGATACGATAATTTTGTTACTTCCTAATTTACACAATAAATAATTAGTTTGAGTGTCTCTTTCATTGAATTTGAATCGAAGAATAATGATTAGTTTACTAACGATTACAAACGAAGTGGCGAAATACCATTTCGAGACAGGTGCATTTCGACACAAAATACTGCACCAATGAAAATCTTCGGTGCATTGGTGCACGGTCGATAGATTACATTTTTAAAATAAAAATTCGATACCTTGCGATACAAATCCGTCTTCCACACGTGAAAACGTACGTCACGGTAAATCGTGTCGAATTCGTTGTAAAAATTAAAATAATTTCCCACAGCGTGTCCCGATCGATTTCTTTCGAGATGAAAGTCAATTTGCCAGGTGTAATAACGTACCGGGATCGTGATAAATTTTCTCACGGTGAAACGGTGGAAATTTTACAATAAATTCCACTCCCTCTGTTCTTGCTAATATGCAGTAAATTATGTCTTCACCGTGACTCGATAATGCATCGAATAAAGTATCCGTTCGGAACTTCAGTTCGAAACGAATTTCCTTCGACAAAAGCGTCGAATTAAGCTTCGGGTAGTCGCTTAATTGATTTTAACCGCGACTTGTAAATCTCTGCTTAACGACGAAACTTCAGGCACGGCTGTGAAACGTGGCCGAAAGACAGAGCGGGAAGACACGGAAAAAGGGAAGCATTTATTACGTGTCGCTGAAGAATGTCCCTTAAGAGCCACCGGTTCGAGCTTTTAACGTGCAGGGGGCTCGAGCGGTGCAGGTGGAAGAAAATTGTTACAACGACATCGTTAAAGCCACCAGACTCATCCCTTCCGATTGAATAATGATTCACGCGAGTCGAGGACCGGTAATAACCTTCCGTGCAATTAATTAATTACCTCGCGGCCTATTGGGATGCACTTATACCTCGATTGCAACTTGTCCGCGCGGTCTTGTCCCCTGTGCATTAATTGTAGAAGGTTTCTTGCGTCATCGTTTCGAGTGATTCGGGATCGAATCGATCAGAGCCCGTGCCCTACAAATGCAATTGGTTACACCGTATTTATAAACCCGGTACCGTTAATTAATTGCCATGGGAATCACGAAAATAGAATATTTTATACTTTTCGTTTGTATTCGGCGGTTGTTTCGAGCGAACTGGGAAGGGAAAACGCGTGGATGTTAAATGGATGAAACCAGTATGCACGTAAGTGCATAGCGATGCACCTAAAATTGTGTTGTCGAAGTTTAACTTCGATACAGTCCGATAAGTAAATTTGCTCGTATTTTTCAATACTGTAATCGATCGATACTGTTTCTTCGCTCTCTTTAGCGGACGTTTAACAATTTTTTGTAATTTTTTGTAATTTTTTTTATCGCCATTGAAATTTATTCTGCTATGTATCACGGTTGGAAAATACGAAAAGAATAACAAAACCCGATAAATATACATTCTTTTGTCAAACTTTTCCTGCAATATGTTATTGAAATATTTGAATACGACGGTGAATGAATTTCACGATATTAAATATTTATACCGTGCAGAATATGCAATAATATTCGTGGCGTTTTAGTTGTAAATAGCTTGTAATTTTAACGCAGCAAGTGCCAGTAATTTAGTTAATTGTCATGTTTGTCGTTTAAAGATATCATTCTTGCGTCCGTTCGTTTATAACAGTGACGTTTATAGTCGCTTTATTTTCATCTTGCAATTATTACACCAATCATCATGATTATTATAGACTGACAACTAAAGTTTGCATTTACGTTGTAAGAATTACAATGAAAATTATTTTGTTTGTTTAGTATAATATATTTCGAAATGGTATTAATGAAATTTCATTTTCATTAAGAATAAATTCGGTGTACCGACATTAAACGAGACCGAAGTGAAAATTCTAATAAAATACCGAAATGTAATTCATTATTTATTTCTAATTTATGATTCATTTATGATTGATATCGTGGTCCCTTCGTAATTATTTTCAAGGATATTTTACAACTTAAGTACCTTTATGTAACCACAAAAATATAGCGAACTTATTTGAAGTAATATTCACATTTATCAACATCTAGTTGATAATCTTTTCAATATTTCGGTAACACGTAGTCTCAGAATCTTTTGCAATATATAAGGCGAGTCTCTATTTTTCTTTGCTCGCTGCTAATGTCTTCCACAGAGGTGTATGTTTGACTTCCCTCGCGAATCGCTGTTTTATCGTGGCGATCGCCGAAGTGCATGCCGATAAGAAAGATAGAGGAGAGAAGAAAAGCTTGAATTCTCAGAGGAGCATTCGCCTTACATCTTTCGTCCATAAGCTTTTTCCTAGCTGCCATACTCGACCCAATTTCCACATCAGTTAAACGTGACTTTGAGCCTTGGACAGCTTTTTGTGTCCGAATGCATCGTTCGTTTGGAGAAAGTTTCCACAGATGAGACTATGATCCAACAGCACTATCCAAATATTGTTGAAAAATTTTAAGGGAAAATTTACAACAATTTGAAAATAGAAATAGCTCAGAAATAGTTTCTATTTGTTTAAAACCAGTATCGGACCGTGCACTAGTAGCAACGTTATCGTTTATAAATATTTGTCACTTGCAGAACAAATGTCTGTTAATAGGATAAGTTAGTACCAAATAAGTTTTCTAGTTAAAATGGTGGAAAGTTTATAAATGTACAGAAAATGTTTTATGTTACGTTGAAATAATATGTGACAATCAGTTTCTGTTTTTCTGACGATAGTATTATCACTGTTATTTTTATTATTACTGAATAACTTTATTGCACACATATGAAAGTATATACATATTTATTTGTTGATCCCAATCTTCTTGAAAAATTTACACTCTTTTTTGTGGACTATCTTTCACAATGGTACGTGAGAATAAATAAAATTAATAAATATCGACATATCTTCTTTTTTAAATATTTTCATTCAACCTTACTAGATCACCTTCAGTTATAAATATTTATCAATGATCCTTGAATTCGAATACAGGCTTATTCGTTTTATTTAACGTCTTCGTAGCGCCAATGAAAGGGAACAGACCTATAAATATACGAATAAGTAAAACAACAAATTCAAAGGCGTCTCACATGCGCGTTGTAGTGAAAATGCTGTTATTAAAACCTACACCGATTATAAGTACCTTGAAAGTATCGATGAAAGGGAACAAATATTCATTCTGAATAAAATACAACCAATCGGAAAAATCCTGGACGATCGAGTTGTCGATAAACGAATATATAAATAACTCCGACATTTAAATTCATTTACACTTTCTATTAAGGGAGGGTGTTAAAAAATGCTTGATGTTTATTCATCACGATAAATAACAACTGTCATAGGACTATACTTTAAACAATTGTTAATAATGTTCTGGTATAAATAATGGCATAAAATACCATTTTGTTGAAATATTCTTCGGATTGAGGTCCAACCGACATTGTCAAGGCTACACGTATCGATTATCGATTCACAAATGTTCATCACGAAGATTTTTCTATCTAGAAAAGCGATTAATTGAATTTCGGTACTTCTAAGTAAGAAATACAACTTCCACGCGTATTGCGTAAATTATAAGAACTAAACAAATGTTAAATTAATGTATCTAATAAACAATTGTTACTTTCCATGCTTTAAAACTTTACGAAACACGTTCTAACATTGAGTCTCAATCAAAATCAATTTCTATAAGTTATTTAATCATTTATGATGCATAAACAAGATGCACATTCATCGATTAATATTGGGAACATGTATAAATGTTAATAACAATCGCGGAAATGAACAAACATTCACCGAAACCGTTTGCATCCGCAAATTTCGCAATATCTTGATGTTTATTTATCATAATTATTAAAAACCGTCGTAGGACCGTAGTTTAAACAATTATTAACAATGTTCTAGTATAAATAATGGCTAAAAAGTCATCAATTGCTTGAAATATTCGGTTATATCGAACAAAGACAATCGAAGTAACGGTAAGTCACCTTGGTTGGGGTATATATAGCCCCACCCGGTTGCCAAAATTTCATTCTAGGAGGAGCCGCCGAGGTGGACGGATCTCTTCATTTTAGGTATCTGGACCCTCCACGGACAACAATGAACACCGGTTACCCTCACGGTAACCGACACTGACCACTGATGGGCGGTGGTCAATAATGACGAGCATCTAAATTTTTTTTTTTTCACAACTTTACTTCTTTCCTTTGAAATGTGTCACTGCTTCCTTTATTTTCTTATTACTGCATATTTGTTACTGAATGGCATGTATTTAACTATTCCCAATTTTCAATTCCTTTCTCTCAGCTAGGCACATCAGCAAACGAAGAAAGAAGAAAGAAGATAGAAGAAAGAAGAAAGAAGAAAGAAGAAAGAAGAAAGAAGAAAGAAAAAAGAAGTTCACTCTCATCGCAGCCGCCTCTTTACCCTTAAGCTTAGACTAAGTTAGTTTTAAGGCCACCATGTACGAATATCTGTGCTCTGCCGAGCAATTATCCAATCTCTAGCTTAGTTTTGCTCGCTTCTTCGTCTCACACGGCCACCTCTGCTTGTTGCATAAGCAAGTGACCGGCCGTGTAGCTGGTCCGAACGGTCTATCGCCGTCCCTTCTGGTGCGTCCGCTTCCAGAGAGGGCATGTTGCGAGCACAGGAGCAGGCATTTTTGCTGGTCCCTGCGAAAGCCTCCAAAATAAGACCCTCTCGTCGTAAAGATGGAGAAACGGGGCACTCCTCTAGGGGAGTGGACGGCGTCGTTCGTTTTCTCTGGAATCGGACCCACCGAGGGGAAACGGGATAGACCTAGTAGGACCAACTCCACGGTTCGCGTCGCGTCTTTCCCAATTTTGCCTCACTTTTTCCATAATGTAATTGCTCGGCAGAACTAAACGAGGAGGTAGAAGGAACATTGATTCCTTCTATCTCTGCAGTTTACTAACTTCGTTTGTACTGCGTATCGAGGGAGATCGATGGAACTTTGATTCCATCTATCTCTCTCCGGGTCTCCGCTCGCAGCAACCTCCACGTGGTGAGACCTGGTAATCGGTATTACTCGTGACGAACAATAATTATTCGTCGCCGGTAGTACCGGGCTAATTGGCTGCGAACTTAGAATAGTTAGTTAATATATAAGAAACAATTGAATACTTTAAGGTAAAACATTTTTACAATGCGTATGAAAGTTTGAGTATGATAATGAAACGAAAGAACGCAATTGTATCTCTGATGTAGCGATGTCTTTGAATAAATTCATTTCGAGTAACAACAGAAGCTTTCTTTTTGCCTATTATTTGCTTCCATTTCCTTAAACTGATCCTATCATATCGCTGAAACTACCTAAAAGAGTACCTCCACGAATATTATATACTCCTGATACCAAAGTTCCAAAATCAGGGAACAACTTTAGCAAAAGTACAGAAATTCTTTCGAATGTTTCGCTAAATTACATTTCGCGAAAAATTCTTGGAAACGACGTCACTTCTAAGAATCTGAATAGGAGTACCTCCTCGAATATAATGTTTTCCTGTTACCAAAGTCCAAAATCGACGAAAAATCTAGCACGATTTCAGAAATTCGTTCGAAAATCCTAAAAAATCTCAATTCGCGAAAATTCATGGTATTTCACGCCATTTCCATAAGACTACCTACTCGATTATCATGTTCTCCTGTTACCAAAGCCCAAAATCGATGAAAAATCTACCAAAGTTTAAACATTCGTTCGAAAATCTCGCAAAACCTCAAGTCGCGGAAATTCTTGGAATTTGACGTCATTTCCAGAAATCCGCAGAGTAAGAATACCTTCTCGAGAACCACGTTCCCCTGATACCAAGAATCAAAATCGACGAAATATTTAACAAAAGCTTAGAAATTTGTTCGAAAATCCCGCAATTTTTGCAAATATCGCAATATCTTTATGTTTGTTTATGATAATTATTAACAACCGTCGTAGGACCATAGTTTAAATAATTATTAAAAATGTCCTAGAATAAATAATGCCATAAAATATCATTTCGTTGGAGTATTATTCATTCGCGATGGGATTGTTGTTATTGAGATTGAACGAACATTGTCAAGGCTGGAAATATTTATCAATTCACAAACGTCCATCACGATGATTTTTCTATCTAGAAAAGCGATTAATTGAGTTTCGACGCTTTTACATAAAGAATACAGCTTCCACGCGTATTACGAAAATTATAAGAATTAAACAATTGTTAAATTTATGTACCTAATAAACAATTGTTACTTTCCATGCTTTCAAACATTAAGAAACACGTTTATACCTCGAATCTCGGTCAAAATTAATTGCTGTAGGCGAGACAATCATTTTTAATGCATAAATAAGATGCATATTGTAAGATAAATCTTCGGAACATTTACAAATGTTAGTAACAATCGCGGAAATGAACAAACATTAACCGAAACCGTTCGTCTTCGCAAATTTAGCAATATCTCGATGTTTATTTATCATATTTATTAACAACCGTCGTAGGACCGTAGATTAAACAATTATTAACAATGTTCTGGTAGAAATAATGGCTAAAAATCTCATTTGGTTGAAATATTCTTTGTTTGCGATGGAATTTTTCTTTGAGGACCAACCGACATTGTCAAGGATACACGTATCGATTATCGATTCACAAATGTTCATTACGATGATTTTGCTATCTAGAGCGATTAATTGAATTTCGGAGATTTTAAGTAAAGAATGCAACTTCCACGTGTATTCCAAAAATTATAAGAATTAAACAAATGTTAAATTAATGTATCTAATAAACAATTGTTACTTTCCATGCTTTGAAACATTAAGAAACACGTTTATTCCTCGAATCTCGGTCAAAATTAATTGCTGTAGGGGAATCAATCATTTTTAATGCATAAATAAGATGCATATTGTAAGATAAATGTTCGGAACATGTATGATTGTTAGTAACAATCGCGGAAATGAACAAACATTTACCGAAACCGTTCGTCTTCGCAAATTTAGCAATATCTCGATGTTTATTTATCATATTTATTAACAACCGTCGTAGGACCGTAGATTAAACAATTATTAACAATGTTCTGGTAGAAATAATGGCTAAAAATCTCATTTGGTTGAAATATTCTTTGTTTGCGATGGAATTTTTGATTGAGGACCAACCGACATTGTCAAGGATACACGTATCGATTATCGATTCACAAATGTTCATTACGATGATTTTTCTATCTAGAGCGATTAATTGAATTTCGAAGTTTTTAAGTAAAAAATGCAACTTCCACGTGTATTCCAAAAATTATAAAAATTAAGCAAATGTTAAATTAATGTACCTAATAAACAATTGTTACTGTCCATATATTAAAACTTTACGAAACACGTTTTTACTACGAATCTCGACCAAAATCGATTTGTATAAGTTAATTAATCATTTGTAACGCATAAATAAGATGCACATTCTTCGATTAATATTGGGAATATGCATAAATATTAGTAACAATCACGGAAATGAACAAACATTCACCGAAACCGTTTGCATCCGCAAATTTCGCAAAATTCTGATGTTTATTTATCATAATTATTAAGAACTGTCGTAGGACCGTAGTTTAAACAATTATTAACAATGTTCTAGTATAAATAATGGCTAAAAAGTCATCAATTGCTTGAAATATTTCGTTATATCGAACAAAAACAATCGAAGTAACGGTAAGTCACCTTGATTGGGGTATATATAGCCCCACCCGGTTGCCAAAAATTTCATTCGAGGAGGGGCCGCCGAGGTGGACGGATCTCTTCGTTTTAGGTGTCTGGACCCTCCACGGACAACAATGAACACCGGTTACCCTCTCCGTAACCGCCACTGACCACCGCCCATCGGTGGCAAACATCTAATTTTGTTTTTTTTTTTTTTTTTTTTTTGTACTAACTCGCTAATTTTAATTCCTATTTGTTTTTCCATGCTTCTTTTTTTTGCAGTGCTTCCTTTATTTTCTAGTTGACATGTTTTTAACCATTCCCAATTCTCAATTCCTTCCTCTTAGCTAGGCACATCAGGAAACGAAGAAAGAAGAAAGAAGAGTACACTCTCATCGTAACCGCCTCTTTACCCATAAGCTTAGACTAAGTTAGTTTTAAGGCCACCATGTACGAATATCTGTGCTCTGCCGAGCAATTATCCAATCTTTAGTTTATTTTTGCTCGCTTCCTCGTCTCACAGTCCGGCCACCTCTGCTTGTTGCATAAGCAAGTGACCGGCCGTGGAGGTGGACCGAACGGTCGATCGCCGTCGCTTCTGGTGCGTTCGCTTTGAGAGAGAACATGCTGCGAACACAGGGGCAGGTGTTCGCACCGGTCCCTGCGGAAGCCCTTGATCCATCATAAGACCCTCTCTTCGTCATCCTCCGTGGGTCAGGTCCACGCTCTGCGTGGCTCCTGACGCGGAGTTGGGAGAAACGGGGCACTCTACGGAGTGGACGGCGTCGCGCATATCCTTGAGAATCGGGCCCACTGAGAGGAAACGGGACCGACCTAGTAGGAACAACTCTACGGTTCGCGTCGCGTCTTTCCCAATTTTGCCTAATCTTTCCATAATGTAATTGCTCGGCAGAATTGAACGAGGAGATCGAAGGAACATTGATTCCTTCTATCTCTGCAGTTAGAATAAGTTAGTTTTAAGGCTGTGATCTGCCAAGCAATTATCCAATCTTTAGCTTAATTTTGCTCGCTTCCTCGTTCCTCGGTCCGGTCACCACTGCTTCTTGTATAAGCAAGTGGCCGGCCGTGTAAGTAGTCCGAACGGTCTATCGCCGTCTCTTCCGATGTGTCCGCTTCCAGAGGAGGCATGTTGCGAGCACAGGAGTAGGCATTTTTGCCGGTCCCTGCGAAAGCCTCCAAAATAAGACCCTCTCGTCGTAAAGATGGAGAAACGGGGCACTCCTCTAGGGGAGTGGTAGGCGTCGTTCGTTTTCTCTGGAATCGGAACCACGGAGGGGAAACGGGATAGACCTAGTAGGACCAACTGCACGGTTCGTGTCGCGTCTTTCCCAATTTTGTCTAATTTTTCCATAATGTAATTGCTCGGCAGTACTAAACGAGGAGATCGAAGGAACATTGATTCCTTCCATCTCTTTGGTTTAGTATCTTCGTTTGTATCGCGTGTCGAGGGAGATCGATGGAACTTTGATTCCATCTATCTCTCTCCGGGTCTCCGCTCGCAGCAACCTCCACGTGGTGAGACCTGGTAATCGGTATTACTCGCGACGAACAATAATTATTCGTCGCGGGTAGTACCGAGCTAATTGGCTGCGAATTTAGAATAGTTAGTTAATATATAAGAAACGATTGAATACTTCAAGGAACAACACTTTTACAATACGTATGAAAGTTTGAGTATGACAATGAAACGAAAGAATGCAATTGTACCTTCGATGTAACGTAGTCTTTCAATAAATTCATTTCGAGTAACAACAGCAGATTTTTTTCTACCTATTATTTGCTTCCATTTCCTTAAACCGATCCTATCACATTGCTGAAACTACCTAAAACAATACCAATACGAATATTATGTACTCCTGATACCAAAGTTCCAAAATCAGGGAACAACTTTAGCAAAAGTACAGATATTCTTTCGAATGTTCCTCTAAATTACATTTTGCGAAAATTTTTGGAAACGACGTCACTTCTAAGAATCTGCCGAATAGAAATACCTCTTCGAATATAATGTTCTCCTTTCACCGAAGTCCAAAATGAGCGAAAAATTTTGACATAGATTCAGAAATTCATTCGAATATCCCGTAAAATTTTAATTCGCGGAAACTCTTGGAATTTTACGTCATTTCGAAGAAGCCGCGAAATAAGAATACCTCCTCGGCTATCGTGTGCTCCTGATACCAAAGTCCGAAAGTCAGCGAAAATTTTAACATAGATTCAGAAATTCATTCGAAAATCCCGTAAAATTTTAATTCGCGGAAATTCTTGGAATTTGACGTCATTTCGAAGAAGCCGCGAAATAAAAATACCTTTTCGGGTATCGTGTGCTCCTGATACCAAAGTCCGAAAGTCAACGAAAATTTTAACATAGATTCAGAAATTTATTTGAATATACCGTAAAATTTTAATTCGCGGAAATTCTTGGAATTTGACGTCATTTCGAAGAACCCGCGGAATACGTATACCTCCTTGGCTATCGTGTGCTCCTAATACCAAAGTCCGAAAGTCAGCGAAAATTTTAACATAGATTCAGAAATTCATTCGAATATACCGTAAAATTTTAATTCGCGGAAATTCTTGGAATTTGACGTCATTTCGAAGAAGCCGCGAAATAAAAATACCTTTTCGGGTATCGTGTGCTCCTGATACCAAAGTCCGAAAGTCAGCGAAAATTTTAACATAGATTCAGAAATTCATTCGAATATACCGTAAAATTTTAATTCGCGGAAATTCTTGGAATTTGACGTCATTTCGAAGAACCCGCGGAATACGTATACCTCCTTGGCTATCGTGTGCTCCTAATACCAAAGTCCGAAAGTCAGCGAAAATTTTAACATAGATTCAGAAATTCATTCGAATATACCGTAAAATTTTAATTCGCGGAAATTCTTGGAATTTGACGTCATTTCGAAGAAGCAGCGAAGTAAGAATACCTCCTCGGCTATCGTGTGCTCCTGATACGAAAGTCCGAAAGTCAGCGAAAATTTTAACATAGATTCAGAAATTCATTCGAATATCCAGCAAAATATTAATTCGCGGAAATTCTTGGAATTTTACGTCATTTCTAAAAACACCGGAATAAGAATACCTTCTCGAGTATCATGTTCTCCTGCTACCAACGCCCAAAATATACGGAAAATTCTAGCAAAAGTTGGGGAATTCATTCGAAAATCTTGCAATTTTCGCAAATTTTGCAATATCTCAATGTTTTCTTGTCATAATCATTAATAACCATCGTAGGACTATAGTTTAAACAATTATTAACAATGTCCTATAACAAATAATGGTTTAAAATATCATATCGTTGGAGAATTCTTTGTTCGCGATGGAATTGTTGTTATTGAGATCGAACCGATATTGTCAAGGCTGGAAATGTTTATCGATTCACTAACGTCCATCACGATGATTTTTCTATCTAGAAAAGCGATTAATTGAGTTTCGACGCTTTTACATAAAGAATACAGCTTCCACGCGTATTACGAAAATTATAAGAATTAAACAATTGTTAAATTTATGTACCTAATAAACAATTGTTACTTTCCATGCTTTCAAACATTAAGAAACACGTTTATACCTCGAATCTCGGTCAAAATTAATTGCTGTAGGCGAGACAATCATTTTTAATGCATAAATAAGATGCATATTGTAAGATAAATCTTCGGAACATTTACAAATGTTAGTAACAATCGCGGAAATGAACAAACATTAACCGAAACCGTTCGTCTTCGCAAATTTAGCAATATCTCGATGTTTATTTATCATATTTATTAACAACCGTCGTAGGACCGTAGATTAAACAATTATTAACAATGTTCTGGTAGAAATAATGGCTAAAAATCTCATTTGGTTGAAATATTCTTTGTTTGCGATGGAATTTTTCTTTGAGGACCAACCGACATTGTCAAGGATACACGTATCGATTATCGATTCACAAATGTTCATTACGATGATTTTGCTATCTAGAGCGATTAATTGAATTTCGGAGATTTTAAGTAAAGAATGCAACTTCCACGTGTATTCCAAAAATTATAAGAATTAAACAAATGTTAAATTAATGTATCTAATAAACAATTGTTACTTTCCATGCTTTGAAACATTAAGAAACACGTTTATTCCTCGAATCTCGGTCAAAATTAATTGCTGTAGGGGAATCAATCATTTTTAATGCATAAATAAGATGCATATTGTAAGATAAATGTTCGGAACATGTATGATTGTTAGTAACAATCGCGGAAATGAACAAACATTTACCGAAACCGTTCGTCTTCGCAAATTTAGCAATATCTCGATGTTTATTTATCATGTTTATTAACAACCGTCGTAGGACCGTAGATTAAACAATTATTAACAATGTTCTGGTAGAAATAATGGCTAAAAATATCATTTGGTTGAAATATTTTTTGTTCGCGATGGAATTTTTCATTGAGATCCAACCGACATTGTCAAGGATACACGTATCGATTATCGATTCACAAATGTTCATCACGATGATTTTTCTATCTAGAGCGATTAATTAAATTTCAGAGTTTTTAAGTAAAGAATACAACTTCCACGTGTATTCTGAAAATTACAAAAATTAAACAAATGTTAAATTAATGTACTTAATAAACAATTGTTACTGTCCATATATTAAAACTTTACGAAACACGTTTTTACTACGAATCTCGACTAAAATCGATTTGTATAAGTTAATTAATCATTTTTAATGCATAAATAAGATGCACATTCTTCGATTAATATTGGGAATATGCATAAATATTAGTAACAATCACGGAAATGAACAAACATTCACCGAAACCGTTTGCATCCGCAAATTTCGCAAAATTCTGATGTTTATTTATCATAATTATTAAGAACCTTCGTAGGACCGTAGTTTAAACAATTATTAACAATGTTCTAGTATAAATAATGGCTAAAAAGTCATCAATTGCTTGAAATATTTCGTTATATCGAACAAAAACAATCGAAGTAACGGTAAGTCACCTTGATTGGGGTATATATAGCCCCACCCGGTTGCCAAAAATTTCATTCCAGGAGGGGCCGCCGAGGTGGACGGATCTCTTCGTTTTAGGTGTCTGGACCCTCCACGGACAACAATGAACACCGGTTACCCTCTCCGTAACCGCCACTGACCACCGCCCATCGGTGGCAAACATCTAATTTTTGTTTTTCTTTTTTTTTTGTTCAGCATTACTTCTTTCTTTTGTACTAACTCGCTAATTTTAATTCCTATTTGTTTTTCCATGCTTCTTTTTTTGCAGTGCTTCCTTTATTTTCTAGTTGACATGTTTTTAATCATTCCCAATTTTCAATTTCTTCCTCTTAGCTAGGCACATCAGGAAACGAAGAATGAAGAAAGAAGAGTACACCCTCATGGTAGCCGCCTCTTTACCCATAAGCTTAGACTAAGTTAGTTTTAAGGCCACCATGTACGAATATCTGTGCTCTGCCGAGCAATTATCCAATCTTTAGTTTATTTTTGCTCGCTTCCTCGTCTCACAGTCCGGCCACCTCTGCTTGTTGCATAAGCAAGTGACTGGCCGTGTAGGTGGTCCGAACGGTCGATCGCCGTCGCTTCTGGTGCGTTCGCTTTGAGAGAGAACATGCTGCGAACACAGGGGCAGGTGTTCGCACCGGTCCCTGCGGAAGCCATTGTGCCAGAAGACCCTCTCTTCGTCATCCTCCGTGAGTTAGGTCCACGCTCTGCGTGGCTCCTGGCTGCGGAGTTGAGAGAAACGGGGCACTCCCCTAGCGGAAGTGGACGGCGTCGCGCATTTCCTTGAGAATCGGGCCCACTGAGGGGCAACGGGACCGACCTAGTAGGATCAACTACACGGTTCGCGTCGCGTCGTTCCCAATTTTGCCTCATTTTTTCCATAATGTAATTGCTCGGCAGAACTAAACGAGGAGGTAGAAGGAACATTGATTCCTTCTATCTCTGCAGTTTACTAACTTCGTTTGTACTGCGTATCGAGGGAGATCGATGGAACTTTGATTCCATCTATCTCTCTCCGGGTCTCCGCTCGCAGCAACCTCCACGTGGTGAGACCTGGTAATCGGTATTACTCGCGACGAACAATAATTATTCGTCGCGGGTAGTACCGGGCTAATTGGCTGCGAACTTAGAATAGTTAGTTAATATATAAGAAACAATTGAATACTTTAAGGTAAAACATTTTTACAATGCGTATGAAAGTTTGAGTATGATAATGAAACGAAAGAACGCAATTGTATGTGTGATGTAGCGATGTCTTGAATAAATTCATTTCGAGTAGCAACAGAAGCTTTCTTTTTGCCTATTATTTGCTTCCATTTCCTTAAACTGATCCTATCATATCGCTGAAACTACCTAAAAGAGTACCTCTACGAATATTATGTACTCCTGATACCAAAGTTCCAAAATCAGGGAACAACTTTAGCAAAAGTACAGAAATTCTTTCGAATGTTCCGCTAAATTACATTTCGCGAAAATTCTTGGAAACAACGTCACTTCTAAGAATCTGAATAGGAGTACCTCCTCGAATATAATGTTTTCCTGTTACCAAAGTCCAAAATCGACGAAAAATCTAGCACGATTTCAGAAATTCGTTCGAAAATCCTAAAAAATCTCAATTCGCGAAAATTCATGGTATTTCACGCCATTTCCATAAGACTACCTACTCGATTATCATGTTCTCCTGTTACCAAAGCCCAAAATCGATGAAAAATCTACCAAAGTTTAAACATTCGTTCGAAAATCTCGCAAAACCTCAAGTCGCGGAAATTCTTGGAATTTGACGTCATTTCCAGAAATCCGCAGAGTAAGAATACCTCCGCGAGTATCATGTTCTCCTGATACCAAGGACCAAAATCGGACATTTTCTAAAATTTTCGCCCGATTTGCAGACTTTGGTATCAGGAACACAGGATATGCGAGGAAGTGGCACAATTTCGCAGATTCTTGGAAGTGACGTCAAATTCCAAGAATTTCCACCAATTACAATTTTACGGGATTTCCTCATGAATTTCTAAACTATTGTTAAAATTTGTCGTCGATTTTGGATCTTTGGTATCAGGAGCATATGATAGCCGCGGAGGTATACGTATTTCGGTGATTCTTCGAAATGACGTCAAATTCCAAGAATTTCCGTGACGAAGAATTGCTGCTCGTCGCGACTAATACCGAGCTAATTGGCTGCTAATTTAAAATAATTTGTTAATGTAGAAGAATAAATTGAATATCGTAACGCGAATTGCAAGTCTGAATATATTTGTGAAAGACGTGAGAATACGAATGTTACTCCGATTCAGAAAATTCATTGCGTGTAACACGAGTAGCTTTTTTCGTTTTCTACGTTGCTTTCGGTCCCTCTAGATGATTCTGAATTATAAGTCAAAGAGACGGACACGTATTCCACTGCGAAGGTAGGTAAATGCATCAAATATCGCTCAATCTTATTAGTGTGACCGTTTCAGAACCAAATTGGTAATTTTATTTCTATTCTAATCTCATCGTTCGAAGATTATATTTTAATCTGTGGAGAAATCCAATTTTTCGTGGTTCAGTAATATTCTTTCCATCGCCTTATTTCTTCCTGTTCCTCTTGTTATCCACGACCACCTACGGTTTCTACACGTACAATACGTAGACACGTAGAGCGACAGATACGACTATGTCGAGAACACTGGTCGTGTCATGGAACGTACCTACCGAACCTATATACCTGTTACCTCCAATATCCGCACAGGAACGACATTAAGGTAGGTGCAATGTCGGAAATTTGAGGCAAACCGACCAGCCTCTCGTAACCGCACCTACTCCTAGTCACCTACATACGCCGATACGACTTGCGGGCATGTTCGAAGTTGAACATGAATGATTCTCGCGACAGACTCGAACGGATCTAACGAACGGTTCGCGAAACAAACAATTTTGTTTTATTCTACGTGAATAGGATTAAAGTATTATACAGGATTAATGGAGATTCAGTGATCATCGTAGAAAAAATGGAATCCTTTTTCTCTTTCGTACGAATTGTTCGAGCGTAACATTGATAAACCTCTATTGGTTATTCAAGCCGTGAACATTGTTTTCGAATAAACGAAATATTTAAAGAATAGTAAAATGTATGGCTTCTACTTTATAGAATAAATTCTTGAAAATACGTGTGTCACTGCATTCGGTAACTCAGATTCATCATTTTTGTGCTAATTATTTAACAGGATACCTAATAACTATACTGTTTTTCTCTACTGCATATAATCGTTTAAATTAATTGGAATGGATCAGAATTCTATTTGATAATAATAAATACTTAGGTTTTCAAAAATTTATACTCTAAAGTAAAAAAATACATTCTGTACTGCAAGCTAATAAACTAAGTATTATATTTAATTACTTTGAACTCGTTCGAAATTATGAGACAAATGTGCAATGTAACAATCGATGTATTCTTTGATTCTTTAAAGTCGCAATTATTGGAATAAGAAAGAAACTTTGAAATCTGTGAAATACTTAATAACGAAATACGACGAGTTTTTATACAAATGAGCAACAAGTACATTGAACAACTTCTGTAATTAACAAGATTATTTTTACTTTATAACTTGGAAACTGTTAATTGTCGAGCGTCTGTTTGCCAATCTTTTATGTTTATTTTAATGAATGTATTTCTTACGTAAAATTTGCACCATGAATTTATAAATACTTTATGCATTTCTGCAGTGAACAAACAAACTGTGCATATCCTTGGTTGAGCCAGTTTTCTTCCCTAACGGTTCGACTCATGCGGTTCGTACATCTATCTTTTGATTCAAAACAAGGTATTGTTATTCTTTCTCACCCCACTATACCTATTCTTTTTTACTCATAGTAACGCAACATTCAAGTTTTTCTGGCAAAATAGAATGAAAAGTGGTTGGAATAAAAACGATCAGTTTAGTAACAGACTAGTGATCTTTGCTGATCGATCAATTATTTCTAAATTTTTCAAGACGCGTTAGGAAAGTTGTTAATTTTTCAGCAAAAATGAAACATCCCTTGTGTCAAAGTACGTGGTAGTTGGTATATTCTTAATAATTCGTCATTATTGTCTGTGTAGCAGATAATTTGCAATATAGAATTTTGTAATTTGTGCAAAATATGTATTACATTTAGAATGTGAAGATAAGGTATAACTTTCATAATTTTTCGAATTCTTTTCTTTTAGAAAACTGTGTATCGATCCGTAATTAGTTCCACGATGTAAATATTACATTGTTGAAAAAGATATATGCAAAACTAAAGTTACGTAGTTACATAAAGTTACTATTTGCAGAGATTATGAGAAAAGAAAAATAAATCGTAGAGAGTATAGAAATATATGTGGAATTTTATATTTTATATCCCTCTGAAGAGTGTTGCGAAACTCATAGGCGAGGTTTGAATATTGTTAAACCCAGCATACGATTGCAAAATAGAAAACGTACTTTACGTAATTAAAATATACTTGGAGGAACGAACTACTTTATACCAAAGTCTTTCTTCCAGCTTACAAATTTCGTTGAAAAAACACGGGATTTCTGGTCACTATATCTTCTTATTATAGTTAAAGGTGAGTGTTTCTAAAGTATCGTCAGAAAGTACATCATTTCCTGACTCATTCTTTCTTCTCTGGCTTTCTCAACTTACCTTTAAAACCGTGTCCGTAAAAGAGTAGTTTTCCCATCCTTCTCCTCACAAAGGGAATGATTTACTATCCCCGCAGCCTTGACAAAAAAATAGAGCGCGGCTTTAAAACGCGAGCCGTTTAATCGTTTAGCCACCCTATTAATAATGGCTCGAATATATTGAACTGGGTCAGTTCATTGATCTATCGTTCTCGAAATTATAATAAGCGTTCAATAATAGAGACTCAATTCTCAGAAAGTTGTAGAATATTTGTGGTTTAAAAAGTTGTAAATTAGCACCATTATAAAACATTTTTATTAGCCATACGAGAAGTAAATGGATGGGTAAATTAGGTACAAGACGACGTGTAATTTGAGAGCTGTTTTAAAACTCAACCTCAATTATAATACATTTTTTATAACTCTATCAACCGTCTTATTCGTGTTGCAAAAGTCAATTCTATCTGTTCGGTACATCAGAGTTATATTTATCATTCTAAATGATAAACGATCGTTTCACTGTAGCTGATTTATTTTCCACCCTTAAAATTATTAATGGTCTTATCAATAGCTCTTCTATCTTGGGATTAATAGTTTTTAATACACTCTGCATCATTAACTAACGCCCCATCGTTTCGTTATCGATCGTAAAGAAATAATTTTCTTAACTCTGGCTACGTTGTCAAAATTAACATAAAAGTGGTTTGTATATGTGAAAAATATTTATTTTAACTACTTCGTGTACATACCTTGGAAGGAATTATTAACTATATCGAAAAGCAATAAGGGACTTTGTTGTTCCTTTCAAGTTCTAATTCGTTCAAGTCCTAATACAAAACTATTAAATGAACGTTAAATAATTTGCGACAAGTCGCTAATAATCACGAGCGATTGTTGCAATTATTGACATATACGATTAAAAGAACCATAAAATATATCGTGGAAACAAATTGTTCGAAATAAATATTACATGGAAAATATTATTCCAGTAATTTGAAATTTTCGTTTCAAAATGTTTGCATTCGTCGTAATCGAGAGTATAATAATCAAAGAACGATCGAAGTTGATATTTATTCGAGTAGATTTTGTCGTTGCGTACCAGATGATAGGTACGATAAACGACAAAACTTCTCCACAGATTTAACAATTTGCATCCGAATTGAAACAATAGCAGTTCGTATAATTTCTAACATCGTTAACACCGTAAGTGACGTAGTTTAAGTTCGAACTGTCATATGTACGAATGCATACACCGGATCGTGTCTCGTAATGGCAACCGAAATATCTGTCTATTGACAATCTGTCCAAACTACGAGGGTCCTTGTGTCACGTTACATTTCGAAAGCTTAAATATTCTGTCGTCCATGTTGAATCGATGATTTGAGGAGGGTAGGGCCATTGTCAGCGTTTTAGAAAGGAACCGAAACGTCTGCTTCTGCGAGAAGCCACGTCAAATATTAGGTCATTTTGTCGATATTTGCCCACGTATTTAACCATGCGAATTTTTCGCGCAACGTAAGCGTACATAAACCTAATCTTTCGTTGCTATATACTCGGGCTTCTAGCAGCGGATGAATCGTGTTTGAGCAGCAGGACGATCGATAGATTGCAGTTAAAAATGAACCTGAGAAAAATTCATATCGGAATACTTCGTTTTTCAAACTTGACAAAGTAGAATACTGTCGTCCATAGACTGTCGCGAGCATCGCTCGAAATTTATGGTGACATTTATTTCGAGGCTGGTGCAATTTTTCGAAAATTTCGAGCATTAACGTCTTGGACCAGAATTGACAGTGGACTAATTCGACTAATTTCTACGAATTGAACATCTAACGATCGAGTTGGTCACAAGAGATAACGATGAAAGAAGATGGCCAATATTTGGACGATTAATATTTTGTGTGCACGTGTATGTATTTTTATCCAATGCAGATTATGTTTTGCGTGTGAAACGATAAAGGACAAATACTTCTTTTTCGTCACGTTCTAAATTAATTTTGTTTAACTGATTTAAGGTTGGACGTTGAGCAAAGTTTCGATTATACTGCAAAAAGTTTTAGATGTGATGTTGTACGAAATAGATACTTTGTTCACAATAAATGAAACGAACGTTAGCACCTCAGATGTGTCGTGGAAATATTTTACAATTTTAGAATGTTGTATCTTTGATAATTTTCGTTGAATAAATAACTTTTTTCAAACTACACTCGACTTCGTTATATTTGATACTATTACTTCTTTCGCAGTGAATATATATGGGATTGAATTATGATTACAATGTCAAATATTTCTATTTGAAAAATGATCACGCGTCGTAGGAATCTTAATAAATTGAAATTGTGTCGTTAATCCAAGCGTTAGAAAATACTATTGTGGACGAGTGTTCTTTACGAATTGAACTGTTCGATTTGTTGTCTCTTGGGGTCCTCTTTCTAACTGACTTTCGATTCTAGGGCGAGTTTCCACGTAAACACTGCAAAGCACAAATTTAACTTAGTGTAGACGGGGATGGGTGTGTTGCAGCAACACGCGAATTGACACAGTCAAAACAGATGTTCGTTGAGAAAGAGCAATGGCCACTGTCTTCGATTGGTTATTGAAAATGTATAAGACTGGGCACAGTGACTTGTAACCACAAGTAACGATAACTCTCAGTCGCTCACGGAAATCCCGTGTGTCCTTACGTATTTGCTCGTAGCTGGATCGTAAACCTAACAAATCAATGAATCGGAGAAATAGGCAAACAAAATTTCTATCGTGATTAATAAGCCATGAATTAGAAACAAATTTCGTACTCAAAGAACTTCGAATTATCACCACTGACCTTATGGGTTTATCGTTGCGTTATAATTGTTTATTTGAACGAATATACACAAAAAATGATCTAATACAATTCTCTACCCCAGAGCAACGTAAAGCAATAATATTAAAATCGTCAGTCGTACCAAATAAATTTCTATTTAACGGTTCTGTCTTCTTAATTTAGGCCATCTTTAGAATTATAAAACCGATACTTCATCTTTATTAGGTGTTATTAATTTTATAGAATCTTTTGCATATTGTTTTATACGGTTCTTACCGTAAATATTAGCTCCATCAGTGTACATTGTTAGTAATACAATTCAATTAATTGACACATTTCAACTCGATACTTTTATGTAGATTGCTTTTCATTTTGTTACATTATCACATGCAATTCTAATCTTTCTACCTACTTATGTAAACGTAAATGTATACATTTTTAATTCCCAATACTATCTTTCGGATCGAAGGTTCCTTCTCTACAATTTTGTATTATATATTTATATATTTTTTGTTTCATTGTACCTTGAAATATAATTCCGAAGATCCCTCGAATCAACGATCTTAACATGGACTAACGATCTTAATATCGATTTTAACGTAACAGGTGGTGATTGTTCTTACTTTCGTAACGACAATAGCAACGTATGCTTAAAAACGAAAGTCCACAAGCTCTCTTTCTGTACATGCATACTTTTCAAAGTCTTCGAAGTACATCGGACAAAAGTTTAGTTCCCTCGTCGAGTGAATATTTCTATCGAAACGAAACAGTATTTTCTCGAGAAATGTTTCGCTGGGTTGTTCCTTCACAATCTCACGTAGTCGCAATGGACGAAAAATGTTGCATCACTCGCCTAATCATTAGTTCCATAACGGTGCGAATATTTCTCGATTTTTAATCGCCGGTTCGGTTATTTCGAAAGTATTATATTTCCCGCCATAGCGACATCGCATCCGCGAGCGCGCCCCTTCCGCCTGTTCGATGAAAAGGGATGACACAGAAATATGAAATTTATGAGGCAAACCCTCGATGGTACGTACACCGATCTCCCTTGTCGTTCGACCGCATAAAATATTTATATAGGCGTACCTATTACGGCGTGACGAAATTTGAAATTTTACCGAGCACACGGTGGCTTCCGTCTGTCGGAGAATTCAGGTATTTGCTTCTCGACAGACGTCGTGGATTGTCCTCGTTCTCCGATCGCAACACAAGCGATATCCTCGTGTTCCTGGTATTTCGATTTTCTTATCAATAGATCAATCCATTTTTTACAACAATATCGTCGATGGGTAATCGTTGTATTTGATCGAGGTGTTTAACACCAGAACTATCGATAGATTTCGGTATGTTGAGGTGTTTCTTTTATGGTGTTTCAGGAAAATTAATGGTTGGGGAATGAGAGAAACTTGTGAAGTTGATTTGTATAGCATAGAAAATGTCGTAACGTCTTTGGAAAATATACTATGGAATTTAAAGTAAATTCCTTTGTAAAAGAAGTCGAAACCAGTTATTTCTAAACCAGTTATCACTGCTTGGTAGATCTTTATCGTCACATTTCGATCAGTATTTTGCAGACCTTTTCCACGGTTGTAAAGCCATAGAAAATGCACCACTTCTTGAAAAAACAATTTATTTATTATACTATCGTAACAGTTCTTTTCTGATATGAGATACAATTGATAGTAGCGAGCCATAAACGTTGCACCGAAATACAATTTATCAAACAGGTAGACCCATTGGAAATATGGTAGCTAGAGTAAATTGTTTCGTTCTAATAATTTGTTTCTTTTAACCGTGATTGAAATTTGTTTAACAATTAACGAACGCTGTAGCCCTTTTTGCTTTTTTCCTATTGATGACTCGTTACAACCGACTGGTAGGTTACCTTTCGTTTATTTTTAATACAATGGTATCCTTTTTTTTTTAACGATAGAAAAAAGACGCGTAGTCGCAAACAGATTCTCTCTGTTAGCTCGTCAACAGTTGTGTCAATAGATGTGTCGGTTATAGAAACGGGAGTGACATTTTCCAGGCTTAGTGGACGTGCTGAGAGAGCCTCGAGTCTGAAAGAAATTCCGTTCGGATTCGAGACTGAGTCTGTCGGGAAAATTGTGAAGATTCCTGAGTCGAGTTTTTCGCTAATTAATACCTATCGTTGTTGATAGTCTATTCAAATTTATCATTCAATAAGACATCCAATATTCCAAAAGCTACGCGTGCTATACAAACGAGTTAATCAGCAAAAATTCTACTATATTCAATGCATACTTATTTCTTTCTCATTGTCTCGAGTCGTTCGGATAGAAAATTCTTAGATCGTTCGTGTATTTATACGTGTTCGTTTTATGCACGACACTGACATTGCTTTTCTCGTCATTTTTTCGTCGACGAGCAATCGTTTATCTATTATTGTTACATCTGTAACTCGTAATGAAGTCGCGATAAAATGTTTTTAAACGGGTCAAAATAAAACATTTTTTACAGGTTTTTTAGTATTAATTGTATTAACGTTTTGAACCACTGGAAGAGTCACCTGTGGACACAGTCTACGATTAAAACCATATGTAAAATTATACATTGTGGGATAATAAAAATATATGGGAAATTATATATAAGAATATACTAAAAATATATATGTAATTATATATAATAGTATATTAAAAACGTATATGGAAAGATACTAAAAATATATATGAAATAGAATACTAAGAACTAATATGAAAAGATACTAATAATATATATGAAATAGAATACTAAAAACATATACGAAAAGATACTAAAAATATATGAAATAGAATACTGAAAACATGTATGAAAAGATACTAAAAATATATGAAATAGAATACTAAAAACATATATGAAAAAATACTAAAAATATATGAAATAGAATACTAAAAACATATATGAAAAAATACTGAAAATATATATGAAATAGAATACTAAAAACATATATGAAATTGTGCATAATAGAATACTAAAAATATACACGAAACTGTGTACAACCGAGTGGAAGCTAATTAATTTTGTACCAAATAAATTCACTAGAATTAAGAAAATATGGCGTAAAGAGAATGCAACGCAAGAAAAAGAAGAAGAAGAAGTAGAAGAGGACGAAATTCTGATTAAGAGCAATGGGATACCGCGTGTAAGTAGAATGCAGCCAGTATCGAGCAGACCTTACAAAGGTCGACTGAAACGTCTGACCCAACACGACTGGAAATTCCTGCCACCACTGATATCTCTTATTCCACTGGAATACCAGCGCAAACGAGACTGACAATCTCCTGAAATTCTTTGGAATCACGGTGCACGCGTCGGAAAAGGAAGAATCTCTCTTCCAATTCCAAACCGTTATTCCACCATCACTGGACGTAAACGCCGATACACATTAACTGGTTTGAAGAGCATTGAGTAATATCTGAACGGACTGGCACCGCAACGAAAATGGCACGTGATTGAACCTTTAACGTAAATCAAGCCCGGCCATTATAACCTGTCGAGCGTATAATCGTTGTGTAATGCGTTATGCCGCGCTTTAGTCGTTACAGGAGTACCATCGTGGGAAACGTAATCGTCGGTGATTTAAACGGTGCTTGATCATCGCCACGGTAGAAATATAACCGGGGTAGCTGTCGGTAGAGGCTAATCTGCTTTCTCGTGATTTTAATACCAGATCTCACGGCAGACGGCACGACAGATTAAGTTTTTCACTCCCATCGGCAATACTCACCGATCGATCGCGGCCGCTCAACCGAATTATCTCTTTGATTGGGGCACACCGAGGCTCGAAATGCAATAACACGCCGATGGATCGCCAGCTTTTATTAAAATCGTCGTGACCGCTTTTGTAGAAAGGAACGATCATTCTCTGAATCCCTTAAACCCTCGATGTCGACTTTTGTATTCTACGCGGATTCAATGTTTCTCGTGTGTAGTCGATGCACCCTGTCGAGCACGGAGCATTATCCGATCTTTAAAATGCATATGCAAATATTTTCTCGTGCGTGTTCACAAACGTGTCGCAGAGAAGCGAAAGGTGCTTCTGTGCGTAAGAATATGTCAAAAAAAAAATAGAAAAGAAGAGAAAAAAAATTGTTCGAGATTTCGTTCTGGAGAAAATCGACCATGAAGTTTCTAACGTGTCGTCTCGGTGGTTTCACGAGTGTAAATTCGAGAACTGGTTAGATGCGATAAGAATAACGAGAAGCAAGAGGAATAACGTTGCTGTGAGTCACGACATTGTTTAAAAATACGATTAGGAATAATAAGAGTTTAGGAGGAATAATGATTTTACAATGTTGAACTTGGGCAACTGTTCCTTTATAGTATCGTTCTTGGTGTTTATATTCTACTATAGGTTTATGTTCGTTCTTTAGTTAGTTCATTTTCCAGTAGGAGTCTTTAAAGAGTTTTTAACACTTAAAAAAAATAAATAAATTGAAATATAATGAACTACGTACAGTTCTTCGGTATAATTGTATTTTGACGAATAATTTACGATTGATTTGACTAAAAATAATTTTTTTTAAATCGCAATACTTATTTTCATCGACACGAATTGAATCCATTGTTTCATTTATGATACACGATAAACAGACTCAGATAAGTTTATTAGAAGAAAGTAGGACTCTAGAAGCCTGTATCCTCTAATTGTTATTCGTACAGTAACGAGAAACTATCGTTGACGTCTCACTTGTATTTATCGATATACGAGTGACAATTTGAAATAGAATAGAGGAAAAATCGAGAACGAAGAATTTAGAGTTTCCTCGAAAACTATTCGTAAAATGTTCTTCGTAGGAATTTGTTACGGTTGACTAAAATCCTTTTATTCCCAGCATGTGATACGGATAAAGTAGCTGCCTACGAAAGATGCGCTCCGCAGTGATTTTAGAGATTTCGCGACAGGCTGGATATTCTCTTACTGCTTTTGTTGTAGGAAACGTGCTTTACTTTATTCCAATTTGTTCCGCAGTGCATTAAATGCATGTCTGCCACACCGATGCAAGCGTACTTGGCTATCTCATGAATTTAAAAACCACTAGATACACACGAATGAGCTTCGAGTTCGGATTACTTCACTATTTGAAAATGTTTAATTATGTCAAGTTGCCTTCGTAGCGTGTACGTATTACTTGACTACTTGGAAATCTTCAATTACGTTAAGTTGTGTTCGTAGCGCGTGTGTTGAACCAAGGAATATTTTGAGCATTTCGTACGTACAATTTATAAATTAGAAACTACGATGGTAAGTTTACTATGGTGGTCACGTTACACATTATGCGCAATCTGTGTTCACGTAACATTTTTTTATTCATTTCAGTTGATACGTTCCACACTTCGGATACTCACGTATCATTCATAAATCGGAAACTATGGTAGTTACGTTACATAGTACATACGACCAATATTCGAGTAATATTTTTTATTTGTTTCAGGTGATACATTCAAACACTGAAATAGTCACGTGTATCGATAAATCACGATGCATTCTTATTTTACGAAAGGAAACGTTTCAGATTTCGATTTTTGATTGTTCGAGTGCAAAACTTGTCCCTTTCGCTGTCTATTTTCATGCAGATTCCACTGCATAAATGTAAATTCAACGCGCGCGTATTTCACTTCATTAGGTTGTTTCTAGACGGGGAAAACTTCACCAAAAGAGTTACTTTTCGCAATTTTACTTTCCATTGGTGGATTTTTTCAAAGGTTTCTATTTCCAATGGTTGTAAAGCGCACCGTATAAAGCAACGCTCAGTTTCCTATCAACGTTATCGATTTTCGAATACACGACAATGTATAATATTATCGGGACCGAAATCAACGATATTAAATAATAAAGCATTTTTAACCAACATTTTGACAGGCGCATCGCGATATTCCGGGAGTTTTAATTTAGAAATACGCGTTTTTCGCAAATAATTATTTAAAGGTAACGACTTGTTCATCCGATAAGAGACTTGAATTGCTGGCCGATTACTCTGATTATATCTGCAATTAATATCGCGCAAAAGTTCTCGGAGATGTATAGGAATTTTTGTACAATTCTATTTTGTCGTGAATTAATAACTGGGTTAACAAATGGCGGGAAAAATAATATCGTTGTCGTAATTAATATCTGGTATCGTTGTAGAGAATGAAAAATACGAGAATTGTGAAAATTTCGAAAGGTTGTATGCCATTTGGATGAAAACTTTTCGACTGTCTTTAACAATCGAAAGTAACAATCTGTTATTTTTACTAATCTGTCAGTAACAATAATTGATACTTAATTTCCAGAACAAATTCTATCCACAATTATAAGTACAGCTTACAACAAAGCAGCATCAGGAATTACTGTCTAATCATCGGTTTGTTTGCTAATATTATTCGTAATTTTCCATTTACACGATTTGAAATGCAAAGAAAATTGTTACTTTTAGTGATATACCATAACGTAATATAAATCTCACAAGTCTGAGGGTACAGACGTTCTTCTTGAATTCTCTCCAGACATTTTAATTTTCTTACTTTGGTTTATATCTTTGGGGAGTGATCGGCTTACGAGTTTATTTCAAGTCGTAAACACTGTTGCAAAAGTTTTGTTTCTACCTTGCAAAAGTGTTGGCCAGTCGCTGTCTACCTTCTGCTATCATAAAGCCTTGAAAATAGGGCGATGGCCAATTAGAGAAATAATTTGTCCGGTCCCCTAATACCAATTATGACGAGATTTTCTGCCACGCTATTTTTCTCGTTAGTATTGCAACATAATCTCTACCGAATTCCACGAAGAGAAACAATTCCTAAAATTCGAGGGGAACGAGAATCGCAAATTTAGTTTATTCGATAAAATTTCTAACGAATACTCTTTCTAGAAACGGTACTAAAATTGAAGATAATAAACAGTGAATATTAATAAGTAAATATGTATTCTCTACCAAGGATAACAAAAAAAAAAGAAAAAGAAAAATTGTACGTTAAAGTCACATTTAAAGTTATATCGATGGGAATAGTGTCGTTTTTGAGATCGTTACCAGTGTTTAAAATTTGTTTATATTTTCAAGGATTTAGCTACGGCTGGAAAATACCGGCTAATATTTTCTGGAAAATAGTTGAACCTCTCTCAACAGGACTTGACACATCGTACGCCCACATACAGCGAAAAGACATATGGTTTCTTCGAACAAAGGGCTTTCTGTGCAATGTCATTTCACCGTCCTTCTTGGGGGACGACTGTCTTCAGTCTGGTAAGCGTTACATAATGGGAAAACTGCCTCAGTTTTCATTGGTCTTAACGTGTCCACACCTAAATGCATGTTTTTTTTACGAATGTCGAAAAAGAGCTTGAATTTTGTCAGGTCGAATCGAGTTCGATGAAAAAAGAATCAGAATAATCTTAGATACAAGTCGAAAATAATAGTAAAAATATTAAGGGTGAAATTATGCTGCAAAGGGTATCTAATGCTGTTTTCGAAACTATTTGGTATACAAGTGAGCTTTTGAAACAAATTCTTAATTGTTTGCGACAGAAAATAACACGGTAAGAATAATTGATATATTTGACATCGTGTCTCTAATCGAAGTAAGACGTACCGTGAATAAAATATTATTTTATTTCACGTTTCTTTAGTGATATTGATAAAAAGTAAATATTTGGCTGAAAATAGATCTCGTTTTATAAAAGAGATATTTTCGAGCTCGCAAAGATTAAAATATGTGTTGTTTTCGCCAAAATATCATGTATCGCACATAGACACTTCACAAACACATAGACGCGTGTACCGAAAAGATAGTTCCATAGTTTACCTAACGAATAAATATTTATTCGCACCTGTTATTTGAATAAACTTTTCTACGGATATATCTACCTATCTGGTATCTGGATAGACTTTATTTGTTACAGACGAACGCTGCAAATAACAAAAGATATTGTACACGTGAATCGTTGCAATAAAATAGTTTTATTGAAACAACAACTCCACATTCTGCTTAAATCAAGATTGTTCTTTCTTTTTTTCTACACAGAGCTTAACAATAGTCTTCTTAAGAACTTAATGCTACGTACTAAATTTGAATCCCATCGATACTGCAAAATGTGCTAAAATTATTAAACGTTCTCACAATTTTTTCGAATACTTGCTCGATAACCCAGTAAGATTCTCGAAAAGTGATACGTATCAAATTTAACGACAATAACGATCCTGTCGCCTAAACTTAATCCAAATTATAGTAACTTGTACCCACCCTGTATCTCAGCTTCAGTATCGGTAGCAATCCTGCGATGAATTACTGGCATATTTTGAATTTGGATTCAATACCAATTTCATAAATTGAATCTAACTCGCGTCTCGAACTCGATGACAACAATAATCCTCTTACCGAAACGTGATCCAGGTACCTGATGTTCAAACTTAAAATAGTTTAAACAAGAGTCCAGAGATCGATGTTAATAACGACAGTGAAACTCGTGTCGCGATCTACATTTCAAATTTTTGTATCAACGAGAGTGTTGTAATGGATTGTACGAAACACTCGAATTTTATGCCAATAGCAATTGCTGAGCGTACAACTCGGACTTTGCTCATGTGTCAACATTACTATCATTGACAATCCTCCAATAAATAACTGGTAAAGCTGGAATTTAGCGTCAACAGCAATTTTAAAACCTGGACCTATTCCAAGGCTTATACTCGAAGATAATGACAATCCTGCCACCTAAACTTAATTCAGGTGCTAGATTTAACTGTTTCGTGTCAAACCCGGCCCTATTCGACCAAATGTATTTTGGTCAAATCCGGCTGAATTGGATCAGATATTTCTCGTTCAACGTAATAAACACGTGTCACGTGCTACATTAATCTTCTGTGACTTCTGTGATGAATCAGGAGATATGAAATTGCACGCAATGCACAATAACCCAGTTTGTTAAAGCTTGACACAATACAATATACCAGACTCTAATACGAACTCGTTCGTTCGTCGAAAGTATCGTGTTTCTCTTCTAAGAAGTGGTTGTTTGTCTCCTGTTGCGGGAATCCCACTGTGACGATGATGAAATCGCGAGCATTTTTAAGTTCAAACGAACCAATTTACGTCGCAATAAATGAAACTTGTATAGGGGAATGAACGCAGCTAGACGATCGTCGAGTAAGTGGACGAAACCTGAAAGTCTGTGAAGGTAGGTGGTCAATAAGGACTATCAGGGAAGAATCCTGAAGGTGAAGGGAAGAATTTTCGTAGATTTGATATCTTTATGATTTAAACTCTAGATTTGATATCTTGGTGATTTAAACTCTAGGTTTGATATCTTTATGATTTAGACTCTAGATTTGATATCTTTATGACCCAAACTCTTGTAGCTTCTAACTGGCGGTGGAGTCGTTCCGAGAACAAATTTGGGAATGGTGGGTACAGGATTGGGTGCTTAGGTGAGTATAGAAACTCAGAGAGTCGTCAGAGCAATGCGAGGTGTATCTAAAGAGAGATCAGGAAAATACAAGTGAGAAGACGAAGAAGAAACACACAAAACATTGGAAGAAGGACAGACAAGATCATACAAACAGACTAGTAGCTGTCAATTTGATACTTCTTGATCATAGTTTCTATTTATACCAAGCAGGAAGTATTAAGGTTCTAACTGCAACATTGCTCTCATTTAGCGAACGTTAAGGTGAAATGTTGGGAAACAGTTTATAATCGTAACGATGCGCTCGTTTCGCAAACATCGAAGTATGACTTCAGAAACTGTTTCTGAGCGAGTTCATCGAGGATTTTGCGACACTGTTTTCCAGGACGATCTAACTGTCGTTAAGTAGTGTATCGTTCCACGAGTCCTGTCGCAGGAACGAGATTCGGTCAGTCGTCGAACGCAGAAACAACGTTGAACAGGATCATTGTCATTGAATCTGATATGTACCACTTTCCAAGAGTCTTACCGGGGTATGAAACAAGTATTCGAAAAAATTGTGAGAACGTTTAACAATTTCAGCATATTTTCCAGTACAGATGTAATTCAAATTCACTGCTTACCGTTAAGTCCTTGTCGAGAGTATTGTTAGGCTCTGCATGAAGAAGAAGAAGAAAAAAAAAAGGAAGAGACCATGACGACGGAAGAAACGAGGAAACACGTCGGAGGTGTGAATGTTGTCACAAGCGGAGGGATGGACCGAGAGTTGAAAGGAGGGTGGTGTAAATGACACGCGAGAGGAGAAGAGAAGAAAATGAAAAGCAACGAGGACGAAAAAGAGAGAGAAACACGCACAGAGAGTGAGAGAAAGTGAGAGAGAGAGAGAGAGAGAGAGAGTGAGAGAGTATTGGTTGAGGGATCAGGTGTGAAGGGTTTGGTATGGGGGTCAGGGAGAAATATGCTCGCGCAGTGGCTTGGCTCTACATGGGCCACGCGGCCAACGGGGGGTAGCGAGGATTGAGACGCGTTTAGCGGGCGAAAGAAAGCCGAGGGTGGATGGGAGCGAGAAAACGAAAGGATGGAAAAAGAGGAGGAAGAAAGAGAGAACGGACCGAAACGGAGAAAGCAGAACCGTGGAGAGAGGAGAACGCCAGAGCGTAGAAGGGACCAACAGACAGAGAGAGAGAGAGAGGTACTCCGGGTGGATAGAAGTTCGGGGTGTAGCGGCTGCGTGGGAGAGAGGGCGAACGAAAAGGTGTTCGTTGGACAGAGAAAGGGTGCGGACCTGACGGAGACGGCGCGAGCCAACGGGAGAGAACGAGAGAGAAAGAGAGAGAGATAGAGAGATAGAGAGAGAGAGAGAGAAAGAAGGGACGGGGTTGGTTCGTCGGGCTCAGTTACGCCGCGCCCCTTGCGAAGAGCGCTGCGCCTCACGAGTGAGAATACGGTGTCTTCGCGGCTCGAAAACACTTTTTACCACCACGTTTTCGCCGCGTTAGCGAGAACCTGCGTGTGACGTGAGCGTTTTATCGTGCGAGGCACTTCGTTACCTTTTCGAAGGGGTGGTTGTCAATCTCGATCGCGAGCAACCAGCCGCCAGTTTCCAAAGTTTCGGTTAAAAAGACCGGTGAGACTGAAGCGACAGGATGAAGCTACGAAACCGGGAGGGAAGGATTCCACGAAGGATTCCACGAAGGATGAAACTGTAAATGGAAGTTGTGCAGTGACCAGAGCAATCTGACCGGGGAATCCTTACGAGATGTCCAAGTGCGCGGTCTGATTCGACGAGCTTCGAAAACGGTGAACGACACCCGGTTATTTCGCGTTGAAACCGAGAGAGTTAAAGACACCGTGGTACGTGCTCTGTGTGGAAGAGTTTTACGTACTGATAAACAAATCTGCTTCCTGTTGGGAAGTTACATAGTTTCGTTAAGTAACGGGACTCGTGTCGGTTGTTAGTGAAGCGGAGGGAATGCTTTAAGTAGTTCGCGCGAACGATGTTGGCGGAGGCTTTACCTCTTGGTTCTCTTAAGAGTTGCGTCTGAACGCTGAGAGATCCAACATCGAGAGTCTTGAGAGATCCACAACTGGAAGAAAGTGGTGCGCGATGGATGAAGCGAGACGGGACATTCGCTCGACCGTATTCCTACCTTGAGGACATCCTGCCAAGGTAAAGGTTGCACGTTCTACATCGAAGGGCGATAGTTGATCAATTTTACAGTCGAGCCTAATTTGCACCGATGCAAATCGATTTCAGAATATTGGGACCAGGTTAGGTTTTCTCAAAGAAACTTTACACGGGCAATTGTTTACCAAAACTGTATCCTTGTACGTAATCACCAAGTGGTTGGCGCGTAAGTTAACTTTATCGTTAAATACAACCACCGTGTAAGTATCATTTGATGGCGAAAATCGTCGAGCGTGCAAATTTGTTCGCGCGTGAAGTGTCCCGATAATTATTTATTAACGAAAGTATGCCCGAATGTTTCTTTCTTTTTACCTAGATTTTTGATAATTACTCGAGAATATTTTCAAATCGATGTTACGCGTTCGTTGAGAAGTGTTTCGCGTCGTCGCGTAATTAAAAATGGCGAGAATGTATCTGGTTGTTAATGAGATAGACGAAATATGCGCAAGTGCGCGAGTAAATTTAACAACGACTTCTTCCCTGCTTTGCATTAATAGTAGCTCCGAGTGAAATCATTTTCAACTCTCCCCGATAACGCGACGCTCGAAAGCATTCGTTAAACATAACTTTAAATTTTAAATCAAGGCTTACAAGCGGTGAAGTTCCGGCTTATTTACATTTTCAATTATTGTGGAGTCCGCGTTGCTTCGCGATCCACGAGCCCACGAAATTATTATTTGTTTCGATCGTAATCCAGGCCTGAGAAACACTGGACGGGGTTTAAATTGCGCAAGAACGTTATCGGCTGCTCGAGTGCACGATAAAGAAAGTACGTTTCGGTGAGTTCGTTTTTAAAACGCGATGCTCGAGCGTTTAATGAACCTTTTCGTACCGGTTACTCTGATAATGTATCGTTAAAGGAAGGTGAAAGCAACCGAGTGCCAGAGGAGTTCTCCAATGTGGAACAATTTTCCACGACATCGTACATTTATATTTTAACTCTCTGGACCGACGAGAGATCGAAAGATCAGTCTTGAAAGGTGTTGCGAACGTTTTGAAAATTACTCCAGTGCACACATTCTCCTTAATAATGGTACCACGTTCCCCTTGAACACGGACCGATCTATCAATTCTCCATCTTTGCACGACACGTGCATATAAATCGTTCCCTTAGTGTCTGTGAATATTGAAAGATGTACCAAGTATTTTTTAATTAAGGGTAAATTTCAAGCACGAAAGAGTTGATACTTGTTTTCAGACCTTAATCAGACAGTGTTGTCAAAGGTGACCGAATAAGTTATACATACGACGAATTGGTAAATCTCATTGAACAAAATGAGAGAATTCCAATGAATATATGCTAGAAATGTAATAATTTTGGAGATAGTCAGCTTTTTGGTTTGTAGGTTAGTTCTGTACTCGATTATAGGTGTTGTAGGTCGCACATATTTTTTTTATAAGTGCTAGAAAACATGGGTGTACATTTCAACGTAGATACTACTCAAAACATTAAATTTATGATATAGCGTAGTTGTCGAGTTTGTCTATTAATTGTCCATACCCTGATTTTTCGAGATATCCGCCATTTTGCAGCATATGTAGTCGTACAACGAACTCTTGACATACGAATTCATAGTGATCGATATTGTTGAAACTGTTTGTTTTCCGATGTTTCTTCGGACGTTTTTCTTTCCTTCTATGAATTCCATTAACCTCTAAAATTTGTAGCTATAGTTTATTTACATTGTTTATAATACATACCTCTCGCACGATTCGTAAAGAATTATAAATCGGTTTAAATTCTTAAAATACATTTTTTGTAATATTGATTTTTGTGACACGTAAAATTTACTTATAATTGGCAATCAGAAATTAAATAAAATAATGAAATCTGAATTTTTGAAATATATGGTAAAGAAATACCCTCGTCGCGACTTCCAATACGTTGGATTAGTCGAGCAAATTAAAATCAATTAAAACTTTGATTAACGAAGCAAAGAGTAAATAGTTAATAAATCGACTTGTCGAAATTCAATTTCAATTCTTCTTTGCTCAAATGAAAATAATGTAAACTACAAGACCTAGACATTTTAAAACAACGTGTTAGTAATTTGTTCGTTGAATAAAAAATTTGATTTCAAGATGTGCAAGCTCTCGAACAATTGTTTAGTAAAATTATTGTCATAATGTCTTTAGGTGTAGAAAAATATAATCCCTGCTTTTCTCTATGCATATAATTGTTGGAATAATTACCAACGGTACAGCAAACACGTAAATAATTGGATGATGAACCTAATTGCACTACGTACTTTATATCTGTATAAGTTAATTAATATACGTTTCTTCATTATCATAATAAATATATCTGGGATCAATGTTGCATGTTTCGTGGTGAATAATTAATATTCTGTATCGTTGCGTTGTATATTAAATATCTAAAGATAGTTTACAAAATATATTAACATAATATATAATACAAACATATTTTACGTATATCTGCAAACTAGCAATTGATTTTCAATGAATATGAATTTGTGAATTTTTCCCTTTCACTTTAAGTCGAAACGTAAAATTATAAACTCTATTTCTAAATCTACTTATATTTATCGAAACTCTTTTTATAATTATATAGCTTTATATAGCAAACATGACACAACGTTCAATTTCGAAATAAATATTGCGTGTTTTGCATAACCAACGCTGTATAACGGTGCGTTGTTTAATCAACAAACAATAAACAAAGGGTGAACCAGAATACAATGCAAATTTAACAAAAATCACCTGTGTTACGTATTTCAGAATTAAAAGTTGCATTAATTAATATATTTTTGAAACGACAAAATTCCAAACCTCGGCATTTTAAATTATAATGGTCAAACGATATATAATTGTGAAAATAAAAACAAATATAAATCGTTTCGTTAGAAATACGACACTCGTTATTATTCAGTAGCGGTAAAATGTTAATGTGGAAAATAAAAGAATAAAATTTTTACCAAAGTAGTAACCCCAAAAGCTCAAAATACTATAGTTTGCAAAAACTGTCTCATAAATCTTAAGAAATCTCTGAAAAATTTCAAAATTGACGTCGATGACTCTGTCGTTGATGACTGAAATATGTTAAAACAGTTTCCAGCGACAACATTGTCGCAGATTATTCAAAACACTGAAAATATCGTCAACATCCCACACATTATACTTTCACTTTACTATCCCTCAACTAATTACCAGCACAGCCACTAATTTTATTTCAATAACAATTCCATAGCGTGGCCAAAAACCTAGTCTCAACCTTCTATTATTTATACATTCTGTATCCAGAGTCTCAAGATTCTATATTTTATTTCAACGCTAATCCTTCGATAGTTCGTTGACAAACTTGGAATTCGTTTAAAAAAATGTTCCTACGTGTATCAAGTCAGTCCAGCTTTCAATTATGGCGCTCTACGACGGACCCTGCACGGAAATCTTAAATTTCATACCAGCGGCAAACTCGTTAGACAATCCTAACGTAGATTTCGAATTGAATGTCAATAGCAAGCCGGCAATAGATCATTCCGGTGGCTTGAATTCGGCGTTAACAGCAACCCTATAGCGGATTCGCTCGAAGAACAAAGCTGTTCAATTCCCCGAGGAACAGGTTCTCTGGCCCATTGGAAGCGCGATGCTCGAAGGGCGGATATGAGAGGAATTGGGAAGGAAATACGGGGAAGGCTTTAACTGTCCATACGGAAACGTTAAGAGAGCTCAATAGGTCGAACAGTTTCCCTGGAAGGGCAACGAACTCGCCCAGATTTCGGCGGGTGAACGTCCAACTTTTAAAAGTTGCGCCCAACTCGAGTCTCCGAGTGAAAACTGAAAGAGAATCGACCCGGTGGTGATAACGCGTGGACGTGTTCGCACGAGTGATCGGTACACGCGTCCAGGTACACGCGAGTGTTGAACAGTCCGGGTGAAAGCACCGACGAAGAAACTTGAATCCGTTTGTCGACTTTGTCCCCGATTGTCGATTTACGAGCATTTAGGCGTCACTCTTGTCGGCTGTCAGAAGCAGAACGTTCGGGCAAGTGGCAGGGAAAGTGACTGGAACGATACGAACGAAGAACTTCTCGTCGAACGCGAGACGACCTGACGTCTATTGTTTGGAAACTGCAATTATTTCGTTACGTTCCCGGAGAATATTGTTCGTTTAATAACTAGGTCGAATACATCAAGATTACTCGCTCGAGAGTCACGTTAGTGTTTTGGAGGAGCTCCAAGTGAAATTATCAAACACGTATATTTATTATGTGTTGCGTTACCTTCGAGTGCTTTCAGATAATATAAAATCACATTCAGACACGTCGTTGGGTATAATTTCATTAAAATTAATCGCGAGGATCTAGCTAATGAACTATCTAATTACCATTTACGTATCATTTATGTACAACTATATTTGCTCTTGAATCGATAAAATTTGATCAATATTTTACTTATCGTATCGATAAAGCTTCGAGTCATTCGTATGCAAGTGTGCTGTAAATCTGGGACAGTTTGGGTGATCTGAGAAACGTGGAGACATTCTTCGACGCGATCATAGTTATCGGTAAAGTACGATAAATAGTAGCAGACGGTGGTGAACAGTTATCGCGGTCCTTGCGATGGCTTAATTGTTTAGGAGGAGCGAGTCTTTCGAGAACGGTCGGCATATACCCAAATATCGTCGTTATTTCGGCATCAGCGGCAAGGAACGGCTGGGATAATTCGCTCGAAATCACGGATGCAGTATGCAGAAAGGGGTCGCAGTCGGAGTAAACGAGCTAGATTATAAACGTATTAAGGCCTCCGGGTTTTTGCTTTCTTTGATTCCCCAGCACTCGAGGCAGCGTTTTTCGCCGACAGCTGGCAGAAGGAAACACCTTCGTTGTGAAAATCCGCCAGGCTTTCCGGCCTTTGTCAAAGGATTGGATGATTAATCGCCCTCGCTGTGTTTCCATCGCGTGGACGCGCGCCCACGGCCATCGTGTCTATGGGCGCGCACGCATACGTCACCCCAAACGGGAATTCGTCAATGTCGAAAATTGGAGTAAAAGCGCTGCGAGTGATTGAGTCGCTTCGAACCTCGTCGCTCGTCGTTGTTGCTGATCGAGATTCTTTCGATGAGGGTTACGTTCGTTCTGCGCAGGCGCACGGGTTACTTTCGTTGCGCGTTTGGGTCAACAATGCGCGGTTCACGCGTGTTGAGGTTAGGAATGCGTGGTCGTCGCGCATTGAGGTTAGAAATGCGCAGTTCTTATGCGTTAAGGTTTAGAATGCGTGATTTTTGCGCGTTGAGGTTAGGAATGCACAGTTGTTATGCGTTAGGGTTTGGAATGCGTAATTGTCACGCGTTGAGGTTAGGAACGCACAGTTGTTCTGCGTTGAGGTTAGGAACACACAGTTGTTCTGCGTTAAGATTTGGAATGCGTAATTGTCGCGCGTTGAGGTTAGGAACGCACAGTTGTTATGCGTTAGGGTTTGGAATGCGTGATTGTCGCGCGTTGAGGTTGGGAATGCACAGTTGTTATGCGTTAAGGTTTGGAATGCGCGATTGTCGTGCGTCGAGATTAGGAATGCACGATTGTTGTATTAACACGCGACAGGTGTAAGTCCTAACCGTAATAGATTAGGAATACGTAGTTGTCGCGTGTTGAGGTTAGGAATGCACAGTTGTTCTGCGTTAAGGTTTGGAATGCGTAGTTGTTGCGCGTTAAGGTTGTTTAGAGCTATACGGTCGTTGCACGTTAAAATTATAAATGCGTGGTTGTCGTATATTAATATTAGGTTGTTCTAATTGTAACAGGTTAGAAATGCGCGGTTGTTCTACGTTAAGGTTTGGAATGAGCGACAGTTGTATATCAAGGTTATTTGGAATTGTACAGTTGCCTCGAATGAAGATTAGAAATGCGCGGTTGTCGCGTACCGAGGTTAGGAATACACGATTTATATGTTTCAAGATTAAAACTACACGATTATCGCTCGTTAAGATTAGAAATGGTCATGGTTAATACGATACTATGAGCAAATGGTTAATACGATACTATGAGCAATTGGGATCGAACTAATGGAAAGGTACAGCTATTGAGACAGTTTACCGGCTAAATTGATGCACGATTATTTGTCGCATTAATTTGTGCCTAGAGCAAATTGAATACTACCGTCTGTGATTGATGAACGAATTAATTAATTCTGTTCCTTGCAACAAAATAATCCGATATATTAACGATATTGGCCGTAAATCGGTAAATTACTTGTCAGAGTTGGTAAACCTGTTTCATTTATCGAAAATATACTTTTCTGGATGCTACAACGACTGCAATTTTCATTATCGTACAGAAAAAGAACGATTTAGTTGCAGTTTCAATTTGATACGATGACTAACTTTTATATAAAATTAAATCCCTATACGACACAAACAAAATTTTCCTAAAAAATAGGACAATGTGGAAACATTCTTCTTCCCATTCTAAAATTCCAATCTTCCTTCTAGACGGTCTTTTTCTTCATTTCATTTCAATTTTCATACCTTTTTTATTAGGTTCATCTGTCCCGCTCATTTTGCGCGTGTTCCCCCTCAATTTTTACTCATATTTTCTCCTTTTTATTTTTCTCATTCCCAGGTGTGATAGAACAAGTGGTCGCGCATTGAGAGAAAATTGTCTCGCAACTTACGACAGGCTTCCGAAATATCGTGTTTTACATCACGGTGATGCGTCGTGAAAATACAATAATTGAGAATCAAAGTGTCGATGAAAGTTACCGAACTGCGATACATTCATTCAACGATATTTCTGTCATTTTTTGTGGCGAATAACGTAAAATACTTGTGTACTATTTTTTGTTACTTCTCCCGACTGAACAATTTATTTCTCCTTTCATCCGATGCAATTGATAGTTAAACCGATTTTAAATTTCAATTCGACGAGTGTCTTCTTTCAGAGCACTTGGCATTCTGATCAGCAAAAAAGAGAGGATAACTTCAACAATTTATGATAATTAAATTGTATATCGAAGGAAATAGAAGAATTAGAAATGAATTACCAAAGTTCCGAGTAGAATTTCAGTTATAAACACAAGTTCGTTAGAAATTACAAACAATTAGACTAGTTCGTCACGGTATAATCGATTGACATCTGTATAGAGTGCTTCAGAATTACGGGAACAAACTAAACTGATTAATAGAACAGTGTATGCATACAGGTTGCTGTGAAATTGCAACGAGGGTTGTGGGTGCATGCAAGGGTGCAGTATTCATTAAAACAAACGGAAAACTCTTAATAAACACGGGACAGAGTATTATATCCGTTACCGAGTTAGAGAATTTGAATTTCTATTTATGGGACCATTTAAAAATTGTGCAGTACATTACTATCGTACATTAGTTGATAAGCTAAAAATGCGAGACAATAAAATTTTAACAAATACGTCTCAAAAATATTAAAAAATAAACAAACTTTCTCTCAAGACTGTAACATCTTGCAAAGTCAACTTTCATTTATCAAAGATGACCAAAGTAGTAACAATTCGTTGTATTATCAGTTTAGGGGTGGTTTCTCATTGTTCTTTGCACACCATCGCTGACAATTTACAGACGTACAATCTCTATTACTGTATTGTTTCCAAATCATAAATTGAGTCCTTAATCGAATGGTTACAATGTCTATACGGTTTGCTAACATTTTTATCCGCACGAAATCGTGCTACAATATGATATGCCAATATTAAATCACACGGTGCTGTCCCCATTCAAAACAATCCGGGCGAATAACGCGACACGATTCGTGGAGGGGGGGTTGAAATAAAAACCGTGTCGTAAACTCGAGGACCGTTGGTCCAGTAAAACGATGGAAGAATTTCTAGTGCCGCGACAGTCAACCACCTAACCGCACGCTACTTTGGCAAAATGCGCTGGCAAGTTGCATCTCATCGAGGGCTAAATCGGCTGTCAAGTCAGCTATTCAAATGTCTTCAGAATCGCAACAGAGGGAACGAAACTTCCCGGGGTTTGCCAAGTGGAATATGCCTCCAATCGAATCTCCAGTCCAATTTCATCGCGTTTTCTTTCTCTTATCCCAGTTTGTATCTAATTTTCCATTGTCTATTCTGGTTCGAACAATCCGAACGTTTGTACGCTCTATTATTTAAAAGGCTCGAAAGTTTCCAACTCGATATCCATGTCATTTAGAATGTCTCGAGGTTGACTTCAATTGTGTCTTTGGTTGATCATTTCGAAGGAATAGTTTTAGGGATTTTATATCGGTGTAATTAATCAATTGGCATTGAAAATGTGTGTGCACGAGAATTATATCTTAAGTTTGACTCGAGTGGTGATTTTATTATTAGATTTTCAACCGTTCGAATTAATAATTAGAAAAGAAACTTTTGATATTTCACATATATATTTACACTCGATAATAATTTGTTTCCTCGGCTGTCATACGTGTTCCATCGAGTTAATTTCTAGCTATTATGGCGGTGTGACGAGTTGTTTAGAGATGTGTGACGGCTCTTGATTTTCCAGCAATGTTCACGATCGTTACTTCGATAAAAGTAGTAGGTATCGTTTATTCACGAGTTGATCGTCCGACATAGTAAATTATTTTCCAACGTGACAATATAAACCTACAAATTTATTATTCCATCAATGAAAGCAATATTTCCAACCCCCGTTGTACGCTATATATCTCCAACCCGTAACGTGTCCACCTGTGTTAGATTTCCTTCGTATAAACTTTTTTCCATCTGATCTAAAAGTATTGAATTTACTTTCGCCCTAGTATATTACGGCTCTCCAAAAGTACTTCTCTGTTGACTGATTTATGCACGGTACGCCGTGCCCCAGCTGTTACTCTTTATTTATAAATGATATACTTTTTCGCCGTCCTTCCATACATTTCGGAAGAATATAGTACAATTTATATTGTTCGAGCAGTGACATTTTTTTACTAAAGACGACGCATGGGGAACAAAAAATTATAAACGTTTAAAAATTTCTATCGTTTACCTCGATATCTCGTCCCTTGTAAGTTTCCTTGATCGTAATTTGTTTTCCGTCTTACCAATCTCTTTGTAAGATTTAACGTTTTATTAATTTCTCTGTATGACTACAGATACGACTACCTTAACTACAAATGTGTAAAAAAGTAATTTTATCCCGTACAGATACGAATAATTCGTTACTTTTAATAGTCACGATTGTAAACACAATTCTGTAAACACAGAACAATTTTGCGAATAAAACAAAGCATACAAGTAAACTTTCTTTCCTTTTCCAAACTTTGATACATCGCATTCGTGTATAAAATGATCTCCGTGTAAAACTATAATTTACAATACTTTTACGACTCGGTCGTGGAATCCTTCCGACAGTGAAGCTTTCGTAGCGTCCCTCTAGGAGATGATTAATATTCTACCGGATAAAATGAAACAAAAAAGAGACAATACCGTGTTCGATTCGATACCGTATCGCGGTGAAAAACGAAAAATCGGTGATTCCCAAACTGTGGGACAATTATCGGCTCGCGGAGGAGTCGTACTTTGGAAAGAAAAGCCTATTGACCGGGGTCAGTATCGGATCGAAATTTGAAAAAATTCGGCCGGGGTACGGTGGACGCGATTACGGCCGCGTACTGCGGAACGATGACGCAATTTATGGCTTCGAGAACATAGGCGTGCTCGATGCTCTGACCCCGTTCGATCGTTTAATCCGTCCCAGATAGGTACGTACGATTAGACGATTCGACGGAAGCGGAGAACCATTCAGTATCCCGTCCCTCTGGCCCCGTAACTGGCCATCCCTTCGCCCTATGCCGTCCTCTCGAGCCCCTCGTCTCTTGCATCCAACACAGCCGGTAGCGTTCCTGCTGTTCGGATACGATTCGGGTGCTCTCTCTCTCTCTCTCTCTCTCTCTCTCTCTCTCTCTCTCTCTCTCTCTCTCTCTCTCTCTCTCTCTCTCTCTCTCTCTCTCTCTCTCTCTCTCTCTCTTGCCCCTCCCTGTGTCGCTCTCTTTCTTTCTCTGTCCAGGCTTATGAGCTTTTCGGCACACGGATCAACGAGACCGCAGCCTCTACCGAGCACACGACGCTGTATATACGAAGTGTTCCGCTGGCAGAGGACTAGGAAGACAATCGATGATTTCGTGCGAATGCGGTGAACCGAATTCGCTCGGAGATTCGGCGGAGAGTAATCAAAAAAATCGGTAGGCAAATTGACGGGTCGGCGGCCGTGATCATCTAAAGGATCAATGAAAAGTCGAGGCTGCAGAATGGTGCGGGGGAACCGTTGCGAAATGAAACTGAATGGAGTTTCAAGATGTACGTGTGTTAAATGGAATTCAATGATAAAACACACGAGTCGAAACAGTGGAATAGTCTAGGAACGATTGTGAAATGAAAGTGAATGGAGTTTCAAGATGTAGGTGTGTTAAATGGAATTGAATGATAAAACACACGAGTCGAAACAGTAGAATAGTCTACTGAAATGAAACTGAATAGTTTCAAGATGTACGTGTGTTAAATGAAATAGAATGTTAAAACGAAAACACACAAGTCGAAACAGTAGAATAGTCTAGGAACGATTGTGAAATGAAACTGAATGAAGTTTCAAGGTATATGTGTGTTAAATGAAATAGAATGATAAAACAGAAACACACAACACAATAATAATTACACTGGCTAAGCTTGACGAAACAGAACTCTTCTAATTCAGGTAGATGGCCTTTCTTATACCCCACGTTTAGGGGTACCTAAGTGACCTAGGTGACCTAAGTCACAGACCTGCATTATATCTTTCTCTATGTTTCTACCTCATCGTTTGATTGATCAAGACACTGAGTTACTGTTTTATAAATAAGTTACCATCTTATACATGTTATTTATAAATCAATATTTGTAAATATTTATCAATATAATAAATAAGATAATGGATAAAAGAGAACGAGGGTTTAGACATACTAATAGAACGGTGATCGGCTGAGTCGAGAGTTCGAATTACTTCCTCAGGCACCCTATTCGTCAGATTCAGCCCCCTCGGATTATTTTCTGTTCTCAAACTTGAAACAATGGCTCAGTGGTGAAAGATTTTCCAACAATGAAAAGGTGTAGTTTACGGTTGATGTCTATTTTGCAGAACTCTACGATTCTCACTATAAACAGTAAATAGTGATTTTCATTATATCCGAGCTACTGATCATCTTTGGGAGAAGTGTATCGATCTAAAAGGAGACTACGTAGAGAAATAAAGATATTTTCTCCCAAACTTTTTGTTGGTCAGAGTGCAACAGAGCCTCGCAGGTGAACCTGGTTGCATCCCGTTGACAATTGGAGGGCACTTGGCAACAAGTGAAATTGTTGGTGGAAGTCTTCCGTTTGAAATTGAAATAAATCGTTCGTAAGAGATCCATGATTACACGAGAGAGGTCAAGCACGAGCAGAGGATACACATATAGATAGAAATCGTTACAGGATTCGTTATGTGTGGAAATTTTCAACTTTGTGCCCTCTCAACTATCGGGACACTACCTATTGTCCTCGTCATATTGTTCGGTCGTCCCGTTGTTGCTCCTGAAACTTTTGCACGAACTTAGAAACACTCGCTACGTGTCTATCAAAACACGAGTGGAGCTAGAGTCGAGGAAAAGTTGTGTCTGAAGTAGTATACAGTTCAGACGGTATGAAAATGACAATTTAATTGGATTTTGGTAAATCCATTGGTAATGCTATCTGAAAGATACTGTCTCCTAGGCAAAAATATTTTATAATTACACGTTCATAGATTAGGTCACATACTGTATTTTCTCCGAATTATCACAGATAACGAGACGATACGAATATCAAAAAGTAAAGTAGTAGCAGTAGTTTTGGTAATGCACCGAAATTGATACTAAAAAGTAATTTCAGTATTATTTCGAACAGTTTCAAAGCAAATAGCTTGTAATATCTCCTACAGTCAGCCTGTACGTTTGAATCAACGACCAGGTGAGACTTACGAGAACAAGATCGAATGGAAACCCACCTGGTGGTAAACGTTGGACTAACTCCATGGGTTATTGGTGACCCAGTTGCGATAACGAGAGCCGACGTTTCGAAGCGACAGCTTACTGTTAGTAAACAGAATACAAAAGCCAGTACTTAGACTTTTCGCAAAGAAGCTGCTTTTAAAATACGTATTGCGAGCGGTTTCGAGTTATCAACGTTCGCAAATCACGTTTTCCAGTACATTAGCATGCAGCTCTACACCTATACAATTCTTATCCCGTACAAGTGTCTGGGAACAGTCAATCTTCTTTGTAAGCTCAAAAGCATCGCACGTACGACCTAACCGTCTCAGGTCTGAAACCTTTATTTATGCAGATACGTAAATACACAGGGCAGCTCATCCAAATCTGCTACGTGAATTACTCAAAGACCCTTTATTGTACAAAAAAATATTCAACACAAAAATTGTAGGATTTGCAAAATAGAGAAAATATTTCTACGATTAGTTCTCTTCTATTTTTCTTTTCTTACCTAGATTTTAATATCACTTGCCATATTTTAATCGTAATGTATAAGATGAAATTCTAAACCCCTTCAAGTCTCAGTAAAAAAGGAAAGAGTAGAAAAGAACAAATTACAGCAGTGTATGTTTCATTTTATACCATTCGACTTTTGTTTGAAAATATTTGTTCACATGGTAAACGACTTTTGAATAATTTGACCGGAGAATCTTATCCTATCTTTTGTAACGCGCTGTGTTATCAAATGTCAAATTTACATCGTCGAGTAATTACTCCGAATGTCAACATTGTCATTGACGTGTACACAACCGTCGAGTTAATTGTTTCGAGTTCGTAATTTAATAAGCGTAGTTAAAACTTGTGAAGCAGTTTGAAGATACGATCGCTGCACGAATCCTAAACGCGTACCCGTACAGAAATCGCGGGAAAAGAGGTCACCGAGAACGAGATTCGAATTCAAGATGTTCCGTGTCTGATCAGCTACGACATTATCTACTGCGTCGCCGTGAACACAGCTCTTGTCTTTTCGACTCTTTCAGGGTCTGAAGTTTCCCATTCCAAACTTGTTCAATACGAAAGAGAGCTCTATAACCCACACGAACGTTTGTTTAAGTTCGAATTATCGTTCGTTAGAGTTATAAATAAATACCGAACGAACGAATCCAGATAAACACGTATTGAACTTTGGCTCAATTCTCTATGATAAAAATCTCGTTAGGTGTAATTTTTGTTAATAGTAATTATTGATATAGAATTGTCAGAATAAAGATACTTGGATTATTCTTGCAACAATTAATTTCTGTAGATAGTAATTATCGGTAGAGTACTGTAAGAGTAAAAATATTTATGTTATCTTCAGAGTAATCGTCCCATTGGTATTAACCGTCGTGTGAGAGGCACTGAGATCAATTACACATTTATCAGCAGACGTCTACATAATTTTTATAACTTAATTATGTTTATCTGATTATTAAGAAATGTTTGCAAATGAAATGAATTGCAAATAATGACTTTGTGCATATAATTGCACTATTATATACAATATTATATATATAAGTATTATATTATATTATGTATATAATATTGTACAATACATTATTTATAATTATATATATATAACAAAAAACAAAAAAAAAATATATATATATATATATATATATATATATATATATATATATATATATATATATATAATTAAGTGTAGTGAAATTGTCATTAAAATGACGAACGATTTTCATACCATCATAGCTTGCCACACCTTTAAGCAAAAACAATGTCAGGATATAAAATATAGGCCATTGTCTAGATGCAAATCATGCATCCGGAGTGGAGTCATAAACTTCCGATCTTTCCACTCTTTGCTCGTTCTTTTTTCAAGCACCTATTCGCGGTTCGTTCGATTTTGTCAACGAAAACCGATTGTTCATATTTGAATTTGACCATTACGAAAAATTCAGTTGCATGTATCGACGAGAAATTGTTTAATTTTACTACTCTGAGACATTATAAAATGTCTATAAATCAGTTTATAACCTACTAATTCATTTCTTTCTTTTAATAATATTTTCAGATTCTGTTTAAAAGTAGTCTTTAGCTGTACATTGTTATCACGTGCAATTACTCTATTATTTTATGTACACTATGTGCTACAATTTGTCCTATAAGAACGTTTCAATAATTATTATAATATGTATATAAACTCAGACCTAACTCTATCCTTCCATCTATTTTCCATTAATTTTTCCTCTCCAGATGTCGACGATGAAAAATAATGAAAATGTGCATACTTTCTTCTGTTATAATAAACAAATAGTCACTTGCATAAATGTCTAGGGAAAACGTATCTTCTGCATTTAATCAACAAGATTTTTCTTACGATGGCTGTTTCAATTATTTTCCACCCGGGTAAAGAAGAAGAGAAAAATTGCCAACAATAGTTCCAGGAAATGCTTCTTCGTCAAATGCAAAAAATACGATACCATGTTTTAGACTTTTGTGCAAAAGAGAAAATCGTTTATGAAAAATTGCCTAGACGATAGAAATAATTGACAATCTCATTAATTTTTCTACTATTTCCTCGCATTTTCTCACTCGATTCTAACTGACTTCAGCAGACTAACTCAGTTATGAAATCGCATTGCACTCGAAAGATACTCATACATATGGCATACGTTGCACCCGGTGTACCGCGGTGAATGAAGCCATTTAGCGAAAACAAGAAGAGGAACAGGCAAATAGCGTCAATTCGTGCAAAATGTATACCCCGGTTATATAGTTACGTATCTACTTGAGTTTATATGCATGTAGAAAGGAAAATAAGCAGCAGAAAGAATACGAAAAATCTGTTTTACGACACACCGAGACAAGTGATCTACCAAGAAACGTGTATATATATATGACGTTTCTCTTAGACAAGAGTACTGCATTATGCATACAAATAAGGCATAAAAGTGATATGTATTCGTGGTTGCACACACGTTGAATCTATTTGAAACACAGATGGAACTCTAAGAACGAAACGGTGTAAATAAAACCAAAATGAAAAATTGAACGATGTCGATATATTATCTGCTCCTCAGATTTGACAGAATTGTCAATGTCTACACCAGAAGGCTCGAATAATAACAAAGTTCACTTTCGAGCTGCGTTCTCGCTCCGAGCATCAAATTCTTGATTAAAAACTCTACCTCTAATTATTATTTTCGAAGCAAATCGTATTCCTCGAGTCGAAACGAATTGCATTTATTAAATACTAAATGGATTCGCTGTTTGATCTTTGATTAAAAATAAGTAATTTCGTAATTTAATTTCTTTTTTCTTTTTCCCTAAATTAAAAAGTGTTCCTCGTTTGACACGGTTTGGAATATACAGTATCGTACGTTCGATATTTCCGAAGAAAGAGTAGAATTATTTAAAAATAGCGCGGGATCACTGGGAACAGAGATACGCGACTCTCCGTAAAACTAGATTTTTCAAATTCGTACGCGAAATGGTTGAACGCGTTGACCTATTTGTCATAGCAACTTACGAAACTAACAAATGGTGATCCAGGCACGTAAATCTACGTGCTTCCGCAATCGGACACGAGTTGCCTGGCTCCGATTTCTCTGCTGACGAATTTGTTGACGGTGTAAATTGTATCTCAAAATGATAGAATCATAAACGCAACCTGTACGCCTACCCTAATCGTTCGACACTTTGAATGTTTACGAAATTATTCTTCCTGATAAGTCGAAGCAATTTTTTAATTTCCACCCGTTAAAGGGAAAAGAAATATTCGTTTGATTCTTTGAAGTAAAGAAACTAACTTAAACGGTGAACGTTAATGCGTAAATACATTTAACGTAATTAAATACAGCATTTTAAATTTTCTTAAAGTGCCTCGGACTGAAAAATGTGAATCTCGGTGTAATTTGTATCACGTTGAAGGATCGAGAGTATTTCGATCGGCTTCGACTTCTAAATCTTGAACGTAACACGATTCCCCGAAACACGTGAATTATTGAACCGAATATTAAGCACTTTGAAATACGACCGACTGAATTCGAAGCTACACTGTTGTATTTTAGAAGTGTGAAGTAATTCGGTTATTTAATATTTGCGAATCAAATATTTAACCCACGTGTGTTATTCAGCAAATTAATTTACCAATACTTCCTCCCGGAACAAAATACAGAAATTATGATTATTTGCCTCGACAATTTGTAACTCCGTGTTGCATCGTTATAAATTTTCTTTGACCATTGAGTGTTACGTATTTACGAATATTGTAACACGAGTTAGAGTCACTGACATTCAAACGATTTATACGAATAAATAGGACTGAAATTACACATGGTTAAACATGTACAAATGGCACTGCACGATCAGAATCGCGATATTGTAAACAAAGACACCGATCTCTCGTAAGTTTCAACGAGTAACGTCGAAATACGAATTTCTCATCGAAAGAATTTATTTTATCGAAATATATGGAAATTCTTTGCAAAGTATCTACCCTACATTTTGTGTTGACGTTTTCACGTCAATAAATGAACAATTATTCGTCGCGATATCATTTCACATATTTGCTTTACAATTAAACTCCATTAACTACTGTTGCAAACAGCGGAAAAATCGGAATTACAATTACACACAGTTCGATAAATTTGTTTACGGAACTGTTGTTATTAAAATTGAGTCAATTGCGACCAGTTTTATACCGTCGTTGCTATATTGCACTTTTAATCACGGTATACCGGATTTGATAATTATTTCGGTGAAAATTTCAAGTTTTTCAAAGCACGCGGATAACAATGTATTTCATCATTTGAAATAATAATGAAACTATGCCGTAAAAATGGTCCAGTAATTTCTGACGGAGATTTATACGAAATTAATGGCTTCTCCTTGAAGGCATCTGGTCATTTATCATTATTGTAAATCAGCTTCTGAGTAGTGAATCCATAACAGAAAAGATTCGAAGCGGAGAATCAGAAGGTTTCCTCTTAAATACTTTCCAAGCGATATTAATAACAATAGGTTTTCCTTTTCGCGAAAAATAACCATCTCTGTAAAACTTATCGAGTGTAATTTGGTTAATCATCGGAAAATCTCGAGAAAAAAATTCTGTTTACTTTAGAAATAATTTTTGCGCAAAAGAAGACAAATGAATTTAATCTTTGTATAAATTTTGAATTGCGTAAGCTAGAAACGTATTCCGATTTTGCAATGTTTTATAAATTTATTACCCATTCCTTTCATACCGTAAACCATTAATATTCTGTTTTGATACTCATTTATCACACGAGATAAATATTTTTCTCCAAAAAGTTCGATATAAATAATTGTAATGTAATTTATGACGATACCGGGACGACATTATACGCAAACAGGAATATTAAACAATGTTCGATTCGCAGGATTTACGCCACGCAACAGTGAGAGTCAATTAATGCACGGTCGATTATATTTTTGTTCGCAACTGCTCGTTGGAAATGCTTTATATTGTTCTCGATGGATTTTATACAATTGTCAACTCTCGGTATGAATTTTTACACATACGACAATGTTTCTCCGCTAGGAATTTTCAATTTCTTTTCTTTTTTTTCCGTAGTGAGTAATACATTGTTGCACAGACGTGGAAAAATCTAACGAAGAGGTTTATAATTTGTACAAAATTACGAGGTAATTTGTGAAAAAGAAACAGCACGTGTGAAACGAACGAAATTGTTTAATGCACGTAGTTTTCATTGCAAATCCTGTACTGTATTGGGGACGTTTTGAAATTTATTTAAAACTGAGGCGAACAACAATTTATCGACCGTGTAAATGTAATTTTTTTAAAATTACAACTTAGTTTTGTCAATCTTAGGATCATCCACCAAACAACCTAAATATACTATTTTTATATTCGTACTTACTTTTAGCTTACTGTATATTGTTATAGTTATTTTTGATAAGTTCTCTGTCGAAAATATTTTTGCCATACATATATAATAATATTTTGTACAATATGTGCAAATATCCACAAGCATAAAAAATATTTTGCAATGAATAACAAATTGAATATACGTGTAGAAATTTCAGCTACTATACTTGGTAAAAAAAATTAGCAATGCGTTGACAAATAGAAAATGTGTCAGTTGGAAAGTAGACATAAACTAATTAAATTACATTAATCGCGATATTTTGACCAATTTGAATAAAATATATGCATAATAAAGACGTTATTTTTATTACCAAATCGAACATGAATCATTGTTTTCTATCATATAATAATTAACTAAATTTAACCAAAATGACAAGTATTTGCACTACGATTTCTTTGTGTCTCATATACACCGTTAATTATTTAGTAAAATTATCTATTTCAACTAAAAGAAGAGAATTACTGTAAACGTATCTAATTAACGAAAAAGGTTATATTTTCATTGCGAATGATACGCGACGAATCAAGGTAAAATTACCTAACCAACAAATAACACAATCGTTGCGTAGTAAAATGTTTTATTCCACTAACCTTTTATTGTAGCAAATTCTGCGATTAAAACAATTGAATGCGTTTTGGAGTACATCGGTGCTCCGAAACGTTGGAGTGGACCCATTCTTGGTGGACCCATCAGTAAAACGTCCTGTCAGGCCCTCCCTTACACCACAGAATATTTGACGATCTGTAAGGGCTTGTACGCACACAGATCGGAGAAGGTTCTGGAACTTTCGAGAAACGATCAGCGGATAGTTTCCCCCTGGTGGCAAGCGTGGGTAGCGCCGCCACTACGTAACCGCGCGTTCTGTTGCTTAGTCGTTCAATTCGAAGTAATTAAACTTGCACATTTATTTCGCACTTGTTTTTGATTAAAAATACTTGTGATCTACGTATTATAATTGTATTACACTTCTGGTATTTCGTTAAATCGCGATTGGGAACGGTGAACGTGATACTAGAGACGCGAAAAGATAGTGCGGAGAAATCGTTTCGAATCGTTACGAACATCTTGGTTAGGTCGACGATTTTTGACTAATGATTGGCTCGTGGTTGGTATTATGTAATCGAACGATTTTGAGAACATTTTCCCGCAATTTCTGCCAGTCAGTGTCTACCTAACCAATGTTCACATCGTGTGCTTGTTCGTGAAAGTTTGTGCCAGATTTCAAGGGTGATAGAAGAATGTTCTCGATTCGTCTAGAAATCATCCGGTACAACGAATCAAGGTAAGATAAATACTTGTAAATGAATACGAAATTAAACACGTGCTTTTTAAACTATAAATCGATGTTCTCAACACGTTCACATCCCCTGCTTAGAAGCACGCGTGCTCGAATGTACAGAATGATTTATCAATTTTCATAGAAATAAATATTCTATCGTTCGTTTCAAACGATACGCATTATTTCGCATATACGTGACATTTTGCAATTTTAGAAAAGCTTTCGATACGTATATTTAATGGTACGAGCGACGGGGCTGTGAACGTGTTAAATTCTTATCGTTTTGTTAATTGCTCCGATATGCAAGAAAATATTTCAATTTTCCTCGTCACACCGGATAAAATTATACCGGAAAATTAACATTTAATATACAATTTACAAATTATTATCTGGAGTGTACAACAGTCACAGAACTGTACATATAAAAGAATTCGTATACTTACATATCATCGTTGCGAATATTTCAAATTTACGCGATCATACTTTACCGAATTTCATTTTCCATCAGTCGTAAGACTGTACTCGACAAACGAACGCAATATCGTAATTAATGAACACCGATCTTACGATCTAAGAAAATCGAACGATTTGCAAAAAGTTTACTTTCAATTATTCAATTTCATCGAATATAGTACACATTTCTTAAAAAACCTTTCTTCGTACGATCCACGCTAACGAAGTTCTTTAATTCGTTTATCAAAACCCATTCTGAACGCGCAAAGTTACTCCGCTCGATAAATCGTTGTTTAACGAGCATTGTAGTTCCGCGAAGAAACTCTGTTGGAATTTCAAGCAGACGCAACCGCAAGAGACAAATAGTTAACCGCGTAAAGGGGAGCGTCTCTTCATTTTCTGCTTGAAATCGAATCACGTCGTTGAAGAAATTTATTACACCCGTATGTGTGAAATCGCGCGTGGGCCATGCACGAAAGCTCGTAAATATCATTGACCGAGGTTCACTACCGACAAAAGTGGTTCCTCCACCGTAGGCGTGTTACTTGTATGGGAATACCAGCCGTGCAATCGCGGAAATAAAAATGCATCTCTATCGATTCTCCGTCACGAAATATGTATGTTTACGAGTTCTTTGGTTCTAGCTGTGCACTCTCTCGCGTTGCGTTTCAGCATTCGATGCGATTCTGCATCGCCAAGCGTCGTGTTTAGTTACTTCCCATCGAGAATAACGTACACCGCTTCGCGAAACTATTTAATCGTCCGTACGATATAATGGAAATTTATTTTTATTTTACAAAATCGTTTCTTTGAACTTGCATACGTATTTATTACGAATTACTAGCGTAGAACGTTCAAGTTTTATGTATTGGGTTGGTCGTAAAGTTGTTTCGTTTCACAAAATGGAGAATATGTAATTTGATAAAATGTTTGTACAGTCTACAAAAATTGTGTTTCATTTTTATAAAAAAAAGGTTTTCCAAAATGGAGAATATGTAATTTAATAAAATGTTTATACACTCTAAAAAAATTGTGTTTCATTTTCATAAAAAAAAACGTTTTCCAAAATGGAGAATATATAATTTAATCAAATGTTTATACACTCTAAGAATATTGTTTCGTTTTCATTAAAAGAAAACGAAATTACTTTCCGAACATGGTCAAATAACTTCCGAAGTAATTTCGTTTTCCAAAATGAAGAATATATAATAAAATGTTTATACACTGTAAAAAAAATCGTTTCATTTTCACCAAAAGAAAGAAAAAACGAAATAACTTTCCGAACAACCCGATATATACTATTAACTCCTTGGAAAATAACAATCGAGTTCTTACTGGTTTCACACGTGAAGATTTTTTTAAACGGTAGTTTGCAACGTATTTAAAAATGTCGTCTATTCAACGAATACGTTGCGCGACTGCTCGCATGAAGATAACGAGTAATTTTAACCAGTGCTTCGCTAATGAATGAAATACGATACAAAGTAAATTTTACATTTCTGTTCGATGTAATTATTATTTTCTGAATATATCGCGGCGCTCGGTACAGTTAATGATATTTCGTGGAGCTTTGTTGGCTGATGAAATTGCTGAACGTCAATCGGGGAAAAAAGTTCGCAGGGATATATGTATTCCGCTACGAGGCTCTCAGCAAATTTGCGAAACAACGATTCAGCATTTCAATTATAAAATTGTGTTGCGCTGAGCAATCTGTACACCATTACACAATACCTCGAGCAGGTAATAATTAATGCACGGTGAAATACGTAGACTTAATTGCCGTAGGAAATACGTATTTATACGTTGCAAACAAAACGCTTCGTGTATTCGGAGCGGCGATAATCGTTCACATTATCTTGATTATTATTAATGTTCCTTTCATTAATAAAAGAAAGAACGAAACATAGACGTTTGTAGAAATAGACGTCCCGATAAGAAAGAATTTCTTACATTTCTTATTTCCTTATGTTCAATTATTTTCTAATGTTTATGGTTTCTGGAAAGAACCATAATAAGAATTATTAATAAAAAAGGATGGAATATCTGTAGGGTAATTCGGTTAGAAACAGATGTCTTGATAAGAAAGAATTTCTTACATTTCTTATTTTCTTATGTTTAATTATTTTCGAATGTTTATAGTCTCTGGAAAAGAATCATAATAAGAATTATTAATAAAATAGGATGGAACATCAATGTCTAAAGGGTAATTCGGTTAAAAATAGATATCTTGACAAGAAAGAATTTCTTACCTTTGTTATTTCCTTATGTTTAATTATTCTCGAATGTTTATGGTCTCTGGAAAAGAACCATAATAAGAATTATTAATAAAATAGGATGGAACATCAATGTCTAAAGGGTAATTTGGTTATTCGGTTAGAAATAGATATCTTGACAAGAAAGAATTTCTTACATTTGTTATTTCCTTATGTTTAATTATTTTCGAATGTTTATGGTCTTTAGAAAAGAACCATGATAAGAATTATTAATAAAAAAGAATGAAACATCAATGTCTGTAGGGTAATTCGGTTAGAAATATATATCTTGATAAGAAAGAATTTTTCACAACATTTCTTATTACCTTATGTTTAATTATTTTTTAATGTTCATGGTTTATGGGAACAGAACCGCAGAGAAAGTCCAGTATTTCAGAGTTTAGAAAACCGTTTCGAGTTGTTACTAGAACAATTCTCGTGATAAAGAACAAGTTGTCCGAGTTTGAAATAAAAGAAAAGTTGCATTGTTTGTACCCTCGACGCAAAAAACTTGCCCAAAGTACCAACACGAATGCACTGGGGTCATTGTTAATCAGACCTCGAAACGTGATATTAAATTTTTGGCAGTATGGACAAGTTTTTTACGTCAGTGTACACACGTCGAAAAAGCAGAGTGCATCGTGCGAAATCTAAAAGGAACTTTTCGAAGATCGTGTGCAGGTTTATCGAGCTTCGATTTAAAAAGATTTCCTTCTCTACGTATTTACATATACAGTAATTTAATTTCTATTTTTAAATATATATCGCGCAACAAAAAAAAAAAGAATGATTAGCACTGATTTTCTGCTGTGATAACACTTCTTTCATTTTCAATAGCAGAGTTGCTTACTGGTCTATAGGTAGATGCTATGATGTTTACTGTACTAGACAATAGTACTTGTAGTGGAGTGCACTGAATGATGACTGCTTTTATTTGAACAGACCTTTCTGTCTCTGCCTCTCTAGCAATTATGTGGGTTTAACATGGCTAGCAAGAGTAACGAACCATGTTCGTAGAACGCTCGACTCTCGCACGAATTAGCTATACATGCGATCGGTTAGGGAGAGAGGGACGAGTGGGTAATATTGTGGTGTAAATGATTTTGTGTCGAAAACCAATGGATATAATTACTATAATCATGATAGTCAGCGGTCGAAATCCGAAATAGTGCGGTTCCACGTTGATAGATGCATCCATAAATTTCGAATACTGCATTTTCACACTTTGCCAGGAATTGAGTCTCCACAAGTTTGAGGAAACTTTCCATTTTTTCTATTTATTAAGTTGTTGGGAAAGTCAATTCGTTTTCCAAAATGGAGAATATATAATTTAATAAAAACTCTGCCAGGAATTGAGTCTCCAAAAATTTGAGGAAACTTTCAATTTTTTCTATTCATTAAGTTGTTCGGAAAGTCATTTCATTTTCCAAAATGGAGAATATATAATTTAATCAAATGTTTATACACTCTAAAAAAATCGTGTTTTATTTTCACAAAAAAAAAACGAAATCACTTTCCGAACAATCTAATACATCAACTGGTTCAATTACTACAGGTTGTTTGCGATAGAAACTACTGTTTAAATGTAAAAAGTATTTTATCGTTTCGAAATATAAATTTTTAATAAACAGGGTTACTCTTGCAATTGAAATAACCAATGAAAATTTGAGGCTGTGTCTCGGTTGCTATGGATTACATCAGAGGAACAAGGTTTCAGAATTTAGTTTTGCAATCGCGGTTGCAGTGTTTTGGACTTTGGTCAGTAACCCCCAGTCGATTTCTGGAATTTACCACTTGCAATTCCAGGAATCCGAAACTTGTTGTCTTTAGTGGGAGTTTGTATTAACTGATCAGAAGGCTAGACGAATATCTCTCCAATTGGAAATGTTGGAATTATGTTTTGTCAAATGTGGCAAGGGAGGAATTAATACAGTATGGTCACTGAAACACTAAAAAGTTTAAAAAAGTCATAACTTGTTCATTTTCGATCATTTTTATTCGATGGTCATTTGAGGGATGTTTTCCACATACTGAAAATTAAAAAAGCACATGTTTGTAAAAGTTATTTTTGTTTTACATCATTTAGTCTTTCAGTGGTCATTCTGTATTAAAAACTTTGCTAAGGTTCTTCGGAAAATTATTTCTAATATTAATTCAGTGAACTTTTTAAGTATATTTATTTGCTTCATAACGTTACAATATTATAAATTTTCAAAAGAAATTACTTCTCTACATAAAGTTACTACCATTCCTAGAATCAAAAATTACTTCTAATTCTGGTTAACTGTTTGATCAACTTTGATAGAGCTTTCGATCAGATTGGCGAGTATTGTGCACTTTTGGAGTAGTGCACTTTTTCTGCATTCTAACAGCTGGCCACACGATCTCATACGACTATATTTCTCATAATGAGAGTCATTTCGCGAATACGGCACAATAATGACAAGATTTGTTAATATTCGACGCTATACTTTACTCGTTAATACTTTTACACTTGGTGTAACAGTATTGCACAATGTTGCACGTTAAAAGTGCATCGTATTCGAAGGTAGGAATATTTAGCGTGACGCTCTACGTATCGAAATCTGCACACGTAGCAAGAAAGTATTATCCAGTGTCGCGCATTAAAATATACAGGATCGTCAAATTCATGGGCATGTAAACAATTATTAAAACTATTAATTCATGCAAGATCACGCAACTGTAATCATTTCAAGTGGAAAATTCACAATTGATACACCTACCGTCGATAAATCCTATCTTTGGAATGCGTTTCCCATATTTTGTATTTGGATTGCAAAATAGAGGCTAATTTTGCGCCGACAGTGAACGAGCATTGGTTGACGAGGGCATATTTTATGCCAGAGAGTGGCGTGCATTTTCATATTCCTAATGCATTGCGACGGACACCTCTCATCCTCCCTCCATAGCGGTTTATAACCGGAATGCGGAACAGTCCGTACACATGCGTGCATACACGATGTTAAAAGGGTGGGGGTTTGAAACATAGATGAATGTAATACTGGTTAAAATGAGTTAGGAATGTCTACTTACCGCAACTACGGAGAACAAGCTTTTTAGTGTAAAAAAGAAAGATGTTTTTCGATTCAAAAATATCAGAGAATTTTATCTACCGTTTTAATAACGATAAATGAAACATCGATGCGAAGAAGATATTGCTAGAATTCGTTTAGGATCTGTTAGACTTTTCCATAAGAAAAGTCAGATAAGAAATGTTCTAAATGCTCTATTCGTGGTATTAAGTGAACGAGGGAGATTCTACAGCTCAAAATAAGTCGAAAATGAATAAGGTGTTGCGTGGGTGGTATGTACAAGATTTTTTAAAAATCTGTAGTGGAATTCGTAACGCTAGTCATCGATCAAGTGCACTGGATTGATTTTCAAATGCATTTTTCTCAAAAAGAAGTCTTTAATGTAATCTCGTTATCTTATATTTCTCTCTTATTTTGAGCCATAGAATCTTATAGAATCTTCGTAGAAATTCTGACATAATTTGTACCACGAATTTCGATCCACGGTGTGTACGTACACAGTTCGTTCCACACGATACTAGATTGACTTTCGAATGCATTTTTCACCGAAACGAAACCTATACTTTCGTGTTGCTTTGAGTCATGGAATCTCCCTGATCGAATTTATACCACGAGTTTCACCACTCTGTGTAACGGTGTCGAGATTTGGATACAGTTAACGGTGATGTAGTTTGAATATTTTTCAATACGATAAGAAAATTCAACGTCGAGAGTTCACCGTGCAAACACTGCACCTTGACAAAGTGCATTCGTCACGAGTCGGTTCAATGTGTCGAACGTCTTCGCGTTCTCGATAAATTCGTCAAACAAAATCCCTTCTTTCTTCCGCTCAGCGCGTACGCGTACTTAAGAAAATGTAAACAATACGGAATATTGAAATTTAATTTAAAACCCGTCGGGGAAACGAGCTGTCTAAAACAAATATTTTGAGACGAATATTCTTGGAATTAAACCGCGGTACAAAGAGCGACGTTACTTTTCTTTATTTTTTTTTCTTTCGCTTAGTTTCTCGCGATTGAAAATAGGAATACGATACATCGAATACCTGTTCCTTCGAAAGGGAAGGCAGAAGAGGCTACAAAAGGAATCTTGTACGATCGATAAAGTACCGAGCAATCGGCAGTATCGGTTTCTATCATCGTCGATGGACGAAGATGCGAGCAAGTCATTGACTCGAACGAGACCGACTTCGTTTCTAGTCGTACTCGGTTCGGATGGACTCAGTTTCGGAGCGTTATCCGTTTACCAAACACTTTTTGCTCGTTTCGACGAGTACCATGCTTCCTTATACCCTGAAATCTTGTTTTTTTTTTTTTCGTTTTCCTCTCCACACTCCCATGCGTGCACCGCGTACAGGTGAGTGGAGAAATTCTCATGGCGCGCATACCGGCTACGTTTTTCTTTCATTCCTACTCGCCGTAAATCTGCCAGTTCCGTACCCTTTTTCACGTAGCGCGGCACTCGTTCCTGTTCAGCCTCGATCGTACATTCCTCCGTGGGGGTGTAATTTTCATGCAATTCTGCGTAAACGTTAGCAGCCGAACTTGCCTGCCATTTACAGAAATAAAAGGGTAAAAACGTTTCCCGTGTTATTTGTACCAACGCGCCGTGCTTGAACCTACATTTCCGCTCATCCCTTCGTTTCTTTTTTCCTTTTTTTTTTCTTCTTTTTTTTCCCATTTGCTCGTCCGGCTTTGTTCTCGCGAGTCTTTGTGGCTGCTTGCGGACCGGCTAGTTACGCATACATTGTCACGAGCGTCTCGTCGATTGAAACCTTCGAAGGGTGAAAATGCACGCGAATGCACTCCGTTTACGTTCCGAATAACCGAGCACAAATTCGACCAAACTATTCGTGCCCGAAATTTTCCTACGTTCTCGAGAATTTCAAGTCAATCATCGTTGGGAGATCTCTGACGTTGAGAATCTTTTAACATTGGGACTATCGAACCGCTCGATCTGATCTATTTTGAATTTTTGTTTAAAGGAAACGATTATCAATGGATGCACTCCGTTTACATTCCGAATAACTGAGCACAAATTCGACCAGTGCACACTATTCGTGCCCAAAATTTTCCTATGTTCCTGAAAATTTCAAGTCAATCATCGTTGGGAGATCCCTGACGTTAAGAATATTTTAATATTGGGACTATCGAACCGCTCGATCCGATCTATTTTGAATTTTTGTTTAAAGGAAACGATTATCAATGGATGCACTCCATTTAGACGAATAGCCGAGCATAAATTCGAAGAGTGCAAAGTATTCGTGCCCAAAATTGTTCTGCTTTCCCTTCCTGGGAATTTCATGTCAATCATCGTTGGGAGATCCCTGACGTTAAGAATATTTTAATATTGGGACTATTGAACCGCTCGATCTGATCTATTTTGAATTTTTGTTTGAAGTAAATGATCACCAACAGATGCACTCCATTGCAATTTTTGAAAATGATCAAAATAAAGAAGTAATTGTACTGATAAATCGATTTGCTTGTAACTGTAACGTCGAGGTTTATTTTTTTCAAAATTTTCCTTATATAAAACTAACGTGTAGAGTTATTCCACGAAACGATCCTTGCACTCTTAAATTATGCAAAAGCCACGAAATGTATACTAGCAGGATTTTCAGAAAATAAAATCTGTTTTTGAACATTTTTTTATTTATGGTGTATTTATGGTGACTGTATCTCAATAATTGATGGTAATAGACTCTATTTTGTCGAAAAGTATATAAATATACATATATTAAAATATGTGCCAGCACCATTTACATAAAATGTTTTTAACTGACATGTATTCACAGATATGAAGATATCGTTGGCAGCAATATTTTGTTTCGTAATTTTAAATATAGAATTATGCAGTCACTGTGAGATAAAGTGCTCAACGAAATCGGACTATTGGATTTAATTCTACTCACTTTGAGCATAAAAAACGTATTAAAAATAAACAACTCATGACTCATTGCATATAAATTTTTAATTTGAATTACAGAATCAAATATTCTACTTGTTTTTTGATCGAATAAAATTTTACTTATCTCTATCGTATACGCAATCACGCATGGTTAAAAAATACGTTTCTTTCGTAATGCATTTATCTACTAAAAAAAAAAAACTCTGGCCCTTTAATCGAAATACCGTCAGGTGATGAACAATTAAAGTAGTTTCGGCTTATCGAACAACCGTTTGAACCTCACGGTTGAAAGGTCCGCATTGTTGTTCGATAATTACCTCAACGATCGATTAATCTACGTCCCCAATAAGAATGCGGGGTAATGGCGGTGATTCAAATCTCCAATTGTGCAACAGGGGTCGGGAACGTGGTATGAAAAGCGCAAAACAATGATCACGAATTTACGCCTTGTTTCGTGGAACTTGGCGAACATGGCACGTACTTCGAACCGCGGGAAAGAGTAACGAGTTCAACGTGGGGCGGTGGGCCCTCGTTGAAATCGTTTCAAAGAAAAGGTGAAACGTCGTTAGGGGAAACGATTTCGCGAGTATTTCGAGATATCCCCGAGACACGATTAGATAACGAAATTACACGATCGTTGAAAAATGATCGGGCTGGTTCAACGCACGGATAAGTGATCTCTATCGCGATGTCCAATCGGGAATAAATTCTGCTTATCCTGTTCATTGATTCCCATTCATCGTAACGTTTCCAGCATTCGTCGATTTTGCTGAACGAGCGACGCGATTCGTTTGTCTCGCGATTTGCGTCGAGAATGTCAATTATTGCACGCCGCCGAGCGGACGATATTTATCAGTAGCCCCTGGAAGAGCACGAAAATGATCCTTCCCCCGTTCCCGGTGTTAATTAAATTCTAGCGCGCTGTCAAAATTTATGAGCGATTTCCACCATTACTGGAACGTGCCCGATCTTCCGGAAACAACGATCCACTGGCAAGAGTCGATGATTCCTGACATCTTATTTTTGTTCATTCGTTTTCAAACGGTATAAATCTCAACTAAAAGAAAAGAAAATTACCTGCAATGTTTATCGATGTTTTCGTGGCTCTCGTAGCCGCGCAATTGTTCAATTAAACGCGAAACTGTCTCAAAGTTTCACTTCAGTTTGATTTTCATTGACGAATTATCGTCACATCGATGACAAGAAGTCACGGTTGGATAAAATCGTTTGTTTTTCTCCGAATTGATATTATAAAACGCACGCTTCAAGTATTGTTAATATTGGATAATATTATACGGGAATATTATTAATATTCCGCGTAGAATGTTTCGTATCGCGCTGTTAGGGGTGATATTTAGTTTGTATAAGGTACAATTTTCCTGACAATTATCAGGCATAATGAAACGTGTTTTACACGGTACGAACGACAGATTTGTATGACGAATACAACGAGAATGCGATCAATTATGCGGACGTTACGCTATGCAAATAATACGGCATTGTTTTTCACGAGAGTACGTATTGTTACACATTTTAATGGGAATTTTTAATGAACGAAATTGTGAATTATCGAGCCGACGTATCTCGTTTGGAAACGAACTTGCTTTGCTTAAACTAGATATTTTTGTACGAGACGAGGATTATACGTTGTCATAGTTGCTATTATGTTTCACGGACAAGTAATATGACAGTGTAATAAAAACAAATTTTAAAATTTGTACGAATTATCACATGTCACGAATGGTAAATTTTTGTCACAATATCAAATGTAAGATTGGTAAACGAAGTTCTATCAGCTGGGTTGCTAAAACGATGTTCGAAATCAACTGCAAAGCTCTAATCAAATATTTTCCTTTAGAACAATCATCTCATTATAATACACCTTACTCTGTATCAGAATCACCCTTAATCCAAACACCCTTTCTATCCAAAACAGTCTCAGATAGGGTAATTACGTTCCAGTTAATATTCAGTTGGCCCCTAAGGCTTCTATACCTTCGATCTTTGTGAATCATGAATAACAGATTTGACTGTTACAACCAAACGTTAATATTGAACTTCTAGAAGATAGACGTCCATTACAAACAATAAATCAATCGTTACTTTTTACCCCCTTTTGAATTCTTTTCGATTTCTTAGTCATCGATCGTTCTTTTTTTTAATTCTTCAAAGAGGATTCAAATTGGAGAAGGGTGAAAATATTTTTATAATAACAAGTTAGATAGAACTATCCACGAAACAAGACGAATATTTGTACATACATGTTTCATTATTTCGCGCGAATATGCACGCGATAAAAGGAAATGAATCATTCTTCTATACCTGTACAGATTTGTAATTTAAGATTTTTAATACCAAACATCGTTAAATACTCTTCACGAGGCACCTATTCATCCGCAGTTTACAGATCTCCAACTTACTTCATCGGTGCATCGATTCGTTCCACATTCGTTAATTACTTTAGGTTTCACGTTCGTGCAGAATCAACAGTTCGAACATATAATAGTATTATTTATAAAGTCGCACCCTTTGAAAACATGCAAGGGAAACACTTCGCGTGCAAAACGGAAAATTTATCGTTTCACTCGTGGTACGAGGCATTTGAATGTAGATACCTATTTAAATAATATCACGTACTTGGAATAAGAATCTCCTGGGTACGGTAAACGTGCTATAACTCTGCTTGATTTATCTCTTATTTCTTTACTCGAGTCGGTTATGTTTGTATCGTGACTCCTTTTTTCACGATTCCTCCACCACCAACGACTGATCGAATTAGTTTCTACGATTTTCTTCGACCCAATTTCCCTCTTCCCGTTTTCTATCGGAAAGTTTCTCTGTACGTCCAGTATCGTGTGAATAAAAAATGAAATTATTCACTTTATCGATGTATCCGACAGTGCTCGTTTTGTTCCATTGTCGAGTTGGAAACTGAACTTTCATACATCTATAATACTTTTAAGATCGAAAAAGATAATTGAATCGTGTTCTTCGAATTATTTAGAGAACCCAAAATATATCTTTACTCGTCGTGTAGTTATTTAGCGTCTAAAATTATTTATCCAGAATTTCTGACCGTGGAAAACTTGTATCAATGAAGTCGAGTAAATGGTTTACTTTAGGCACGTCTTATAATCAATGTGTATCAATGAGAATTCTGAAATTTGTGTCTTGTGATATGCTCTCTTGTACAGATTTTCCGACTGATGTTGTAAATGTATAGAATAATTTACTCCAAACAGGCTACTCGTACAAGAGCCTTATTTTTTAGGAATAAAATAAGAAAAGTTCGGTTTTTGTGGAAGATATCACTTGGTGACATATTTCTACATTCGCAGTGAACAATTGGAGGTCACAAACTTTTGCATTTAAGATCTTAGAAGGAGCTTGAAAAAACTTCTAATCGTACATCAATCGATTCAATTTTCGTTTCGCTCCGAGTAGAATTCCACTTCGCAAAATCACTTTCATCGATCGAAGCTTTGGTGCATAGTTACACAGTTCTCGAAATTCCTAGCGGATCCTCGTGGCAAATTTGACACGCGTGAAATGTTGCGAATGAAATCCGAAATCTCACATTGTTCTTCATGAGTCATTGAGATTTTACTTCTGGTAGTTAGCCTCGAGCAATTTCACCGATAGGGACTCTACCCGACCGTGACTCGAGTTTCGTTACGTGGAACCAGGAGTGAGACACCTAACCAGGTAACCGACCGAAAGCGAATTACAAAGGATTGCAGCGAATTACGTTGTTTCTACCAATGGAACGGTTTTCGGATAGGAAATTATCGCTCGTTAATAAATAAGAAGACCAATTAAGGGTACACGGAACTTCAAGGAGTAGTCGCGATCGAAAAATCCGGCATCCATTTCGCGAACTCGGGTCATTATCTTCGAACCAGGCCAGAATGATAAATATGTCGATCGAGAGGTCATTATCGGTTGGTATGCTAATCACGGAAGTCGAAGCTGCCACGAACATCCTCGATTCGAGTTTGCATCCGACCGTCCGAGAACATCCACTGAATTACTAACCGTACGACTATACTCGAGAGTCCAGGGAACTTTCGTGACGAATCCCGTTTCGTCCCTCCTCGCATAATTTTACCATTGAACCATCAGCAAATTCGCCGTGTCCCGCATTCTACTTCCAGCTTTTGCACATCGCGTGTAATTCCTTCCTCTCGTTTCGGCCCGTCACACCCCTATGGACGAATCTCGACCTTTCCGCGAGCGTATTCGAGGCTCCTCTCGTTCTCCGTTTCCGTTCCACCGTTTCCCTCCATTTTCCACTTCCATTCCCTTCCCCTTACTTTTCCTCTCTCCTTTACTTACCTCTTACCTTGGGTTCCACCGACTTCGTTGCTCTTCCGTTCTGTGCTGTCTATTCTACTTTTTCTTTCCTTTTAACGTCGTTATTTCTCTGTAAAAAAAAAGGAAAAATTATATATATATATAACTATAACTTCGAGTATATATCTGATAAGTTTAATTGAATTTAGTTTAATTCATAACGAGACGACGAAACAATGTTAAAGACGAGAAGGAAAAGTTCGCGCGAAGGGTTATAGGAAGCCGGGGAGAATAAAATAATGAGCAGTACGTTTAAAGAAAGAAAGAAATTATTTAAGAATATTCGAGATGTGGAAGGAAAAGAACGTTGAATAATATAAATAGAGACTAATGTCTAATCATACTCGTATGGCTTGTTTTTGCACCTGTTCGATGTAACGAATAATTAAATAAAAATAATATTTGTTTTTGATATTTTTCTGTTCTTAGAATCACAATGATAGTTTATGATTAAAATGTATTCATTCTTTTAGTACGTTTGCGCAAAAGTTGTAATATTTATTTTATATTTTGTATCAGGTATAACTTGAAAAAGGTTTGACACGGAAGAAACTTTGTAAGTAATAAATAGTACCATTGTAATATTACTGTTTTAACTATTGCACATGCCTACTGGGTATTGGATTATTTTATATTGCTTAATATCTAATGTGCAATATCAATTTTCACTCTCTGTGTATTTTTCTTATTTTAACCACTTTCATCTTTCACTGTAATTTCGTTTGTCAATTTTTTCTCGCGATGCACCGCTGCACTCCTGTCAAAGTAATATCGTCCAGCATAGTTGAAAGTAGAAATAGACATGACAGCATGGATCCAAAAATGCAACGTAATATAAGTTGCATCAAACACGGTAGATAGTTTGTAACATCAGAGTAATATTAAAGTAATATATTTATTATAATATTTTCGATCTTTCCAAAGCATCATCCATAAAATTAGAAATTGATGATCGCAAATATGAAAAGTTCTTCGCCAAATAAGTCGAAAGAGGAACATTTTACAAAATTAAAGAGACTACGATATTTATATAAAGAGAAACTTATTGGGTGACAGAAAAGAAGGATAATAATGATAAAATTGCACTGATAATTATAAAATTATTGTCCGATCAAAATATTGAAACCGTTGTAGCAAATATATTGTTTATTTCGATTGCATTGTCCGTCAATTCCTATTAATAGTGCTGATGCATGTAATGCACTTGTTGCATCGCAACAGTAAATGCATAAAGCTAAGGGATATAGTTACTCGTGCTTTGTAAAATTTTTGTTTAACAGATATATTAACCGATCTAGTACACTTGTTCTCTTCAAATTTTTTAAATAACCCTTTAAACGATTATTCAAAGGTTATTGACGACTAAGGATTCAAAGGCTTTCGAAAAATGATTCCACTTCATGGTGCTCGTAGCAATTAATTTAGTTTCAGGGTGCTGAAACGTCGTTTTGGTGGATACGTTACGCTCGATTAGGGTAATAACACCCTTTCCGCCGTAATGTTCGCCCTCTAGGTTCGTTGCGATTCTCTTTCCATCTGTCAATGCTATCTACCTTGCTCGCCTCGGTTTCTCCCGTTCCCCTTAAATGTTATCTTTCGAAATCGATGGAACCCCTTGACCTCTTCTCACGCTCAGCTCGTAGCTCTGTTCACAGTCTGGAATACAAATTGCTTGGTAGCGTGTCGCCTCGCGAGAGAAGTAGATAACGGCAATTAGAACATCATCCCGAGCGGTGCGCTTCGAGTGTGCCCGATTAGTTTCTCCCCTCTAGGCTTGCCAAATGAGTAATTCAATGATACGCAACGAAGTTTCGATGGAACTTCGTCACGTCCAGGAAACACTGGATACTAACTATCCCGGACGTGACTAACAAATACTAAGTCATACCACGAGTAGGATTCTTTTGAAGATCGTGTCGACGATAGCGAGTTGTACATCAGCCCGTTATGATCGATTTGTTTTTGTCCAAAACGAAGTACTTCTATTTACAATTTTGCTTACTTGGTGTGTGATCATGTCTTTCACTTGTGACTAACAAATACTAAGTCATACCACGAGTAGGATTCTTTCGAAGATCGTGTCGACGACAGCGAGTTGTACATTAGCCCGTTATAATCGATTTGTTTTGGTCCAAAACGAAGTACTTCTATTTACAATTTTGCTTACTTGGTGTGTGATCATGTCTTTCACTTGTGACTAACAAATACTAAGTCATACCACGAATAGGATTCTTTTGAAGATCGTGTCGACGATAGCGAGTTGTACATTAGTCCGTTATGATCGATTTGTTTTGGTCCAAAACGAAGTACTTCTATTTCTAATTTTACTTACTTGGTGTGGGACATGTCTTTCACTTGTGACTAACAAATACTAAGTCATACCACGAGTAGGATTCTTTCGAAGATCGTGTCGACGACAGCGAGTTGTACATTAGCCCGTTATGATCGATTTGTTTTGGTCCAAAACGAAGTACTTCTATTTACAATTTTGCTTACTTGGTGTGTGATCATGTCTTTCACTTGTGACTAACAAATACTAAGTCATACCACGAGTAGGATTCTTTTGAAGATCGTGTCGACGATAGCGAGTTGTACATTAGCCCGTTATGATCGATTTGTTTTGGTCCAAAACGAAGTACTTCTATTTACAATTTTGCTTACTTGGTGTGTGATCATGTCTTTCACTTGTGACTAACAAATACTAAGTCATACCACGAGTAGAATTCTTTCGAAGATCGTGTCGACGACAGCGAGTTGTACATTAGCCCGTTATGATCGATTTGTTTTGGTCCAAAACGAAGTACTTCTATTTACAATTTTGCTTACTTGGTGTGTGATCATGTCTTTCACTTGTGACTAACAAATACTAAGTCATACCACGAATAGGATTCTTTTGAAGATCGTGTCGACGACAGCGAGTTGTACATTAGCCCGTTATGATCGATTTGTTTTGGTCCAAAACGAAGTACTTCTATTTACAATTTTGCTTACTTGGTGCGTGATCATGTCTTTCACTTGTGACTAACAAATACTAAGTCATACCACGAGTAGGATTCTTTTGAAGATCGTGTCGACGATAGCGAGTTGTACATTAGCCCGTTATGATCGATTTGTTTTGGTCCAAAACGAAGTACTTCTATTTACAATTTTGCTTACTTGGTGCGTGATCATGTCTTTCACTTGTGACTAACAAATACTAAGTCATACCACGAGTAGGGTTCTTTTGAAGATCGTGTCGACGATAGCGAGTTGTACATCAGCCCGTTATGATCGATTTGCTTTTGTCCAAAACGAAGTACTTCTATTTCCAATTTTACTTATTCGTACTTGGTGTGTGATCACGTCTTTTACTTGTCAATACAATGCAACGAACAGTTGCACATGCAATTATCGAGTTCTTATTGTATTTTGCGATCGTGTACATTATCCTATGTTTCTATTGTAGTTTTAATGCAACACTGCTTAGAAAAAGAGAATTTTTTGTTTTAGAAGCAATTTAATTTTAAAAATGGATCCACATACGTTTTTGAAAATTACAGAATAAATTCTCTGTTCCACTATCAGTAACATGTCTTCTTTGGGTCGTAACTGCAGTATAAAAATAGAATCGAGTATATTTGTTAATATTTACTAACTCCTATGGTTTGCACATGTCTACTTAGTTGTCGTAAATACTACTGTAAGTAGTAAACCGTGCGTCTTAATATTTAGAGAGAATATTGATGTAAATCAAGATGGTAATTTCAAATGTTTCACTCCGTGCAAGAATATACGATGCATATCGACATCGCATTTTTCGTTAAACGGAACTCGATTCCAATAACGAATACAACACAGGAAAAAGTATTAATAATTCGCATTCGTAAATCACGTAACAGGTTAAATTGATTTCCGCGAGGCGAAGTAAGGAACGAGGTAAAAGTATTGAAAACTCGATCACTTTCTCCTGTACTTTTTACAAACTCGATAATGTGCACGTACCTATTTCTTTGCAGAATCATTTCCTCGTCAATTACTACAATTTCGTTCGTACTATTGTTGATACTCTGTTGCCTGAAAATTACATTATCGAACATTCGCTTAGTATCTGAATCTTTTAAATTTCGAATCTTCGTTTTCGTAAAAAGAAATTCATTACTTTGAATTTGTGTATTCTCATTGTTTCGTTTATAAATGTCGGTGTAAATAGTCAATCCTTTTCAAAAGTGGATAAGGTACTTTGTAAAATTTAGAATTTCGATTATCCAAATGCAAAACGCAACTGTTCACAGTTTGAAATTACTGATGGGTTATTCTTAAATTCTCTTGTAAAAGTATTGGTATATTATTGCATTAATCGAAGTTTTCCTGTCAGTAGGTATACTTATAAAGCGAGAAACAAATTTTATCATACATTCTAGCAAAGACAGTATAGAAATTTTATTGCAATTTTAAATCCAGGGGCTTTTAAAAGTATCGCTTCAATTTTATTCGTATAATAAAACCGATTAATTCCAACTGGTCGACAGTTTTGCCTTTTCGTGTTTCTTTACTGTTTTATAAAATTCAAATGGAGATAATATCGTAATTTTAATGTAGAATTATAAATTGTTCCAAATTGTACTGTAAATTTCATATCCGATGGTGATCGACTTAGAAGATACGTTCTTAGTTATTATTCGTGATAATAAAATATTTAGAAAGTGATTTCCACAGGTTTACTATTTGTCCATGATCCGGACTTCATTAAATTGACTATTACGTGGAATATAATAATTCGAAATACTTTATGCTCGATGTATGGTAACCTTTTATAATTGAGTTTAGGAAGAGTCCTCGAAACGAAACTGTATCAACCGAGCCATGTGTACCCAGATAATAAAATATACGTTCGGTAATGAAATTTTAATGGAATACCAACGTTCGAACACATTTAATTTTAAATAAATAATTAATCACTGGATAGCGAACTAATGAAACGACGCACAGCACGAACGTAATTATAGTCTACGTAATTCTGTGTGTTACACATTCCTGTGACGTGGATTGCATATTTTCTTTTGACATGTAAAACGGTTAAGGTTGCGATACAATTTACGTACCTTAAATTTATAACGGAAAATTTCGCTTTAACGCGGTCTAAGTAATTTTTAGAAAGCGTTTATCGTATAGGTAGAATTTCATATTTTTTCTTTTCTCTGAACTGTTTTTTTTTCACAGTATATCGATTTTGTGTGCATAGGTTCGGTTGCATCATCGAACTCGTGCAAATTGCACATAATTCTTCAACATTAACATTTGCGAAGTCATCGAGACGTCTGCTATATTTTTAACAACGCGAAGTAACAAACGCAACAAGATTACGAAGCGTGAAGCAACGAATAAATGTATAACAGTGTTTATTTTATCGTGAACCAACTAAAATCCGTATCACGTGTTAAAAAATCCATATAAATACAACGAAAGATTATCTGCGACCGAAACAAAAGCTTACAGTACGTTTTCAATCCATGGACGAATAAATCTAATTCTAGAATATTTTTCACGAGTATTATTGGATCAGAGATGGAAAAAATTCTTATCGAGATGAAAATTTCCAACAACGAATATCAAATAAATGTAATATTATCCGTTACTCGTCGAACAAAGATAAACGTTCTAATTGTATCGAGTGAAGTAATATTTCATTCCGAACGAATGGAAACTTATTCTTTCCCCCCTCCCATTTCGTCAACTATTTCGTTTGTTTTAAACGTCGAAACGGTGTCCAAATGAATATTAATAATATTTCGTTTTTCGTTCGTCGCCATTCCGTTGGCAAATGAGAAAACTTTGACATCGGTGTTCCAAAGTCCAGAGCTTTAATTGTCTCGTTTAAGACAGAAAAGGAAAGAGTTGGGGAAAAAAAGCGCGGAAGAGGTATTTCAAGTTCTCTGAACTTCTCAGAATCTCGCGATCCTCTTGAAGAGCTTTAAATTGAACAATAAAAGACGTGCAGGCGAACTTACCGAGTTAATTAACGTTAATCGAACCGACTCGATAACCGAGGGAGGCTCGGACCGATAATAGGGTGAGCGGGGAGAACGATCTTGTCGCAAATGGAGAAAACATTTCCACGACGGTGCTGTTTGGTATTTAAAACGTGTTTAAACGGTGTCTCGTGGTGTCGTTTACTAGCAACGGGTAATTAGTAACGCTGTCGTTCGTCTCGACGCTCTGTCGTTGACATAGTTTTTTCTCCGAAACGACCTAGCACAGCGTACGGTTCGTTGTTCGTGGACGTTTAATTGCGATGCGTTTAGTAGCTCGCGAATGATGGACAAGCGTCCAGCCAACGAAAGAGGAAACGTTTTTTTCCCTGAATGGTCATCCGCTATCTCGTCCTTGTTTAACGTCGTTGCACAGAGAAGGAGTTCGATCAGAAGCGTGAAATTTCATTTGTAAAAAGCATTCGATTTTTACGACAATTTGAACGAAGAATTACTCACCTTCACGCGATCTTTGTATCAAAAGCTCATTTTTAGTCGATTCTGTGAAAAGACTGTGGGATATTATTACTAATAGAGTCTTTGGTGACTGAAGGATAAATATGAGGATACACAAATTCGAGGGTAGTTCCAGAAGTATTCGATCTGATGTATAGATGGCAGTTGTTGTTTGAAAAGTACGACCTTATGAAGCTTAAGGTCGAAGGTTGACTACGTTGCTTAGTATTCGTTTGGCAGACATCTATAGTGAACGCTTTCAGTGAATTTGTAAACATGGAAAAATGTTTGAAAGGCCTCGCTCCAGCAGATATCAAAGTGAAGCTGGATTCTACTCCGGGGAAGTCTGTTCCTTCGTTGACAACAGTAAAATATTGGGTGACAGAGTTTAAACGAGGACGTAGGAGCTGTCAACCAAACGAAAGTACACAGAAGTAATTTTTCCTTAATAATATCTAACAGACATCCGAAACTTTTACATCGGTGTCTGTTCATTTTTTCGATATTTTGCATTGAGTTTCTTAAATGTTTACACGTTACTTTTATACGAATATTTTTCAAAAAGCTTCACCACGACCTTTTAAAGTTTCGTAATATTATTGCATTTTCCCTTGTACATTTTTCTAGTAAAAGTTTCGTTCGTACGAACAATGTTGCGGCAATGAAACAATTTCACCTTGTTTGTTGCGCAATACATTGTTACGTCTAAAGTTCGTACTTCCTACGGAAATGTTTGAAAATTCCAACCTATACTGTCTCATTTGCTTTTGTGCAACGTGTTCTCAACGAAGCGAATGGTAAAGTTGTTTCGTTAACAAAAGATTGTTTATGCATTCGAATTACGAAAAGCGTCCACGGTTCAAGTATCGAACCAAATCGTTTGCGCAACTATAAAATCTTCGCGAAACAACTTTTCAATTAAAACTCTAAAATGCAAAAAACAGTACACGATTAATCTTGTGAACGAATACAAGACAATCTATAGGAAAAAATAATGTTCTTCGATCGTTGCACAGGACGATTGTAAAAAAAGCTCGAATGTATAAAACACGAGACCAGAATTTCACCATTACCTCTAATTAATTTCTCTGAGAAAAATCAACTTATAAAACAACACGTGATTCACTTTGCGAACGAATGCAAAATAATCGATACGAAAAAGTAACGAGCTCGAAGGATGTGTAAAACACGAGACGAGAATTTCACCATTACCTCCCGTTAATTTCTCTGAGAAAAATCAACTTGTAAAACAACACGCGAATCACCTTGGTAACGAATACAAGACGATCGATACGAAAAAATACCGTTCCTCGATCGTCGCACAGATCGGCCGTAAAAAGGCAAGCTCTTTGTGAAATAATACTTGTAAAATAATACGCGACTCGGCAGGGGAACGAATACAAGATGATCGATACGTGGGAATAATATTCCTCGATCATTCTGCCGAAGACATACCGTGGCATCATCTCTACCTCAATTTTCCCAGCCCATTTCCGACTCTGACAACATCGTCCTTCATCGCGCGACTGGAACGACAAAAACCGAAGCGTTTCGAGCCACAATACGGAGCAGATAGAGCGGTCGAGCGGAATGTGCTTCGGAGACACGAATATCACCGAGGATGTATGGAAGCAATCGAGTACTCGATGGACACCGATCGAGATGTAGTTTCGACGTTCGCGACATCACGGTAGTCAAGATACCGACAAGTTTCGTGCTCTTGCATGTAAACTCTGACCGCGGTTCCACGAGTTTCATCGATAGCTTTGATTTCTCGGTGCCGGTGGTAACTAGCTGGCAAACGTGCACCGAAACTTTCACAGCGTCTCGTCGACCGTACGATCTTTCATTCCGAGGGCGCAAGCCCTTTACCACGGGAAGGGTTGAGGAGACTACTTTCGGTAAGTCAAACAACACCCGCCAAGTTTCTCGCGACGTTTGATTCGATAATGGACGACTTTCCTTTCGTAAGTTTCGATTGTTCCCGCGGGGGAATTAAAAAAAAGAAAATCGCTGACTCGGTTATTCACGGCTGGTATTTCGCAAGAGATGCACCATCGGGAAATGCATACATTTTTATGTGTCCGGCGGAACGCGGTATTAGCGACCGAGGGCGGCTGTTTTGCATGAAAAAACAAATGGAATACGTTCAATGGTATTTTTCCCACGAAATTTTTCTGGGAATTCAATTTCTCAAAATTCGTTCAATCGTTTCGTCGACATGGTTGTCTGTCATTTTCGCTCGTGTTTGTAAATATTGACGGTGGTACGATGTCATTTATTTCGATTGGTTCGATTAAACTCTGTGTAAGTAGAAATTTCGAGCAATGGTCAGACGCGTAAAGTCGTATGCAATTGTAGACGTAACTCAAGAATTTCGAAGAGTTTATTGTCTCCAGAAGTGAGTTCGCAATTTTATTTTGTATTTTGGATTTTCTTCTCGATGAAAAATTCGTGTATTCGAAAGGAACATTCTAATAATGTTTGTCGTTTCACTGACTATTCATTGACTATGAACTCACCACTTAACACGAGTTGTATTTTTACTAACGAAATAATGGAGAGAAAGAATTAAAGTAGCATTTAAAGTGGTTATTCCTCAGTTGTATTTCTAATCATAATTCGTTTGAAGGAACAGGGATCTTTTGATCTCGATGAATTAAATATTCGTGGTTCAGAAGTGGTTAAATTAATGAAAGACCGGGAGAACTCGAAAACCTAGTAGAATTTAATTTTGAGGGAAATTCATTTTGAAGAGACGCATAGCGTGTCGAAGGTTGGAACGAAATAGCGGTTATACGATGCACTTGGTGCAGGATGGACCTTTCGTTTAAAACATTTCATTCGTAACTCTCATTCTCGTAACAACGAATGAAATATTTATAGATTCGTTTCACGTCGTCATTACACAATATATAAGTGAATCGAATAAGCAAAGAACGATGTCTTAAAGACAGATCTAATTACGGTTTCTTTGGACTTGCTTTTGCCATTTATAAAATTAATAATGACACTAGTTCGCATTAGAACTCGTGTTTCTTCTAAGGAGTTATCGAGGAATTTATTTTTTCATGTTTTTGTAATTTATGGTCTTAATAATACACTAGTGAAATTTTTGATAGGAATTCGACTAATTGATAATTGATATTCAAAATTAGTTACAAGGAAAGGAAAATGTATATAGGCAAAATATAAATCCAGTGACAATATTTATAGTTTGTAGTAATATTTATAGAAATTATAGTTTAAGTTTCCTTCATTTTTTGATAAGTAATTTTTCATGAATATTAGACGACGTGTTCTAATTTTTAGCATTTGAGTTTACAGAATTTAGAAATCTAATTAAACAGCAACGCACAACGGTTATATTTTCTATCTATGGAACAAGCTCCGCGTGTTAATATTTATTGTTCATTTACGCACCGGAAAACTCAGCTTTCACGAAATTTATATTAAACGTGGAAAATTAAATATTACTCGGTCAATATATTTTAAAACTCATCACACATTTTATTCATTTCGGTTCGCTCAGTATATACGCGAAAAATGTAACTGCGTTAAAAAAAGGGTAATAAACGTGTGTTCATTTAGGTAGAGGCGAAGGTTTGTTAAATTTTCGATGGTGTGCACGCAGTTCTATTGTTCCACGTAGAATGCATTAATCACGCACACTACTGTGGACGATGCATATTGTAAGAGGGTTGCAATTTTGTTGGTTTCGTACAACAATTTGAGCAAAATATTCACTGAGCTTCAACGAAATGTATTTAAACTTAAGAACCAAATTATCATTTCTGAAGAGAACCAACATAATTGGTCGACAAAGTTAACCGAATATAATGTACTTAATTTGATTTATTTGCATCGTTTCGTTTAAATCGTGCAAGCACGAATTATTCAATTTATTTACCAACGAAGTTCTTTGTCTTAAATTTGTTACTGTACTCATTACTAATCTTATTTTAGCAAATTCCAGCCAAGACTCATCTATTAATTTGTAATATTCTCCTATATTTGAGGATTTTGAATCAAATTCAGCCATCTAATAATTCAAAGGGAAAATATCGAAATTTAATTGAAAACTGATAAATCAAAAATTTATGCACAATTTTTTAATAAGTTTAAGAAAAATATTTCATTCATTAGCCCTATAATGATCCTACTAATTTGACAAGTGCTTATATGAATTTAGTTAGGATTTTTAAAGAGCTAATAAATGAAATATTTCTTTTTTTTTTAAATGAAGGAAGTGTGTCCACTGCATGCAGCTCTTTCTTTTATTTCTCCTGATAATTGTTGGAATATTTGTAACAAAATATTGGTTACACGTTACAATTTGTTTGTTAAACGATAATATGCTTCTGAAGCTTTGAAAAGAGTCAAATAAATGAAAACCAGATATCACGTTGATGCGAAAGCATGGACCGTAAAAACGCAATGATAAATGCCTGGAATTCAAAAATTGAACGTTCCTGTGAGAACTCAAAACTACACACTCGTGTGCGCCAAGTTTTACCGAAAATGTTGTTCAACACACGTTATTCCCAATAAAATGAATTTTCGCGTGGTGGTGGCCAGCAAGAAAAAGAAATTCACCGGTAATTAAAAAAAAAAAACATCGATATCGCTCCGTGATCTCTTTTTCTATGTCGTGTAATAATTTTCTTAAATAAAGCGTGCACTAAAGAGTACAGGTAGGGAAAAATTGTTTGAAACATCACCGAATGATACTTTACGCATAAATAATTTTAAACAAGAGACAGAACTGTTACAGAACTGACTCTACGGTATATTAAACCCTTCCAAATTAAATTTTTGCGAATTCAATCCCTATTGAAACCTAAAATGTAATCTTATCTAGGATATTTTAGAAACAGATTTACAATGTTAAGTCCAGTTGAATTCTTCAATTTCTTCTCGATTATTGCAGATAATAGGTTGTTCAATAAGTTTTATCGTTCGATGAAACTTATTGAACGGTACTACGTTGAACAGTACTACGATATTACATTGAACAGTACTACGGTACTACCTCGAACAGTACTACGGTACTACCTCGAACAGTACTACGGTACTACATTGAACAGTATTACGGTACTACATTGAACAGTACTACGGTATTATATACAATGTAGTATGGTACTACATTGAACAGTACTACGGTACTATATTGAACAGTACTACGGTACTACATCGAACAGTACTACGGTACTACCTCGAACAGTACTACGGCACTACATTGAACAGTATTACGGTACTACATTGAACAGTACTACGGTATTATATACAATGTAGTATGGTACTACATTGAACAGTACTACGGTACTATATTGAACAGTACTACGGTACTATAATATAATACATCGAACAATACTACGGTACTATATTGAACAGTACTACGGTATTACATTGAACAGTACTACGGTACTATATTGAACAGTACTACGGTACTACATCGAACAGTACTACGGTACTACATACAATGTAGTATGGTACTACATTGAACAGTACTGTTTAATAAGTTTTATCGAACGAAAACATTGACTAAACAACCTAGTACATCGTTTACAAATCCCGATGTTGGAAATACATTCCAACGAAGCGTCTCACTCCGATGCAAAGCGATACACGATATGAATCCCCAGCTATCTTGGACCCTGTCACAGCCCGGGGGAGTAAGGTTAAAAATCCTCTGGATATCAGCGAGCCGATAACTCAAAGGAGAAACGTCGATGGTGCAGTACATAGGGGCTCTTATCGTTAACTTGATCCACGTTCGGTGAAGCCGAAAAGAGAGGGACACGTCAGGTAGCATGATCCGAACGAGTGGCAAGGAGTCAGCTGTGTGAATTCATTGAACGCGATTCAATGGGTACACGGACTCGTCCCGTGTAACGGTGTGCAGTTCGGTTTCTGATCCCGGTGCCGACGTGGCTGTTTGCTGCGAGTAAATCGCTGAGAAAAGCGATACTCGAACCGCTGAATCGCGAACCCGGTGAGAATGCATCGATAGCTGCAAATAGCAATAGACGGGGAAAGAGAGGGGGCTGCGTATACTTATGTAGGGTTCGTACGTGTCTACAGACAGTTTTGTAACGCGTGTAGTGCTACCCAGATACGAAAGAAAGATCGCAAGGTGCCTTGTACGTGTACGTGTTGAAGAAATCGCAAATTGGAGGAGCTGGAAACAAATACCAGGCTACGTTTCAACTACGATTCAAATCGAGTCAATCGTACAAGCGACAGACACTTCAGACGTGTCTGAAATTTTCTTAGTAATTATTTTTACAATTGTCCAGAGGGATACACGTGAAAATTTCTTACGAATAAAATATTTTTGTATTTTCTTCTCGTCGTTTTCTCATCAAGAGCAATTAGGCTCGACGACACTGACAGTATTCCCATTGCTTCAAATAAACTGCTTCGAGTGAAATGTTGCTTGTCTCTGATGACGAATGAAACAGATAACAGCAGCCTTTTAAAAACGGTAATGTTAAGGTCTAGTTAAAGATCGATAAAGGAAAACGACTGCAAGAGGAGAACAATTCTTTAATTCTTTAATAAATTTGAAGAAAAACGTAATGTTTCGCTTCTAACATTAAAGAAAGTACACCTCTCTATAGACGAGACTGAGTGCACGGACGATTAATAGTTCCAAAGTCACCACCTTGGTGTGACTTCCATACTTACACAGTGAACCGTCCATATTTACACAGTAATGTAAGTGTCAGGTCGCCAATAAATTGTGACTTAGATATAATTGGTCGTTAGTTTCTCCCCAAAGGGTTGATCCTTCCAGAAGGTATTACTCGTTCCATATTTGTACAGCAGTGTACGCGTTAAGTTGCCAATAAGTCGCAATATGGATGGAATTGGTCCTTGGGTTTCACCGAAAGGGTTGCTCCTTCGAGAAGGAATTGTTTATTTTACGCGTAATTATATTTAGCAAATTCGAACAAAGAGACTCGACAATTTACAGAATCTGTCGTCTAATATGAAACAAAAATATTCGAGTACTCGAATCATCGTTCAACTCGAAGTTAGAATACTCCCCTCAGTTTTCTTCTCTCGATTGAGATACAGAGTATCGTGAAATTCATGGTACAAATTGAATCAGGTCGATTTTAAAAAGACTAATACCGACGAAATTGTACGGGAGGCTTTCAAAGTATAAAATGAGAAAATCACATCAGAAACTTCTGTTTCGAGAAGAATTGCATTTGAAAATCAATCTTGTTCGCATGCACCCAATGCCCGGCGTTACCGATTTCACATCTATTGGATTGTTCTTCAAATGACGTTTCTCTCGGAAACGAAATCTCCGATGCAATTTTGATACGTTATATTTTTGTCCGATTTTGAACCGTAAAATCATCCCGACACAATCTACAGCACGAATCTTGACTCACATTCTATACATATATAGTTAGCTCCGCTCGTACTACGTTGCTCTTCAAATTGCAGTTTTCTCGAAAACAAAGTTTCCGATGCAATTTCGATACACTTGATTTTCGTCTTATATTGAGCCATAGAATCTCCCCGGCACAATCTGTACCATGAATCTTGACTCATCGTGTATACGTATACATTTATCTCCACGTGTACTATATTGTTTCTCAAATATCTTTTTTCTCGAGAACAAAGTTTCCGATGCAATTTCGACACTCTTGATTTTCATTCTGCATTGAGCCATAACCAATACACGTACACATATATAATATATATTTATCTCCACGTGTATTATACTGTTTCTCAAACATCTTTCTTCTCGAAAACAAAGTTTCGGACGTAATTTCGACACTCTTGATTTTCATTCAATATCGAGACATCTGCCCGATACAATCCGTACCACGAATCACGGTGTATACGTATACATTCAGCTCCAAGCGTACTATATCGTTTTCCAAGTACCTCTGTTCTCGTTTCGGATGCAATTTCGCCACTCTCGATTTCCATTCTATATTCAGACACCGAATCTCCCCGAAAAAAATCTCAATCCCGAATTCCAGCCCACCCTGTACAAGGAGCAATTTCTTGGTCCACCGCAGACGTTGCTCGAAGATCGTTTCACCGATCGGAAGCATCGGAGTACTCTCGAGGATCCGAGTGAATTTTGAGCGGGTGGGAATAGTTCGTTCGGTAAACGTTGCTGTGCCTCGAGTACCGGGACTCCATTTCGAGTTGGCAATCGAATGAATGTTCGATGCACTCTCCGCGTGTCTGACTTGCTCATGGATTCGCACGGTGTCTCGCCGGGAAACGACAACCTCGACATCAGATTTCGAGTTTGCGGTCTTTCCAAGGTTTCGCGCGCTCGTCACGGGAATCCACCTGGCCCCCGAACCACCCCCTTATTGTCTCGGGGGACGAGCTTGAAAAATTCAACGCCCTCTCCGACTACCTATCCGCGCGTTCTCGGTTTCCGTATCACGTGTGCGAGTATTGCGGGGAATTGGCCAACACCTGCCAGGTGCGAAGGTGTTGCAACGATTGCACCGGAAAAAAAAGAGGGAATTTGCACTGTGACCGCCGAAGGGATTTTCGATTCACGCGCACGTGCATACAATAGGTTGCTAGATCAATTTTGCCAGTCGGTGAGAGATACAATTTGCACGTGGTGTGGATCTAACAGAGCTTTGGATTGCAATTTGTGTCACACGTGGTAAGACAATGGTACGAAGAAATTTGTATTCAATAATCGTTGTTTTTGTCTCAGTTTATTTGCGAACCAATTACGTTTGCCGACAGTAATATTCGGTTATGATAAATCGCTTAATTTATACTTCTTTCATCATGAACTTGAGTAGTTCACGAATATCTGATAGGTTGTTCGATAAATTTTGTCGTTCGATAAAAAAATGGAGCTTTGTTAGGTTCGTTGTTTTATTTTTCGAAAAATGGTACTACTGTTCGATGAACACGTGCAAAGTTTTATGTAGATCCGTCGATTCATTCGTCGACTACTTTTTTTCTACGAATATTTCGCGGTGTACTCGCAATGTTTATCGAGGAACGCCCTGGCCAATTATTTCCATTGTATTCGCGAAACAATTGCGTTTTTATACACCGTCACTACGAGCGTGATTACGTTAGTGTCTGAAGACTTCGCGAGACTTCTCCACGACGATACAATAGAAATTGTACGGGCTCTTTCTCAACCCTTTGATGGCTTCGTCACGTTTCCTGACGATCGTTGCCGAGAGCTTTTTATTACGATACAGCTCTCGAAACGCGTTTCGAATCGAAATTTTCCAATTCAGCGTTTTATAAATATTCAAACACCACCTTCACACTTACCGCGCTTTTACTCGTACTTTACACACAAATATACTATCACCGTTAGATGAAATTAAACAAATTCGCAGTGCGTAGGACGTCGATATTGTTACATACAACAATGAGAAATTATAGTATCTTTAAGGACCTCTCTTGGCAAATTCAATCGTTGCATCTTGGTGAGCCAAGGGTCAATACAAACCGCTATGGAGGACGATTTTGTAAACAGTGTCGACGTTCTTCGGTATGTTTACGAAAATTCGATACGATCGACGAATTTCTTTGCTTCGAAACTGCATCAATACCAACCTCGCTTCTGTGCAAATCATTCGGTGGATTTTTACTCCTCTCTCTCTCTCTCTCTTCTCCTTTGCCATTTTCATTCGAATTAAAGCCCGTGCACCACGGGATCGTGATAGAGAATGAAATACGCCAATGCGAGCTGCCGACCGGTTATCTTGTCCGTTTCTGTTCTCCTTCGCGCGACCCGAAATAAAATTCAGCCCGAAAATAGCAGGAAGGAGTCGCAGTCGTTATCGGTGTCCCTGTCGCGTTACGAAATAACCGGTTTATCTATGAAATTTTTTAAAATTCCCTCCCGCGCTGCTTAGCATGGGAATTGTTTCGCAAAATTCTGATTGGACTTTAAACCGTGGCGGATTTTATCTTCGATTCGCGACGCTGCTTCGGTAACTGGTTATCGTGTTCGGTTAAACAACCGAAATTCATTTTTTCCGAGGGTAACGATTATCAATGATGGTAAAAAGAAATCGCGACGCTGGAATGCACAGTGTAGAGAAAAGGTAAACGAGGTTGTCGAATTTAAATGGGATAAGGTTTACCATTCAAATATGGTTTCCCAATTATGGAGAAACACACGTCGAGGACGTACTTAAATATGGAAATATTTAATGTTTGTCCTTTTATGGATGTAATTTCATCGTTGATAATTAAATTAGACAAAGTTCCATACAATCTCGGAGATACCACCGAAATGGTTTGTTAATTGGATAGTCAAAATTGTCGTGAAATTTCGACGAAAGGAAGTTGGAAACTACGATACACGAACATCGAAGTACTCCTCGGTGTAGCTCGAATAGGTACAAAAGATGACTATTTCGAACGGATAAACTTTCTTCGAAATGAATTCCATATCGTTGAAAATGATATGGTTTTTTTATTTTTTATTTTTCCGCAATAACTCGAGGTACGCGAGAGAACAGCCGAGTAGTTGTAACGGGACTTACTGCAGAAGTGCAACGAGTGCACCGTTGCATCGAGAGCGATGAAAAGGCTGCTAAGTACGAAATTGCTTTCTTATGTTCCCTCGATGGGAAATTGTTTGTTGTGCATCGAATATCAGCCAGGGTGCAATTTGCGTGAGAGGTTCAGTCACGGAGAAGTTCGATCCCCGTTATCACTTGTTTGCGGTGTCATTAGTGTCCTGGATTCGACGTCTTACCTACCAGGTTTCAGCGCGGTGGGGAAACGTGACGTAGAGGTTAGAGCCGAAGTACCGCAATAAGTTAATTATGCATTCATCGTTAAAAGTTCCTTCTGGAGTCCGATGGTACAAGAAGTATGAGATAATGGTAATGTTAATTAAGGACGGTACGATGGTACGTGAGCTGAATGGAGAGTAATGCCTCCACCCATGATGTCCCGTTTACTTGCTACGGTCCCTCGTTTGGATCATCGCGAATAAATGTTCGGTGAAGAGGCGAGAGTCTCTTCAGCGTGCAAACATCGGTTGTAAATGGTTATAAGTAAACAGAACTCGGTTCGTTTGTACAAGTTTCGATTACTGGAACAAGACTCTTGGTATTAGGGATTCTAATGTCGCGCCAGACTCGGTTAACTTTGAACCGAGACCGAAACCAAATTGTTAGATGTATCTTAGTCGCAACGTACCGCTACTCTCGCAACAAATTAATGTCGTTCGGGATTGGACCAAGTAGAAATTGTAGCAAATACGGTATAGCGTAACGCTAACTTTGTTACGGTAGTTCCAACTGAAAACGAACAACTGAATTATTATAAAGGATACACGATCCTTTCGTTCGAATTTTTCTCTTTCGTGATCATTTATCTTTCAATGGTATTGTCCATTTTTTTTTTTTTGACGCAAATTATGTAGCGTTTGCGTTAAAAGCGCGGGAAGAAAATTGTGGATTTTTCAAACGTTCTCGAGGTTGGGATGTGTTGTATTTTTAATTGTTTTTATATAGTCTATCGTTTCGGATTATGTCGACCGATGACGAAATAAAGATGTTTCAAATTGGGAGCAGTCACATCTTACCGTTTTCACTTTGCAAATATTTAAAAAAGAAATGTCCTAAAAAATTCAGAGTCACCATCGTGAAAATAAAAGACTCTCAGAAAATTGGTAGAATATCAAAGATCCATTGTAATAAATTTTTGTCGATCGAACTACTCGGAGTTAAAATACATCGTGATAGATTTTTCTCTATTAAACAACTCGGAGTTAAAATACCGTAGACAATATTTATCTCGTTCCAGCACCCTTTCGTCGTTTAGAAAATTGACTGGATGAAAAGATCCGGTTTATTTGACCCGTCTCTCTAAAATATCCCACGACGTTCAGTGGCAGTGTCAGTTCCAAGTAGAGTAACCGCTACGTTTTTCAAATAAAAGCGCAACACGATAAATTCATTCGTGCATACGGGCTCGGCGTTAAATTGCTCGCGCTGTCGAAAGCAGCGTTATTTCCATCCCGTCGTGACAAAAATGTTAATAATTCCGTAGACAGTGAAACGCTGGTGGGCCGCGAAACTCCCCGATTCCGTCGTCAAATATTAAAACTTTCCGCGCAGGGATTCGACCGTCTCCGTGCACGCATCGCGCCAGCTGGGATATGCGGTTCACGAATACGTGTTTCGAACTCATTGTAGGATTGCGCCGCGCCGAGAATTGGAATAGGAATATGGGCGTGGTTCGAGTGCGCGGGTGATACCGGTTCGAGTACTGGCATCCGTCCAGAACTTAATATTTTTGTTTAACGAGTCCCGCTTTATGGGAGCGCTCCGTTCCAGTTTCGCTAATTGGATCGCGAAGGTCTGTCTTCGCTCTTTAGTTCGAAGACTACCGGCAAACTTTCAGCCACACGCCGGTAACAACTCACCGGTTGCCATCCACGAGCCGTAACCAGTCGATACTTACTCGATACGCAACGTTCATTGTGTACGATCCACGAACTCCGCGAATTTCAACCCTTAACGGTTCCGAAGTATTTCAAGTTTACTTACCGCCAACTCCAAGTTTTATTCTTCATGCGAAGAGAAACTTTCTACCGAATATTTCTGGACGAAATGTAGCAACGAAACTAGCGATCTTTCAGTGAAAATTTATCGATGTATTGTTGAAATTTATTTAATTGGTTGGTACCGGTGGTTATGGAATTAAGGTGAATAAAGTTGTAGGATATACGTGTATCCAATCAGCTAGTAGTAGGAACGAAACGTTAACAAAGCTCACGATTAATAATTATGCTAACTACGCTTACTACGCTATTCTTATCTTACGCGACAGGATACTCTTCCACAATTTTCCAACAATCACTCCCAATTACTGCTACCCTAAACATTATTCTCTCGCACCTTGTATCTTCGCACGTTCTCTTTCGTTCTAATTTTTAATCTCTCTAACTTCATTCTTTCGATACAGAAAAGCGATCCCTTTCATTCTCACTCATTACCACAATATATATTCAGAGTCATAGGATCAGAAGATTATTTAAGTTTTGTATTCTTCTTTTCGAAGCATTCTACACTAAGTATGCCTGGTTTGTGGATGCAAACGTTGCAGTGAAATCTAGTTTCTCGTCTTCTTGGAATCTTTCGATCCCAGGGTACTGTGTAATCTTCTCTAGCCTCGATGTGAACAATGTGGACTTTTCCATTTAGTCGCTGGAAGCTTTGTTCGGTATTAACGCGTTCTTGAAATTTTTGCCATCGTATAAGGATTACAAGCGACATTGGACCCATAAGTAAAAGACCGTGCCGCTTGTGTGGCAACATTACGGGTTAAACGAGGAATCATTCCCGTAGAATTCTACGCGAATCGTTTTTATATCGGATACTCTGGTCTCGATCATCTTTTATTTCGCTCCGTTAGAAGATCTCGGACATTACTGGAAGACGTTCACGGAATTTTATCCATTTTCCGTTACTCCAGCCGCAGTGCATTCTAGGATTCGCTGAAGGGATTTTCCTAAGAATGTTTGAATTCCGGAGCACACTTTGTTTCGAGCAAATAGACTGTCCGGTGCAAGCTTGAAATTTCACTGCCGCTTGTTTACTTTTTAAAGGATACATTTTTCTTGCAAATTCATCGACTTGCGAACAATGTTGCCAATATCGTGTTTGAACATTTACCGCACCGTGGACGGACCCATTGCGATTTCGTCTTCGTTCTTTCTTTCAAATTGCAATTATGAACTTAATTCGAAAGAAATTAATTTTCTATTTGAAATTAATCACGGTACACGAGGATATGCAATATGAACGAAATGTGTAATTTTTCAACACTTCCTCCAGTTTCCAGGATTTTTTATACTTTCGATCAAGAATTGAAACCTAGTAGGAGAAAAATGAACAATAATTACGTAAAAATTCAAAAATGCATCTACGAAATGCGCGCTCCTTTGTGCAATTGGAGCGAAGTTTTAATTTTAAAAAGTCTACTCGAGCTCGAATTAGTCGAACGAATCACCATTGAGTCGAAATTCGAATAATCGTTATATCGAACGTGCTTTTCGAGAGGATAATTGTTTAAATTTATTGGAGAATATACCGTCCCTGGTGCTATTAGAATGTATTCGATTGTAGATAACATTTTCGTAGTAATTGTTCGTTATTTGCTTTCGCCAAGGTTTTCGATATAACATTCTGTCAAATTGGTTTAAGTCAATTTAGAGTGGATAATGAACACTGTATCTCATTCATGAAATTCTATTAATGGATTTGGCAAAAACAGGTCGATCATTCTCAACGAACGTGTCAGTTTCAAATATAGAGCAGATCGTTCGAAAGATATTCGCGTAAATTCTACGTATGTCTTAGAAATTATTTCACTGCAGTTCGATCGACATGCATGAACCGCTCAAGGTCACTTCCCCTTCCCCGTGCTATATTCGCACCTCCCACCATTCTCAATTTTATCTTGCGCGAGCTTGCCATCTGTTTGAGAAGCTGGGATCCTGCAAGTTTGGGCTTTCTATCAATCACCACGGATGAAGCGATGGATTAGCCAAACGGTATAGTAGTGGAGGCAGTCGCTTAGCGATAACGAGCAATCATAATCCTCTGTTCCGTGTATAATTTATTACTGGCTTGATCCTCGGGGACTCGTTTTCGGAAAATAATTATTTTATTTCTTACCGAATCATATAAAGTGTCTAGACCGAAGCAGGTCCCTTAAATATTTCCCTTACTTTTAACGATACGACAATAGTTTCTGGTCGATTTTTGAACGATTTGAAAAGAGTAGTGCTATGGAAGAATTCGACACAAGAAATACAACTGTTCGTAGTTTGTTTTTGAATGATTTTGAAAGCAGAGTACTATTTTTCCCCCATAGTAGTCTTCTTTCTGAATCGTTGACAAGGAAGATATTTCTCTTTCGATATGGACATGAACAATGACATTTGAAATGAACAAAGACTAGGGCTGATGTTGATCCATGAAATGTAAGAATTTTCGAACGATAATTCTAAATAATTATTTAGAATTTTAGTGCAAATTACCTTGAAGTTGTAATATGAGAATATTATTAAAGCCAGACATTCGTTGATATCCCTGAAGAGGTAAAACGTAACTGTAATACGAACACTGAGAATTGTCGCGTTAAATGGAACTATTACTATCCGAACGATTCACTAAAGTGGAATTATAGCCGTTGCAAGCTAGGTAGTTTCTACGTCTTCAACTGTCACTGCATTGCGTCAAACGTCTTATCAGATTTCACGTCTTTTTGTAGTTTTCTCGTGCCGAGTCGATGGCACTTTCAAAAATTTCAGTGACTATATCTTGCAATCTGATATCTTCTCTATCTCTTATCGATTTGCTTTCAGTATCGATCTACCTGTAAGCTCTATCTCTGTGAGCCTACAAAATGAAGAATCTACTTTCGAAAACCTCAGTGACTATACCTCACGACCTATCTTCTCTATCTCCTACCAATTCGTTTCCAGTATCGGTCTACAACTACCTTCCTCGTTACGATCATCACCGAAAGATCGACAAACGACTTGAGTCCATAGTCGTCGATCGTCCACTGGCTAAAATCCGTCTCTTTCACGGTGAGCAGACGACGGTTATCAAAACTCAACGAGGCGAGTGAAACGTCTCGCTCATGTATTATTTACCCTTGGTACTTAGCGTCGGATCCACTCAGCGGCCGCGATGAACATCACCGTCGGTTTCACGGTGCGAATCGATTCATCGAAGGAGAGGAGAGTCTAGAAACGGTGGGTGTATCGTAACCCCCGTTTCCTCGTCAATTCCAACGAAATCGTGGCTAAGAACGGTGCAGAAATCGCGGCTGGAAGAAACTACCCCCACCAGGTCTCTTTTTGGCCGCGACGCTGGGCCGCCGTCTCTAGGCGATTTCCATGACAATGAAATACCAGAACGTCTCGAGTGGAATCTCGATGAAATATCTCTGGTGACGTTCACGGCAGGACTCGAATGACAATGGTGGAATGAGGTTATCCGGCACTTTACCGTCGTCACTGGCTCGCGTAGAAAAGGAAGGAGAAGTCATCGATGAGAATCGAGACGTTCGTGTGCGGACTCGGTTTCTGGAGATACAGGGTGGTTGGAAAGTCGCGGTGGACCAGGAGGAAAATTCTACGTAAAAAAAGAAAGAGAAAATCTCCTGTGCAGTTTTCTCATTCGAGGTTCCCCTTTCGAGGAAATCGAAGCTGAAGTTTGGTCCACTACGCGATACGTATCATGTATTCTATTAATCGTTGTCTTTAGAAACGTTAGTGTTCATGAACATAGATGACGATAGGATACTGTAAGGAGTGTCAGGTGGTTGTCTGACAAAAGTCATAGTTCATCGAGAGTGTGTCGACACTGTGGCGACCCGTGCGACGCGCGTGACGTCACGCTGTACACAGGTCCACGAGTGTTGAGACGCTTTGAAAACACACAACGGACGTGTCACTCGTCGATACCAATACCGCTGCAGGACGATGTCGATGGTTGTCCTCAGAAAACGAAGCACTTGAAGATTTGTTCCGAGGATGACTTTACTTCGCTTTACCACGAAGCGAAGAGTCGAACGCCCAGCAACATCTTCTGCGTCACTGGTCTCAGAAGGTCTCCAATAAAGGACGTTATTTAACCACGACCACGTCGTTGTTTGTCCCTTGCCCTATCCACAACACAGTACTCCCTGTGGAAGCTCGTGGATGTAACGCTGCTGCTGAAAGTAGTAAGTAAAGGAAGGAGAAGTCATTCAGTTATCTCTAATCCGAGATGATTACTCATTTATCCATTTCGAGAAGATCGATTAAAATTTACGACCTCTTTGGAGAAGATTAATTAAAATGCACCCCGTAGATCTAACGTGGTAATGAATGACGTGGACCATTGGGAAAATACCAATACGAAATATTTGTTATTGTATACGAAAATACAATACTTCACACATTGAGTCATCTACCATCTGGTCGACCACGATTTTCGACACACCCTGTACATGACGTTCTTGTTATTTTTATCACACTTAATTAGCGTTCAAATTCAGTATTTACGAAACTATCGAAATGGTACGATGGTTCGTGGTCGATTTCTCTGAATACGGAGCGTCGAGTGAACAATTTTTCTTTCACCTTCTCTTCACACGAGTCGTCTACTATCTGGTCGACCACGATTTTCGACACACCATGTACACGACGTTCTTGTTATTTTTATCACACTTAATTAGCTTTTAAATTTAATATTTGCGAAACTACCGAAATGGTATGTTGCAAGGTTAGTGGTCGATTTCTCTGAATACGGAGCGTCGAGTGAACAATTTTTCTTTCACCTTTTCTTCACACGAGTCGTCTACTATCTGGTCGACCACGATTTTCGACACACCATGTACATGACGTTCTTGTTATTTTTATCACACTTAATTAGCTTTTAAATTTAATATTTGCGAAACTACCGAAATGGTATGTTGCAAGGTTAGTGGTCGATTTCTCTAAAAACGTAGCGTCGAGTGAACAATTTTTCTTCTTTTTTTCTTTCATCTTCTCTTCACACGAGTCATCTACTATCCGATCGACCACGATTTTCGACACACCCTGTACAACGGGGTAGGAACCGATAGGGACGCGAAACTCCGCCGCAAGACGAGCGCGAAAGTTTCGTTGCACCTGGTTTGGGGGTTGATGGATGGATAGTCTGAGAATGAGGTGGAGCAGGGTGATGGAGACAGGTGGAAGAGAGTGGAAACTGTCGAGAGAAGGGTACGAGGAGAGGTATACGAGGGACAGCATTGTGCTGGATGCGCGCCAACGAGTTTACCGTGGATGTTTTTATTTTCGTGGCTGCTCCAAAGTGACGCTGTTTCGGGGGTATTTAGATTTCTTTTTTCACCGGCAACCCTTGCGGAGATGACTTTGGCTCCGGGGAATTATTGGCTCGCGATTGTATGGAAATGTTTCTTTCGAGTGCAACGAAAGTAATCGACCGGGAACACTTTTGTAAAAATAAATTGGGCGTTTCGTCCAGGTTCAAGCGCCGTAGAACTTGTTACCGTGGCCGATTTATTTCCCTGGACACTTTTATACGACATTGCGGAGAATTATGCGAATTATCGGAGGCATAATTATACTCCCAGGGTTTCGAACCGTTTAGAATTCTGAAAACATGGCGGTGTTCCAGAGTATTTCTATTAATGTCCGAATTAATTGAATTCAGTGATCATTAGGTGATTATTAGGTATCGTTGTGTCATTTTTAGTTAAATTATGCACAATAGAGACACTTTGTCGTTCAGTTTATCATAACCGTTACAATCTTGTTACTAGATCTTATCTAATTCTATATAAAATTAAAACAACTACACACCTAATAATTTCTTCCAGGTATTCTACGAAAAGTTTCTCACCTGCTCGACACGTATAAAGTCGTTTGAAATTTCTATGTCGAATTGAAATCTTTTTAATAATTCTTAAGAGAACTCTTCAAACGAGAATATAAACTCTCTTCGACTTTTTAACGAAATAAATTTCGTTTACACGAGTGTTCACTGTCCGAATCGAAATATCTCGTCCAGTGTGTCTGGGTTTCAGATCTCGTATACAAAGAATTCGGGTGTTCTAGGTCTATTGAATTCCGAAGAGGCATTTTCTGTACCATATAAGTTTGGAGAAAGGTTTCTCTTGTAGAAAATTGTCCAAGTGGCGACGAAGATACGAATCGGTGAGAGATAAACTTCGGACGTAGCGTGGATGCAGCAGAGCTTTGTATCGCAACTTTAGACACGTGGTCAGACATTGATCCGAAGAAATAGGAAATTATTTCTACGAACCAATAATTCTTCTTTTCGTCTCAGTTTATTTGCGAGCCAATTTCGGTTGTGTTAATTTATTGATCGTACAATGAACAGCATCGTTTCGAATTCATCAGCATCATTACCTTCTCAAGGTGACTTCTTTCATCGTGAACTTGTATGGTTCACAAATATCTGATAGATTGTTCAATAAGTTTTGTCGTTAAGAAATTGAGCTATTAGGTTCGTTTTATTTTTCTAAAAATGATACTACTCTTCGTTGAACATATGTGAAGTTTCATGTAGATCTGTCGATTCGTATATTTACAGTTGTTCAAAGTCGAAGTGTCGTAGTATTTTTTACAATGGAAAAAACGACAAAACTTATCATCGAACAACCCAGTAACTATTATTATCGAATGTTGATTATTATACATCGTTCGCTTCTCATCTTAACTCGCTATCTAACTGTAGATGTTAATTTTCCGAGCTTGGGCTCGTGATGAGCTTAGTCTCCAAGTTTCTTGTCTTCAGCAACTTATCTCAAGTATTTGGAAACTATCCTAGTACTCGTGTTAACCGAGATCTGCAAATTCTTTGACAGTTTGACGTGGATCCAGCTCGGTTGTAATATTTTTAAATGTTTCGAAGTAAATTTTGGACACTTACATCATATTTCGTGTGTGTATGCATATGCAATTTAGCGAAGTTAAACAAATTCAACGATATTACGTTTATCAGATGTCAAATGGTTAGCACGCGAATGAAAAATATTCATAAAATTCGATTAACGAAAACACGTGGATGAGTAATCAACGTTGCTTCGTAAATTTCCTCGTTTCGCAGCATTGTCGTTATATTACGTTACCTAACGTTACTTCCTTAATTTCAATGTCGAGTTCCGCGCAATTTTAAATGCGAAGAGCAGCTTCATGAATTTATTGTATCCAGTAAAGTTTCATTACAAGGTTTCCTCGTAAGGAACGAAAGTTTCCCGACGTTAATCGGAACTTTATGATCATCTTGAAAACGACATTGATTAAAGAGATTGTAGCTATTCAGAAAATATTGCGAAGTTATATCGTTCCGTTCCGCCATTTGTATCAAAATCTTACCAAAGAAATGTTCGCCTGGGCGAACCGAGTCCGCTTTCTTCTACTTTGCATCGAGACAACTTCGAATTAAGATGATAAAACGTTATTAATATTAATTTCTTTCCACCTTGCTTCATTACTGACTATTTATCGCACATTTATGCTCTCCGTTTAAGATTTTAATTGATCAATTTATTATCTTTACCGCGTAAACATAAATATACAGTTACGTATTGAAACTTAATTTTAATTGAATTCTAACTTCAAAGAAATAATCGTACCTCGATTTTTTAATATCGATCATTCTGTGTGGCAAATATCGTACGTAATCTTGCCACTATTTGTGTATTCTATATGTGCGTAGTTCGATGTACATTACGTATAACTTTTCCGTGAAGTGAATAAATTACGCACGGATAGAAGATAGCAAAATGGTTCGAGACACGTAGTCTTTAGTTGAAATTGCCAACACGACAAAAGCAATTCCATTATTGGTATATATGTACATACGTCTATCGATTCTGTACGTTGCAAGCTGATCATGAACGAGAGCGGCTCTGTCTCAGCTAAATACATTGCCTGTGATATTGAAGTAAAGTGCGAGCTTACTGAAAGCACTTAGTTAAGCTTAAAGCAAAGAACATTCAAAGAGACTGTTATTGGAACAGAGTGCGTGATACATTTTGGGATACGCGTAGTGACTTTACCCGGATAGATATATTATGTATTTTCAGTTCATTTACTCCAATATCAAGTTTCTACGTTTCAGAAAATTATAATACCTATTATATTGTAAAATTATCAATTCTCTGTTTGAATGGAAAAGATCTATCAAGGGCGAAGTTAACGTGTACCATATTATTCTATTTTTAATGGAAACTCATCAGTACACTTACGATGCAAATTTTAAACGATTATTTAAGTGCGTACAATGATTCGATACTTACGAAACGTATAGGTACTTATATTTACAAACAGTAGACAGTATTCGGTATCGTATGGACTTAATTATAAGTTTTCAAGTAGAAATGATTACTTTCTCTACTTTTTCCTCTCTTCTTACTCTCTTGCACTCCGAACGTTCTAGTTGTCGCTCCAAATCGTTTCCCGAGAATATGATCTAAAAGTCACCAATTGAATCGAAGTTGCTGAAACTTACAACCTCGCTCCACTTGCATCAAGGGCAACATTGAATGAGTATTCATCTACTATTCATAATGCATTTTTCAATGTTTCATATTCGTCGGTGATAAGTATTCTCGTCAATTCGCAGTTTCATTAGAAATAAAGTCTCCTGCCAGTGTTCCAGTTTAGCCGATTGCTATAAATAAAAGTCACGTTCCGAGATATCTGTAATACATTATAAAATTTCTAATAACACACTTTTTACCTGTAATTGCTTTATTCGTTATTTTTATCTGCAGTCTCGATATCGTAGAATATATATATAAAATAAGAAAATATAACCTGTTCCTTTTGGAGAGTATTTAATTTTTAAATTGCCAATCGTCGGATAAAATAATAAGTAGACGAAATGATTCCTTGTAGCTTTGCTCGTTATTTTAATTTCATTAATTATTGTTTACAATCAAAGGTACAATTACTAGTAACGTAACACGAGATATATTTAAAATAAAAATTGTGCAGAATTTTGAAATGCAGTGAGAACTGCATATTCATACAGATGCACATATGAGAACTCTCTCGATAATCACGACTCCTTCTTGAATCATACTATGTTTTTTCGTTGTTCCAATAATTTTTCTCACTTGTTTACAATTTCATTTCAAAATCTTTCTCAAATCTGTAGCCAGTAATTGTAATTGTTATGGAAAGAAATAATAGGAAAATGTACGCAGAAAATCGTTTAAAACCACGTGCATTTGTTTTTTTTTTCCACGCAACTGTATGATTACAGAATGGAAACGTACAAATTACCGTATCTCGATACCTACCGTGAAACTAATATACGTTCGTTCGCGTGACTTGCTTTCCGCCCCTCTCTGCAAAATTACACGCCATCCTTTCGAAACTCGTTGCACCTTGCTATTCTGTATCGCGAGCAGCGTTCAGAATTACTACGCTCATAAATATAGACAATGCAGGCAATGCCGTAAGTGGAAATATTAAAAGTATCGTTAAGAACAATTGTTGCAAAAGTGTGTACGAAATTCAATTAGTTTGCGTTTAAAACGTTCGTGCTACGTGCACGTGTTGCATGGATTCTAGCAATGATTTCTTCGGAAATTCCAATCATCGAGCCCACTGACGTATTACATACATGTACGTGATATTGCTCGGGGTTAGGATATTATCTTTGAATTATTTTTAATATTTTTCCAAACAAGTCGATGACGAATTCCGTAAATAATACGTAAACACTGATTGCAAAACGTATCACCCGCTGTAAAATAAATTCACACTTGGAACGAATAAATTTGTGCTACGAATTTGTGAAACATCGTATCGTGCTGAAAATATTACATAAGTATGTCTTTACAGTACGTAAACGTTTTCGAATAGAATAATCTCCAAGTTTTCGAATAAATGTTCTCAATCTTGAGAAAATTTTCGATGCATTCGTCTGTTTAACACAGAGTGCTATTTGATACATCGTGTTCCTATCTACATCGAACACGTCACGTTACGCTGAAAGCACCACATATATACATCTACGGTACACAATCTCTTTGAATAGCATAATCTCCGAGTTTGCGAATAAATGTTCCCAATCTTGAGAAAATTTGCGAGGCATTTGTCTTTATTCGACGCATCGCTACCGGATACATCGTGTCCCTGTCTGCACCTAACACATTTACGTCTCCTCTAAAGGTACTTGGAGTTAAATCCAAGCCATTGGTAAATGTCGATTCTATCGGTAAAGTTATCTCCGGTGTCTGTGCCCGTAAGTTAACGGTAAATTCATCTGTCGTATCGAAAACAAACGACAGAGTTAGAAACAACGCGAAGGAAGAAGAATCGACAGAAAGGTAGCCGGTATCGACAAATAGAGTGCGCGAGAGAAACGCGGTTGCACTCGTAGCTGGTGCACCGTCGAGTGATTGCAGTCTCTGGAGGATGCGTCACGCCTATCGGCCGCGGATCGCGGAAGTTGATCGGAAATTAACGCATCCGAGTTTCACGGATGAGGGACTCCTTGCTTACCCTCCTGTGGGGGGAAAAATGGATCATCGAGCAACTTTTCCCGAAGGTAGCGCCGGATGAGCTTCAAGCACCGCTATTCGACTTCTGCGGTAATAACACGCTGCCGTTACGAACTACTCGGGGCAACGGTCGCTTCTAACAAAATTCTAGCGTTTGATGTTGATTCTGGATTCTGACCTACTTCGTCTAGATAATTACGCGTTGTTTGTGATCGCAATGATACTTTTAGGGACACGATCTAGGGATTTATGGGTGCAGGTTATCTTTAAAACTATTCGAATATTTTGAAAATATGGGTAGTACTTCTACTTTGGTAAAGGCGAACATTCGTAGGAATGTTACACGTTGATTGTAATCATAAATAATATTTAACATCTACAAATAATATTTGTAGAGACCTAATCTAGGGACTTCTGGGTACACGTCATCTTTAAAACTATTCAATCTATGCAAACGTAGGTAGTACGTCTACTTTAGTAAAGGCGAACATTCGTAGGAATGTTACGGATTGTTTGTAATCAGAATGATATTTTTAGAGACCTGATCTAGGTACTTGTAGGTACACATCATCTTTAAAATTAATTATTTGAATATTTTGTAAATATTCTAATTACAATAATATTTGTAGAGATCTAATCTAGGTATTTGTGGGAAAAGGCATCTTTAAAATTAACTATTTGAATATTTTGAAAATATTGTAATCACAATATTTGTAGAGATCTAATCTAGGTACTTGTGGGTACACGTTATCTTTAAAACTATTCGAATATTTTGTAAATATAGGTGGTACGTCTACTTTCATTGTTTAGTTGTTTGGCAAGAAAGTTATAAATTCGTTTATTTAATTTTTTTAATTACTCATGAATATATTCGAAATCTTCACTGTCTTTGCGACCCTTCTATTGTTCGGTTTTATCCAATATTTAGGGTGATTTTGAAAACCTAGTATATTGTATTTTATGGTTAAATAACGACGCAGAGTATATATTTATATTAATAAGAGTATAAAAGGACAATTAACAGAAACTACGCTTTAATTTGACGCTATGTAACTCGCACGTTTCTCTTTGCTGGTTAACGTAATACTATTTGCTTTTGTTTTCCTACCGACGATAAACATTGTTACCTTCGTTCGTGTTGTCGTAGTTACTACACTCGGTAACAACCTTTGTATCCTAATAAGGCTAGAGTAACATTATAACAGACAAATGAGAATAAAATTAACCGTAAGGATGCCAAACTTGGTACAGACTGTAATATTTTAATCTATATTCAAATCTGTAAATATATTATTTTTTTGGGATGTTAAATCAGTGTCCAATCCACGATCGACGAATTGTCGAGTGAAGGCACGAAGTCCTCGTATTGCATAAACGTTACAAAGTGCGAATGCAAATACAGAATACAAATTCCGACGAAAAGGAATTGAACGAGTACAGCAGTTCGAAGGATCAAAGAGCCACGATGTTAAGAGCTAACTCAAAGTTGAAGAACGTTCTTAACTTCTCCTTTCAGTGCGACTGTAAAAAGTTATGCGCAGCGGTAAGGGACGTCGATGAAGATTTCCTGAGCGGTTTCTTGAATTTTGCATACGATCCGCAGAACCCTGCTGCATATAATATCCTCAATTTCGAGAATATCGGATAGCTGGCTTCTTAGTTATTTTTATTCGAAATACGAGGTTCTCGTGTTCGCGAAACATTAATGAATACCGGAGAGAAGGAGAACAACACCAAGTGCGAACTAGAAACGTAGAATTCTCGTGGCTGAAAACCACGATATTAAAGATATTCCAAGAGAGACCCACGAGAACGCTAATACTCGAAAATGGAGAAGATACATCCGCACGATAAGTATAGACTCTGTACTGGACAGTCGGTGTCCCTCTATTGTCAATTTATACGAATTAATTTTCCACTTTAACTTGTCCGTTACGCGATTCATTAATCTTGTTTCCTAACTGAATACCGTCACTCGTTCTTGAAACGCTCGCGTATCACTTTTCCACTGAATAAATCTCCTTATAATTGTGCAGGGCTTTGACGCTGTGTGGATAGTTGTGAGTTTATTTACTGATCCTTTGGAGCTATTTTATGTAGAGAAAGAATTTCAAGTAACCAAGTTGGTAGTATGTACTATTTTTACAGTAGGTATGGGTAATATTTAAACAATTTGTAGGGCACGTGGAATATGCTAGAAGTTTAGAGCATGTAGGACGTGCGTGAATTCAAATAAGAAATAGAGACTTTAGTGTCATTGACGAAAGAAGATTTGATTCCCTGGATTAGACATAATCTAGGGACTTTTAGGAATACTTCTAGGAATATACAATCTTTAAAACTAATTGTAAGAGTTAATCATGATCTCAACTATGTGCAATCACAATATTTGTAGTACTCGTTAAGAGATGTTCAGGCTTCTTTTAGAGACTTCTAGGAATACACAATCTTCAAAACTAATTGTAAGATTTAATCATGACCTCAACTATGTGCAATCACAATATTTGTAGTACTCGCTAAGAGACGTTCAGACTTCTTTTAGAGACTTCTAAGAACACACAATCTTTAAAACTAATTCTAAGATTTAGTCTGAATCTCAACTCTTTGCAATCGCAGTGATATTTGTGGTATTCCCAAATGTGTCTAAACTAAATCTAGGTACTTCGAATACACGATCTCTAAAACTAACTGTTCAACTGTTCCGTAAATATCACGGTATCGTGTACCGTGTTGGTTGTGAATTTCCACGCCAGGCTCGCTGGAAAATATTCCGCTGAAGAAACTACCAGCACACTGTGGGGAAAAGCGCGAAGTTAACCGAAAAAGTATGAGCGGGTAGGGTCTAGAAGTAGAAAGAATATCGTTGAAATGGAAGTAACATTTCACTTTCGTCTTTCATTTAAAACGAATTAACTCCTTCGCGAGCGTCACTTGACTCTCTAATTAGCAACTGCATTTTCCGTGCTGTCGAGCAAACAGTCGCGGAGAAGCAGGTACATTCCGAAAGCAGATGCCGCGACAATTTTCAACTGCGCTTGTTACGAAGCTGAAAATATGGGGCTTTGTACGCCGGCAGTTTTGGAATCGCGCGTTGGTTTGGAAACATGTTCCGGTTTCGAATTCCGTCTCTTCCCGGATTATTACAAACCGCTGTTCGAGAAGTTAATTTCTGCTCTACACGTGTGTCATTATATGACGAGTCACGTATCACCGCGAACGCGCGTCATAGATGTTTCTAACTTTTGATTAACCGGGATTTCAACCGCCGGTTGAATTAAATCTACGTTGGACTCCGCTTTCGCGATAAATTTCACTCAGATTGGATAACGCACCGGGAGTAACTCGAGTATACAGAGTGAATTATTGGAAACCGGATGTCTGACTGTCCCTTTTTTCAATTTCGAGCTCTACAGTGTGAAACAAATGTCAAACGATCTCCGAATGTTCATTGAAGTAATTCTTTTCGGAGAAAATTCTACGAATTTTTATCGATACTTTCGTCATTTGTATACTGTGACTGATAGTTAGACGAATCGTGTTTCATATGATTATGGAATATTCTAGAACCGATATCAAATATCGAAGAAATTCGAGTAGAATCGAGTAGTAATTAAATACCATGCACGCGTTAAATACTGTTAAATATAATACTATAAAATAAATGTAACCGTTAAAATATTCATCATTTTCTAACGATACGAGTAACAATTGCGTCACTATATTCATAGAGATTATGTATCTATTTGGTGTTTGTTTTATTCGACTTCGACAAAATTCCACTAACTATTGATTCCAAGTACTCTTCTCTTGCATCCTGTATTCTCTCAGGCAGTCATTTTCTTTCATTTTAATTCTTAATCATTCTCACTCGATACTTTTGGTCACGTTCACTAAAAATTCCTCAGTCTGTTGCCAATTCAATTATTCGTCTTTCACACCTCAGAAACACTACACTAGTTCGTCTATCTCGAACACTTCAATTTTCTCACTTCATCACTTCAATTCTCTTCGACTGCACGCAAGACTATCGTTCTCACGTATTATCACGTAACGATCACAAATATTGTATCACTCGACGCCCAGATCGTTTCGAAGATCGCCCAGAGTTTATTTTCAAGGAAACAATTGTCAAGGAAATACCCTCGAGAAAGTAAATAATGTACATCGTGTTTATCTCTCGAAACGCAAAAGTTAGTTGCCATATTTTTCTACACACGAGCTGTCATGGAACTTCATAAAATGCGAGAAAATTCTCAAGGGTGAGTTCAGCGTGCTGAAATAACGGAAAACGTTTGTCTAAATGTTTATCCTGTCTGACCCTACTTCTAAACTACAATCGTTTCTGGTGTTTCTATAATTCTCGTTTCCAATTGAACCAACTGGTTTTATACTGTTCCTCGCAACCAACTGCAGACCATGAATAATCAATTTCCTAACGTTCGACGAATCACTTCAATTTGTTCTCATTTCGATACTCGTAGAAAGTTCGTTATAACATTTTCCAGGAATACGGTTGAAAAATTGGTGAAACACAAAAGCGATTTTAATTCAAAAGCAAAGTTTGGATCAAGCGCTTAAACGAATGTTTTTTATTATCCACGTACGTTGAATTCTCTCGAGAAGTGTTCTCGTATTTTATAAAACAATTTCAGACGTACATTTCAATTTTATTCGTACGAAAGTAAATTCACTTTGATAAGAAGAAATTTATATTTGATAAATTCATATTTCAACAAGTTACAGTCACAGAACGGTACAAAATAAATAAGACCCGTAAAATTTATAATTATTCGGTATTATTCCTTTTTGCAAACACAAAAAGGAAAGCTTCTCGCTTGCAAATAGCAAATAACGAATAACTTATTTAGAGCATTAATAAAATAAACACCGTCGAAGTAAAAAATATTCTGGTTATTTGGAATTTAAATGTTACTTTCCTCCGTTATTTATCATTCATTATTCGAATCAAAAATTGCCAACCTCTGTCTATCTACAACAATGTCTCAACATTCGAATTTCGAATCGATGAAAATCTTCGATCGTGAAGGAAATCTCCGCCGGATTGAAACAAAGCGATTATCCACGGATACAAGACGAATGTCCGATCGAAGATTTTCAATTTCCGTTTGTTCTAATTTTCGTCAAGCGTCGAGTGCATCGTGAAGCCGCCACCATCGATCCGAGCCTCTATCCGCGAGCTGGAACGCTCTCGTTGGAATTGAATTTTTAATCACACGCGAACGTGGTAGGAAAAATTTTCGTAATTGAAAGCCCCAATAATCGTGGAACCGTCTTATCGCGATCGATAACGATACAGTCACGATTCTTTGATGTATCGGGTACCCTCACGTCCCAGAAAAGTATTACGTTTCAACGACGTAACTCCTTTGTTAGGTTTTTACTTATCGTTTCGCGTACAATATCGCGATAGAATACCACCACGTCGCACGTATCGCTCACCCGGAGATGTTATTTAAAATTAAATTTCGCGCATTACGCCCCGATACGAAACTAACAATCGAAACCGGATCGTTCGACGAATCGAGCGGAAATGAATTCGTTCTACTCGTACGAACGCAACTGAGTTCTAGACTTTTAACGGGGCACGTAGCATGATCCGATTACAGGAAAGTATTAACAGGTTTAAAGGAACAATCCGACAGCGCGAAATATTAAAACTTGTGTATAATGTAACGATCCGTACGGCGGGCAACGATCCCTCGATGTTATTAAATTTGAAACGACATAAGGGAACGAAAGTTCTCCTCGATGGCTCGAACGTATCGAACAGGACAATCGATACGTATCGATCGATTACCAGAGTTTCGATACGACACGGTTTCAATTTTCAACTGCTTTCGTTAGTACGGAGTATGAATAGAACATCGTGTTCGATTGGTTTAACTAAAAATTTATCGAAACACACTTCGAACTTTGGAACAAGTTTTTCGAGATGTATAGTATTTAATCTAGTCGAGTTGAATAAAGTTTGTTATAAATTTGGAAGTCTAGTTTAGAATCTAAAATGTTTTATTGTATGAAATTTGTTTTAGAGGTACTTTTGGGAATGTGAAGAAAGTTGAAAATTTTTTATAAAATTGATTGTATATTTTGTATAGAGTACATTATGTATTTTCCAAGACATAGTTTAACCAGACTTGTAGAGCAATAATGAATAAGTAACGTGTAATGTTTCAGTTACAGAAATTTAAGGTTAAGGGATGAAACAACCTTTTAAGTTTCCACCCTTAACACTATCTTTGGCAAAGTACTATGGTGTACGCATTAAGTAAAGAAAATTAATAAAAAAGTTACAGAAATCAATCTTACCACTTTCTCCGAACATTGTTCAAGACAAGATCCACTCGTGACTTTTTTCGTATAATTCCAAAGCTTCTAATTACCAAACGTTATAGATCAGCAATTGATCAGAGAATCGATTAGATACACACGTGCACACATATGTATATATTTTTCTTGTTCGTACTCGTTCCAAGTTTTCTATCGTTCCAAGGTGTTCTTATAAAACGGTCGAGCTGTAGATAATCGATCTTCGATAGACCGCCACGTATGAACGTGACCTAACGAAACGAGAACATCCAACATCAGTTCAGTGGTCACGTGGCGTAAAAAAATTGTGGCAATGTTTGCCGAATCCTTTCTGGTAAGTTTTACGCTTTCACGCTAAAGGTGAACTATTTCGAGCAAAAACGAAATGGAAATAAAGCACAAAAATGTTATTTTTATCTACTGCGCGTAAATGTGAAATAAATCTTACGCGAATAGCCATTTTACAACGTACACGTTCACCGCACGGTTGAACGTTAATTGAAAACCGAATGGCTTCCAATTCTACGTCCGGTGAAACTGAAAGAAGCGTAGAAGATCATTTAATTTTACCACCTTTCCATTCGAACGCTAAGTAAATTTGAAGAATGCAGTACCAACGAGGAGAAGCGTCAATGTTCACAATTCTGAATCTGTTTTCGGAAATAATATTTTTTCAGCACTTCGAATAGATGAAATATCGAATATTTTTCAACGATTGAAATACAAAAAACGTTCGCATTTGGAGAACTATGAACACGCGCGTTTCTAGAATTTGATAAAAAATACGAGACAAAAGCAATTATTTCGTCTAGAGTTTTACATTTTACGTTGTAAAATTGTTTGCTGAATTGCATTCGATAACGAAACACATAACATGTCGAAATACGATTCCTTTTTGTTTCGTTATTAAAACAATTTCAAAGGTGTGGCACAATGGAACATAGGAATAACTTTGTTGTAAATTTAGAAGGGTAATTAAAAAATGAGGTGTAAAAGTAGGTTTCTCGAATCTTCGTTTCTCTGATTATTTCGAGATTATAGTGTAATACGTAGTTGTATTTATTTCGATGCTAATTGTAATGTGTAATTAATAACGCGGTTCTAAATAATAATAGATTATTAGATTATCTTTTCTACAAATAGTAATAGATATAATAGAGTAATAATATAATACTAGTAATAATAGATCAATAACCTATTAGATTATTTTTTCTCCAAGTGTACAGTTCATTGGTGTCTTTAAATTATATTTATATAATTAAATTATATTATACAATTATCGCACAACGATAATCAATTTTTCTCGTGTTTACAAATTCACCAAGAGCGTTCACTATCGATGGCTACTGAACAAATACTAAACAACGTTGTCAATCTTCAAACTTAAGCTTAATAAAGTCGGTACCCTCTCTCTAAATAATTCTTTTCGAACAACTAACGCCATCTGTACGTGGCTACTATACAAATACTAAACAACGTTGCCAATCTTCAAACTTAAGCTTAATAAAGTCTGTACCCTCTCCCTAAATAATTCTTTTCGAACAACTAACGCCATCTGTACGTGGCTACTGAACAAATACTAAACAACGTTGCCAATCTTCAAACTTAAGCTTAATAAAGTCTGTACCCTCTCCCTAAATAATTCTTTTCGAACAACTACCGCCATCTGTACGTGGCTACTATACAAATACTAAACAACGTTGCCAATCTTCAAACTTAAGCTTAATAAAGTCTGTACCCTCTCCCTAAATAATTCTTTTCGAACAACTAACGCCATCTGTACGTGGCTACTGAACAAATACTAAACAACGTTGCCAATCTTCAAACTTAAGCTTAATAAAGTCTGTACCCTCTCCCTAAATAATTCTTTTCGAACAACTACCGCCATCTGTACGTGGCTACTATACAAATACTAAACAACGTTGCCAATCTTCAAACTTAAGCTTAATAAAGTCTGTACCCTCTCCCTAAATAATTCTTTTGGAACAACTATCGCCATCTGTACGTGGCTACTGAACAAATACTAAACAACGTTGTCAATCTTCAAACTTAAGCTTAATAAAGTCTGTACCCTCTCTCTAAATAATTCTTTTCGAACAACTAACGCCATCTGTACGTCAGGTCGGTTACTTCTGGGACCTCGTAAGAAAGATCTCAGAACCGCTTCAGTTCTTTAACTAAAGTTTAGTATCGAACTAAACACATTTTGCCGACCAAATGTAGACGAATACCGACAACTCGCGGGAGAATATCAGCCAAAGTCGTAAATTCGCGAGTTCGTTTTGAAATTCTATTCCTCCACGCGATCGGTCGCGCGAGCGAATGTAAAATTGCTCCGGCTCGTGCACCGTTCGTTCGTGAAAATTACCGCTTCGCCTCGGTGACAGAGAAAGAGAGAGAGAAAAAGAAAGAAAAAAAAAAAACTTAGCTCGCGCCACCGCGATACATATTTCATTCCGCGGAAAGACCGGGTAGCTTGTTTTACATCAACGATACAATTCATCTTGAGGCGGGCGAGCCTCGAGCGTGGGCGTTACGGAAAATGCAGCGGCGCGCAGCCTCGGAATAATTTACGGTTTCGAGCGGTTCTTCACTGCCAAGGGCCCCAACGAACGCGCAGATCGCGGACACGGATAATAATGTCCGTACGCGATAACGGTAGCGTTGTTTAGAAATATAACGGCGAGCCACGGTACAACGCGAGCGTTAAAGTCTCTGCGCCTGCCAGAACTCGTACAGACTCTTCGTCGTCTTTATAACATCTAGAGATTTCTCAACGCGATTACGTCGCTCGCGGAACGCGTGTGCTTGCGCTTTTCCAAGGAGATACCGACGGTGGTGTTTGGGTTCGTGTACGTTCATCGTTGTATGATTCGCGATACCACCACCGATCAACCCTCTCGCGAATATTATCGCGCTTTTGATAAATTGGAAGAACGAGTTACCAGAGCTGGGAAATTTCGTGTGGAATCAACGAAGGAGGTATTTTGGATTGATTTTTGAATTTAATTGTTATTTAGATGTACGGAGGAATATTTCGCGTGGAACCAACGAAAGAGTTTAATTATTATTTAGAAGTACGAAGGTTGTTTCTTGCAATTTTGCAACGTGATAACGATGAATGGGTATTCGATCGGTATCGGTGTGTTTGCGAGGTGGAAGGTGGTTATTATTCTTGGACTGTATGAACAAAGGCTGTAAGACTCTCTATCGACACATAGATTTTGAAATAAATATCCTTTATTTATTATTTTTTAAATATCTCTAGTAATCCTTTATCCTGAAGAATCGCTGTGGTCTTTGTTTCACGGTCAGGTACTTCGCGAAATAAATTCATATTGTTGTACACTATGAACACTTGGACCAGTTATTCTTTATTACGTTCATCTTCTGACTCAATTATCGCCCTATACCCGATAGCTACGTGACTTCAACTCGCTAGCTATCCAATCGTTCACCTACTTGCTTTACGTCATGCTGTTGTTCGATCCTCGATCAATCACAAATTTTGTTAAGACGATAGGATCCCGAACTAGTCATGCTTGAAATGAAGAAGAAAACACGCTGGTGTGAAAAGAACATTCTCCACGGTAGGAGAATTTCTACCCACCAAGGTGCACCTTTATCAATCACGATTATGCTATGCGTTTGGCGGAATTATCAGACATATATCGTACACTTCGATCGGAAAAAGCGTTATTGTACATTTTGTAAAATAGATCTCTTTACGCGATTATTTCTTTAACCAAAATAAAGGTGTTTACTCGATCCCTCTAAGAACGTTCTTTTGGTGTATAAAATCTGGGAAAGATTTTAATTAGAAATAATTATTTCTCTATTTTCAATTTATTCATTACACACACTTGTTTCTTTATTATACATACCAGGATTAATATCCAAAATCTTCGTTCAAAAATTCCGAATGGAAGACTATTGTCTATGACTCCTTATGAAATTGTCATCTTAAGATTCTTTGTAACGATAACCATCTAGCTCACCAAAATATAAATACAAGATCTCCAATACTTGCTGGACAAATTATTCGTATTTCGAATCGTTTCAAATTTTCTAGTTTCGAACAATATTCAAAACTATCTGACACTTACCTCTTGTATTCGAAATCATTCGACATTCTTCCAGAGATCAACGGAAGGTTTCGTGCATTTCGAATGTTGCGTTAAATCAAGAGTGTCGAACAGTACGAATAAAGACACGCATCTCGATGCAATCCACGAACTGTATAATAGAATTGTTGGTTACGAAATTCTCTGGAAACGTTCCGGAACCAATGCGAAGAGAGTAATTACTCCAACACCCGTTACTTCGGTCTTCTAATATATATATATATACATATACACACACGCAGAAATCCATTCACATTCCTCACCACTTGCACGTTCAAAGCGAATCTTCGACGCATCGCGCATATTGCAACCAGGACTGTAATAAAGCCCCTCGAGCTTCCATCACCGTTGACAGCGGTGCAAAAACAGAATCAATCCGAAAATGTTTCAGCGCGTGATATTGTAACGCCAGCGCGCAGGTAACGTTCACATCGAGGCGAGTTTTAGAGTATGGCGTGTACGTGCAAGCTTTGCAGTTGGCAGCCGTCGAGGTCAACATCGTCCTCGGTGTCCACTTACCGTGGTCCCGTTTTACCGTGTCGGAACCATTCCCGCAAAAACACGACGATGAGAGTATATATTTTCGGAAGGAGGACTGTTCCATCGCAAGTCCAAATAGGCACCGCAAATCTACAGTTTTTAACACGTGTATATGCACAGAAAGCACGGAACTTTGTCAGAGACAGTGTCGTTGACTGCTCTCGCTTTGACGACACGAGGTTAACGGTTACACGTTGTACGGTAGAATCTTTCGTTCGTAAATTCGCAAAATTTACGATTTGACTGAATGGTAAGCGTATTCGTTTACCGATTTTTTTAAACACTTACGCGATGAACGTATATATTCTTCTTTTGATCTTCGAAACTGTAAGAATATCGATCGAAATAAAGCTAGAGGTTACTTCCAACAATTGCTTAGAACTTGTTTTCGATGAACCAATTTGTAAAATCTAAACGACGATTAGAATTTCGGTTGTCCAGTTCACAAGTTCTCATGTTTCCAAGTTTTCGAGTTTTCAAATTTTTAAGTTTTCGAATTTTCAAGCTCTCAAGTTTTCAACTTCACAACTTCGCAACTTCACAATTGTATAACTTTTCAAGTTTTCAGGTTCTCAACTTCTCAAGTTCTCAGGCTTTCAAATTCTCAAATTCTCATATTCTCAAATTTTCAAATTCTCAAGTTTTCAAATACCCAAGTTGTTGAGTTTTTCTCCAAACACTTTTTGTTGCGTTTCGACATCCATATTGTCCCTGTTTTTGCGAGAAATCGGTACACCGGAGTTCAATTTTATTTGCTTTCATTGGCGTAACCGAGTCTCAAAGCAGCGTCTATTATGGTAGTTTACAATAGAGATGGTGTATCGGTGTCACGTTCACTGTACAATAGTGTCGACGAATTTACGGTTCGTAGGTTTCCCGATGCGCTCAACAGACAGCGTTTAAAAACTGCGACAGCACTGTGCAGAAAACGATCCACGCCAGGCATCCATTTAACGACAGGACGAAAGAGAGGGAGTCGCAATCGAAACAAAAGCAATCTGTTTCAAACGGAAGCTCTATCGTCCACGCGAGAGGGTCCTTGAACTTTCGCGTACCAACGATCTGCTTGATAATGTCTTTATAAAATAGTAATGGACTGTAGTTCGCGAATAAAATGTTACGAGTCAAGTGTTCAATTTAGACATTCTCATTTCAAAGAATGCAACAGATAATATACAGTGTCTTTCAAAGTATAAAAGATATGAAAATATCAAAAATTGTTCGAAGAATGCAGACTTATAAACTTCTTATTGTACACCTCCGTATTCGGTCAAAAGCACTAGGTATTGTTCGAATTCTCTGGCAATTCTCTCGATTACGCAGTCAAAGTATTTCAGGAAGAGCTCACTTTATCATAAGTATTATTAGTACATAAAAACGTCTGTAACTAGGATACTAGGTCGTATGAAGCATATATTTATCTAAATTTTCTTTCTTATTTTAGCGTATTGAATTTACCTGTGAAGTTACGTTTATGTGTTTTGAAATATCCTGCGTATGTTGAAATTGTACAACTGGAGTTGAAATTTTGGTATTGTCGTTAAAAAATATTTATGCGTGCATCGATTCATCGAAAACGTGTGGGTATATGGGAATGGCGAAGCCGTGGATGTAGACCCCGGAATCCGTGAAAGTAGACCCCGATTCACGTGTTCTGACAGAGTTGGTGCGTTGTGTGCATTTGTTCTCGGTCCAGTTAAATTTTCATAAACATTGTCATAATGTATTGTATAATTATTTTGTATTATTCCACGGGTAATTATCGTCAATTACAATATCAGATTCTATACAGTTACATACTAAACTTGTCGCGAGGTAGACAATAATTTTGGGTATATCGCGTTTAAATTAATACAATTCAATTGAAGATTTAGCGATTAAAAGATTAAAGTAAACGATGGGTTGTATAGTAGGGGCTCGTAAAGCAATTTGTATATTATCTAAATCCTCTTTCATTAATATTGGCAGTAATATTATTTATTACAGTGGGTATCGAACGGAATTCGACAAATTTCAAAATTCATTCCGTGTACTAGACGTTACAACTATGCATTTAGTGAAATTAGTTTAAGTAAAATACATATCCATTTTAATGGAACTTGTTTACATTTTACTAAAATAGAAAAATGAAGGAAGCAGAAAAGAGAACGTCTTTTTGATCCTTCTTCGTGTCTCAAATTTACCATCCTGACACTTTCATTAAACAAGGAGACAGACGCTTGAACCAGAACCAGCAGACATTTGCTGGATGAATTTCATATGTTTTTACCCACAGGAGAGTAATATCTTCCGAGCAATAATTTCTCGGTGAGAATTACTTCTGTTATTGCAAGCAAATATTTCTTTCAATTAAAAATATTCACTCGAATTGTACACCCTGGAATAAGACCTAACATTAAATTATAATACCATAAAGTATAAACTTTACAAAATAGATGAGTATAATTTTTTTTTATTTAAGGAATCTCTAAATACTCGAGTGTGCACATATTCGGTTCTTCTTCTGAGGTTGTAAACTCAACAAACATTTAAAGTTCCAAAGCTCTAAATGGGAAATAAAAAATTATTCGTTGTTAAATTGTATCTTCAAATCTAGAATAAACACACACGCGTTCCATTTCTGACGTCCAGCCCTGTCTCGTTGATCGATCATTAAGCGAAGCTTATTTGTTTCCATTTTGCATACGTTCCGAAAAAAAAAACATGTTTCTTTCAACTTGACGTAATGTTTTTCATGGCTAACTGCACGTCACGCGATGCTACTTTTTTCGCCATTTAGCGTGTGCTGTGGATCGGTACTGTTGTTTATTCATAAATGCGTTTATAGGTTGCATAGTTTTCTATCCTCGCTGTTATGTATCACACGTTATCACGTTTCTATCTCTTATGTAGCACGAACTACCTATAGTCACTGGTATACTTTTCGTTTAGTGATGAATGGCCGATCCCGAGGCTATCGTTGTATCTAAATTAATCTCCTTGTTAATTCGCTTGCTCGGTTGCATAGCAATCGAATCTGTTCTTTATTTACTATCAATTTAAATTGCAAACAGTTCTTGTATAGTTCGTTCACTGTGCAGTCTCTGTGCTTCGTTATTTTTTAGGGAAATTTTTGCAAACCTCTAAAGTCTCAGATTATTCTGTCACTGTTTACAGAGCTAGAAAATATTTTGATACTTTCTTGAATTTTACAGTCAGGAGATTGTTGTCAAAAACGTATGTCTGCAACTATATTAACACTTAATTGTACTGTTTATGCTCCATTATTCTAAAATCTCAGATTATTCTGTCACTTTTACAGAGCTAGAAAATATTTTGATACTTTCCTGAATTTTATAGTTAGGAGGTTGTTACACTTAATATTTTACTTTCTCATCTACAAAAAAGAAAATTCTAACCGAGAAAAGATTCAAGAAGCTTCTATTTGTAGAAATACACGTTTCGAGATTGCCTTTGATCACCTTCTGATTATTAGAAAACATTTCTTTCCATCTACCTGTACACACGAAGTACAGGTTTCGATATGTATCACCGAAGCTTCACATTAAATTGAAAATTCCCTTTCAATAAATCCCTGCTCTGTTATTCTCCAAGGTAAACACGACAGAAGAATTTTACAAAAAGAGAACCATTTCCTCGATCTCTGTCCGGCTTAAATACCGGCCTAACCTCTTAATCCTCGGAGCAGCCGCAATCTCGTTGGGCCAAGACGGTCGAAAAAACAAACAACGCGAAGTTCTTTCGCGAAGCAATAGCAGCCCGGTCGACTCGAGGTGGCGCAGAGAAGGGATCGTTAAAATTTTAGTTTGAATCCGTTACTTCTTCCCTGCGGACTTTTAATTCCAATTCCAGCGGGCCGTTTCGTTTGTCCCGGGCGTTGTTTCCGAGCGTATCAGATCGTTACGGCAACGACAAGTCACCGGGCCGTGAAACTAGATCTAGAAAGGGACTGGAATTGTTTCCAAACGGGAGAAACCCGAAACGCGTCCCAGAACCGTTATACCTGCCCAGAATCCCGTAGAATGGCAATTCCACGGCCATAAGTGTTATCCTCGCTAACGCGTCGTCGATTTACATGGCACTCGAGAACCTCTGTAACAACCAGCGACCGGTACGGTGGTTCCAGACCGTCCGAAAACATCCTGCAGTGGACTCCTTTGAATCACGCGCGGAAAATTAAGTCTGCAATATTAATTCAGGAAGTAGCTGGCGACAGAGTCGCGCGACAACCACACACCGATACTTTTACCAGCCCCTCTCGTCCAACCCCCTAACGGTTAGAGCCACGTTCGCCCTACCTCACTCTCGTTTTTCTTCCCCACTTTCTAGCCATTAGCTTCTTCCCGGTTCTGTCTCGATGGCAACCTCCCGTTCCCTCCTACGAAGTAACGAATAAATTTCCAAATACAAGCTGAAAGTCCCCCTTGGATTTATACGGCTCTTCGCTTGTCGTTCGCATTGTCGCGAGGAGATATAAATTATTGGGATGAAATTCCTTCGTGTCGCCCACTGCCACGGTTTTCCACCCTACCCGTGTTTCTCTTTTCGCTCTTTATTTCACGCTCGTGCCGCGTCTCCACCGGGACGTGGAATCTGTTTTTTAACGGATCCTCGGCGTCCGTGTCGCATAAATTACGGTGTCGTTTCGTAGGTTACCGTGTCGTGTCTTCCGGGGATGTAAGATTCCAGCGACGCGAACGAGTACGTCGGGCAATCTGCTGTTCGGGATTCCATCGTGCGCGAAAATGAAGGGGTTTTTTTTTTGGAAAATAAAAAGCTCGAGGCTTTGCGTACGCGACAAGGTGCTCGAAATGTCAACGGGAGGGAAGACGCGGATTTTTTTAACGCAAATCGTGGTGCAAACGATCGAGCGATACGGTCACGATGGAAACGAGACGAGTTTTCTTTCATTTGGAGCGATGTCGTTAATGGAACAATTCCATTCGATGGAACGGTCGATGACGTTGAAATGAAAATGGGGTTCACCCATTGGAAACGTGGCAAATATATCAATGATGATGATGTTTACCATGAATCTGATCTATTGTGGTCCCGTCGAAGGAAGAATCTCTTTAGAACGATCTCTCATTAATCATCCCAATGCGTGGAATCCCACCTCGTGAAAGATTAATACTCGGTGTCAATATTCGTAATGGCGTCGAACATTATATCGATTAGTGTCCTAACTGCGGATCGACGTACGAGTCCCCTCCAAATGTTGAAGACACATTTATGATCAGGTATAACGATGTAACTAATACAATTACTGCTTCTGAACTGTTGTTCCGATTTTGTATAATTTTAATACGAAACGTATTTCAAACGAATCTACTACATCGATAATTTAAAACGTGCGAGTAAAACAACGGTTCAGCTATCGATGATATTAATTATTACGAGACTTACAATCAGCGATGGCCTCGTTTTGTTAAATGTAGAGTGTCGAATGAAATATAATTCGAAATTTTCTGTGCAACTATTGAATTGACAATTCTTCTACAACACCACTGAGTGGAAAACATATGGTGACTGTAAAACTGGTTTTCCATTTAAATTAGTAACCTTCCGTGACAATCATTTCATTTACGATTATATAAGATTCTCTAGTCAACTATTGTCAGTCAACTATTTTTAATCCACGTTATCACGATACAAAAGAATACTTAAAAATCTACTAAACTTCGTACCTAAACGAAAAATTCTTTTTGTCGTTTAATTACTTCTTCACGTTCGGCATTCACTCGTCTATCAATTACACGTATACCTGTAACGATAATTAATACCATTACGATGACTAACATTTGCTGCAATTACAGCGAGTAGTGTACGAACCGCGAACAGCGAACACGGAAATGCATAATACAGTCCTCTACGTAGACAGGTTATGTTACCGTGAATAGGCTATCGTGTCCTTGTATATCAGTATTTGCATAATAACTGAGACCCCGTCTCTTTCCGTTGCCTAACCCAACTTACGACCGAAATTAATAACGATCGTTATTGGGATCGGTACGGTCAGTATTACCTGCAAGATTGGCCAACTGCAATTTTTACACCGGGATCTTGCCTCCTTTACGTGGCGTCCTTTATTGCAGCTTACGAAGTGACACGTTGAGGTGCAAAATATTGCTCGATATGATCTCACCGGAGTCATTTTGTTTATTTATCGGATACACGTGTGTCACTCGCAATATTAAAACCACAGCGATCTTCGTGTCACCTTGACATCGTTTTTATATTAAATTTGCACACTCTTTGTTCCTTTCTTTTCTTCTTTGGGTTTATTGTTGCATCAAGTGCAAGGTCGTTAGCAGTGGGATTTATGTAGTTGTTTCTTAGATTCTTCTGTTCAATTTTGTTAGGTAATTGGTTTTTTTTTAGATAGTTCAAGGTGTTCTTGATGTGTTTCTTTAAAGTCAACAGTGCTTCTGAATGGAGTTCGTATTCGCTTTTTTGTGAATGAATCTTGCATTCGTACAGTAAATAGAATGTTGGTATTAGTTGGTTGCAGAGGTTGCAGATTGGTGGGTTTGATTTATGTATTAAATATTTTGTGGGTAATTCTTGAGTGTTCTCAGTCTCCATAAAATGATTCTATTTTATCTGTTACGATTTTGGATTGACACTTATTGAGAAAAGTCCTCTATTCTATTATGTATCTTCTGTTAATCGAATTCCACTTCTTATTCCATTTGTATTTTTTTTTTTCTTATATTTGACATCGATTTAAGAAGATCTGTGTAAGAAATTGGGTTGTAGGGTTCGATGGAGACTCACTTCGTTTCTCGAGAAATATTTTTTACTTTAAAATTACGTTACAGATTTATCACGTGACGATTCTCAAAACCATAGGGAGAATCTGTCCTCGACAAGGGGATTGCGAGAGATTTGATCCGTGAGAAAAACGTAGGGAGAATCTGTCCTCAGATTCTCCAGTACGTTAGATTTTAATTGTTAGTTGTGCAATTTTAATCGTACCCGCGACAATTGCACGAACGAGAACTAGTTGCCCAACGGGACCCTACTGCAAACCTAGGAAAATTAGTCGCGCGAAACAACAGAAATTCGTAAAACTTTGCTCACATTTTACGAACACGGAAACGTTCAACGTATTCGTATTTTACGAACATTATTAACGTTTTACAATGTTTTACGAACGCGACGGGAAAATTGCAAGCCTGCGGAACGAAGAACTCGTTACTCGGTGCCCGTGTGGAAATCATTGTACGATATTTCACGTGTCGTTCGAATGGCAGTCATTAATTATTCGCATCAATAATCGATGTCGATGTATAATTACTAAGTGTGGTTTCGAGACCGATAATTGGTTACGATACATTTCACGTTTATTACACGTCCATGGGTATGTAGTGACGGGCCATTTGTACGAGTGTGTGTATGTAGTGTGTGTCTCTGACACCGTGAGACACAAAAAAAGTATCTTGTACAAAATAAAAACTCTGACCCATTCTAAAATACTGAGAAAGTATTTCGTCCTGTTTGATAGTTTCTGAAAACTTTCCAAAGAAACAACAATTTTTACAACTATTTTCACCATCACTGTTATTCGTCCCTCTTCTACGCAAAATTGAACTTCATTCGCTAATAAAAATAAACATTTTTACATTTGTCTACGATCGATGAAGTTCTCTCGAATGAAACGAGTCCAATCGTGACATATTTCTAGTTATTTTTAATTACAAGACGTAAGGTTACTTTTGGACTAATTTTAACCAGGAAAATCTTTACTAACATTCTTCCAAAGCTACACTAAAGAGTCTACAAATGTTCAATTCGCATTACAGTTTGACATCAACCGCATTTCACTTCGAAAGTGAATGTAATGCGAGGCTCGGTGCCTGTAGTTCTGTCTCTCTCGCACTCGTAGAGTTCACGCGTTCCTCGAGATAAAAATTGCCCTCTACGGTCGCAAATATATATTCGACTGGCCCGATTTCATCACTCGAGATCGTGAATTATCGCTCACATTGTACTCGAATAACCCAAACATCGTTCGTGTTCGAACGAACAGGGAACCGACACGGTTCTTCGAGCCAGCAAGTTCCTCGATGACGTTTCACGCGTCGATTGCAATTCTCGCTGTGTCGTTTCGTTTAAACGTGGACTAATTTCGTCGTTTAAAAGGTCGCTTCACCCAATTCCAAATGGACGAAATAAATACAATCCGGCGCCGCGCGACACAAGTTGAAGCGCGTTTAACCCGCGCGGCAAGTGCTCGCATCTTCGAAGCGGAACCGCGACACGGTGGAAAATACGGTTTGCAATTTGCTCGGTGAGATCGTGGCCCTTATTCCACGCGATTCTAAATTCAACACGGTTGAACCGTCGATCGATCGCTTTTGAATTAATTAAAAATAAGCAGTCGGAGGGCAGAACGAGTCGTAAGGGGCAACGGGAAAGCGCATAAAACAGCTCTTTATCGCTGGGCCTCTATTATCATGCAAATAATAGAGATGTGTGCGCACTGAATACGTAAAGTGCCCGCTCTGATATACCAGCTGTTCCAAGTATCCGGTATTCCGTGTTCATCCGTCGCTGGTAACCGTGGTCTTTAATTAAAACTGCGGAGGGCGAGCGGTTGCTCGAATAACGGTCAGCTGCGTTTTCGAGTAAATTAAACGACGTCCGAAGAAAGAACTCGACACGGAGATAGACTTGGAAATTAATAAGGAGAAGTGATGGGTGAACGTTCGATGTGTCAGCGAGGAGGAGTGATATCGGTGGAGATTGTAATAATGTATACGATGGCTTGCTTTCTGTGCGTTATTTGCAACCCACTGTTGAAAGTATAGGGATTTAACGATGGTTTTGGGAAACAGTATTCTTCTCGTGAGATATTGTCCGTTAGAAATTTTCTTGTAATATGAAACAGTATTTAACAACGATATCTTTACGATACTCTCGTTACGAAATTACTTTACTCCTTTTAGGTGGTTAGTACTCGTGAAGTTCACGAAACTCGGGAAGTGGAGGAGAAGGTTAACAACCGAGGTGGAAAGTCGATGATTGACAAGGAAGGAATTTGTCAGTTCAAGAGCTTTATGATGGTATTATCTGTTGATTACAATTTTCTGGTCGATTACCTCTTGCTACTTCGTACGGTTCTGTTGCTGAAGAGATGCAAAATGCACGGTTTGCACGATTCTGGAAAAGAATGGAGTATTTTCTTCTTCTTTCTCATGGAAGTTCAATAGAGTATTTTCTCGTTAATGTTCAAGGGAGAATGGAGTATTTTTTCACAAAAGTTCAACAGAGAATTGAGTATTTTCTTCTTCTTTCTCACAAAAGTTCAAGGGAGTATTTTCTCATAGAAGTTCAGGAGAGATTAGTGTATTTTCTTCTTCTTTCTCACAGAAGTTCAAGAGAGTATTTTCTCACAAATGTTCAGGAGAGATTAGTGTATTCTCTTCTTCTTTCTCACAGAAGTTCAAGAGAGTATTTTCTCACAAATGTTCAGGAGAGATTAGTGTATTTTCCTATTCTTTCTCACAGAAGTTCAAGGGAGTATTTTGTCATAGAAGTTCAAGAAAGAATAAAGTATTTTCTTTTCTTTTAAATCACATCGATGTCTTTGTTGTCATTAGCTACTTATGTTGTTTTATTTGTTTCGAAGAAGAAGTATTTAGTACATAATTGTTAGTAATTTTATCATGTCCCGTGCTCAATCAGGCAATTATGATCCTTTCTCTTTTATTTTTAGTGTCTCACAAATCTCACATTTTTGCAAGTAATTCAACTATTTTACAAGCTCTCATTTTATATAATTCACATAAAATTATTTACTTTTAATATATTCTTGACTACATTCTTTTAGTTTCTTTCTAATTAGGTAGCTAATTAACGTACTCACGTGTCTCTTCATATTTGATCGGTGAACTTCTTTGATTACTTTTCCCTTATTTTTCGTTTCACTTTGACTATGGATATTAGGTAGCAGTATTAAAAAGGAGAACCTCGATTACCTAGGATTTCTTTCACCGAAAGATGTCTCTGTGTTCGCCACCAAAGCCCTTTCACTCCGTTTGCATCGAAAGCGTTCCCGTAATTTTGTTAATGTAATTGAGTACTCTCTGTCCCGAACGGTTCGATACACTTGAAATTTCAAAGTCGTTCGTCGTTTCGACGACTGTCCTTCGTTAATGTGATATCTAATTTCTCGACTTGAATAACGGCCAATGGTATCGTTTTACAAATTAAACATTTCGAGCAGGTCGATCTATCGGAGCAGCTTGGTGAAAGGGTCACTAGGAAGGATGCGGTAATATTACAGTCGCTCCCCGTGCCACTGCAGATTAATGCGATTTAAACGCGGGGATAATCAGCGAGTTTCGTACAATTAACGTGCCCACGCGCTTGGAATTGAATTAACCCGCGACCAGAATCACAACGATGGTAATCGATCTCCTTTTCGTTCTTTTTTTTTTTTTCTCCACCCGACGACTGTCTTTTAAAATAGCTCGACAATCAGTCGAATAAACTAAAAGAAAAATCGTGGAATTTAAAACGTAGGATATTTTAGACGAAGGAATACCGTGAAATAACTTTTTAAAATTATTTTTATACCGCTGCTATTATCGCTGGACGGATACATTTTTCTTATTATAATGCCTTAGGAAGGCATTCCATTTGTAGGATGTCCTTTTATACCTCAAACAGTCTTCCGAGTTGTGGCCATTATTCGGAAAAAGGAGATGCTCTTTTCTTTTTTTTTTTTCTTTAGTTTTAAGTTGGCAGAAAATACGTTCACCGGAAACAGAGTGATCTTAGAACTCACCGATTCTTTATTTTACCTCTGGTATCGCGAAGATTTTAATAATAATTTTCTACCGTTCTCTTTCAGACCAAAAGAGTTAATTTTACAGTATAAATTCTTTTCCGATGTATATACATTACATCGAGAAGAATACTTAAATCACAAGACGGCATTGTGCGAAATTTATTTACATTTAATTAAAATTCTTCAAAAAAGTTATTTTTCTCGCAAACTATGCAATCGAATAAAATTTATTCTATACATTTCATTAATTTTTTTTATCGAGAATACATCTTTGCTAATTGTATCACGATTTACCGAGCCCTCTATACCGTCACATTAATTTCTCATAAATTAGTGTAACATTCGTTTTTGATTAAAAATTATCCTCTCAAGTATAATATTGTCCCATCATTATCCTATCATCGGTATAGTATTTGTCCCATTGGAATAACTTCTTCGATGCATTCTCTTCAACCTGCATATTTTGTTTACGAGTAAATTTCTCCCGTCCATTCGCCAGAGTAACCACGACTCTATCTATTTGTCCCCACATCTACGTATTTATATTTGTGTGTATCAATCCGGCTGTTCGTGTGGTGCACACATGTGAACGTGCGAATGCACCTGTCCGATGTATGTTGCTTTCGAGACACCTGGTTACCGATGAACTTGTAAACGTAGTGGTACGTCAAGGGTTTGGGTCAATAATTATCCGTCATGCTGGAACGGTGTTGATCATTCTCCAGTGTTATCGTAACCAACATTCAACGTTGGAACTGTTTCATCGTGTGTGCTGAACGTTACGATTAACGACACCATGGCCTGTTTGTAAATGTGATATAGAACGAAGAATTCGATGCTAAATGGTACTTCGAGATAAATGGTACTTTGGTAATTATTTTTGCAAAAAATAGGGCACGAGGGGAATCGAGAGGCAGGGAAAGAAAATTTTTAACGATTGCTTTATTTCTTGTGCGTTATTCTTAACGTACCACTTGTCTCGTTTAATAAATTCCCTTTCGTAAATTTTAGTTTAAGGAAATTATATAAATAGTATATTTGAATCTTCAACGATCTTTCATTTTGTATCATATTATTTGCAATATATAATGCAATTAGGTAATTTATACGTTGAATTATTACGAAAAATAGCATTAAAGTCAGTAATGCATATTTTTATGAGTAAGTGTGATTTATAAGGTAGCCTTTGCAACGATGCAATTTAAGTATTGTTTAATTTAAGTAATTTTAAAGTCATGACCACTTTTATATGTGTAAAATAATATACATATAATAATACAAATCATATGAAGTTATGTATATAAAATATCGTGCAAATTAACATCTGCATATTCCAATGAAGTAAATTACTTTTATTTTTATCTTGCAACCATTTTAATACAATTTCGAATAATTGTACCTGCTACTCGTAACGCGTATTTAATTTTACAAATCGACACATTTTGTTCGAATAGGGCAGAGAAACCTGCCTGCAAACCGAATTCAACAACGGAAAATGAAGTCAATCGTCGAACGATTTTGAAAATCGATTCGCGCGGGTCTTCGCGATTCCTTTCGATAATTACGTACAGGTTCGCGGTGAATCTTGAAACTTTATCAACTTATAATTGGATTTTTTTTCACATCGAGGTACGCGCAGAAATCGGAAGGTGCACAGTTCGACAATGAAAATACAGGTTCGTTTGAAGCCGCTTAAAGAAGTATTTACGAGTTGGGGCGATTCTACTCGCCTTTCCGGGTCTCCGCGCTTATAATCGTCGAAACTTTCCCGTGAACTTTCTAAGCCCTACGAATCGTCGAAATCTCGAAGTCAATGCCCCGCTCCTTGGCTGCGTTTCACGGAATTCTCGTCGCGAGGCTGCGAATGCAATATCGAAGTTGCTCGAGGAAAATTTCACCGTCTTGCGATTCAGTAGAACGCGGCCTTCCCGGACCGTCAACTTGACACCCCTTTGTCGCGACTTCCCGCCCTCGACGAGAAAGGTTAAGACGTTTAAAGACTGCTTCGAAACTTTGACAAACCGCTTTCTCCGAAAGTCACTTCAACGAGTGGTATTTTCGTTTCGAGTACGGGCACAGCTTTTAAACATCGCGATTTATACGTACGTATTGTGGAAATAATAAAGAAATAACGACGAGAGACCGTGTTGGGAAAGAGTTCGATAAATGTACGTTCCGAAACGTTTAACATTTCATAGAAGTAGGGTATTATTTGATTCGGTGGTTTCGAGACACGATTATAGGTGAGAAGACACTCGTTCAAGGAAATCGGTTTTTAGTAGTTTTTTAATAGCTTCTACGAAATGAGAAATATTTAGAAACCGTTAAATTTTGTATATTTTAATTATAATATTGCGATAGAGTACGTAAGGTATGTACTTTTGTTAATATCTTCGAAAGAATGAGAAATAGTAAGAAAACGTTAAATTTTGTATCTTCTAATTATGATATTACGATAGAGTATGTATGGATTAATTCTTTCTCGAAGATATCCTATATTATACTTTTATTTTCCATAGTTTTTATTATTTGATAATAATCGAGTAGAAAAATTTCTTCAAACACGTCACAATTAAGAACTTTATTACAATAGTATGAAATAAAATTACTTCGATAGTTAGAGAATAAGAAACAAAGTCTTGACTAAGAAACAATATTTTATAAAAATATTGCATTTATAATCTGTCTGGTCTTGTCTAAACTATTTGAAAGACCATCCGAGTACGTAGTTCAGAGGCTGAATTAATTCCAGAGTTTAAATTATCTCAATAATAAATAAGGAACAGAAGTGATGATAATTAGCTTAAATTTCTGTATGTATTCAACCTAATTGTTCTCTAAACTAACCGCTTAACAGATAGGATACAATAGCTCGTTTAACTGTTTGGTCTATTGCTTCTATGTATCCAAACTGACCAGGGAACCTAATTTCTTCTGAAACTATCCATCGTGTGGAAGACTCATTGTTTTCCACCGACAGATGAATGAAGACCGACTTCAGAATGCTAATTATCGTTTTACCAAACTTTACCGAACGCATTGCGACCTTTTATTTATTTATAGCGAGTTACAATCTCTCTGAGTATATTGGAACTGTAAAAATGGATGTTTCTTTTAGCGTAAATTCGAAGTAAAATTTAAAAGAGTGTAATTCGTTGCACGATATTGGATATTTATTATATAAACAGTTACACTTCTGTTGGCCAGGATTGTTATCTCGGTTCAGTTTACATTGTCTTAGAAATGCGTTTCACAAGCGGAGTCGAGAAGCGTTTCCCTTACCTCGTGTTACCCCTCAGGACCAATCTTGTTAGCTTCCAGCCGTACTTGCTATTGAAGACGAGAAAGCGGAAATTCTATACATTAAGCAGTAAACTCTAATTTCACCAGTCAGGTTGTTGTTCCCTGGGTCTGCTAATCAAATGTCAAGTGAATTGTAAATTAAAAATAACAGACGTTCGAGCAGCGTATTGTCAACCCTGTCGGCAGACAATGCTAACGTACAACACAACTGTTATTTGTAATTGTACTGTTATTTGTAACTGTATTTTTAATTGTACGTGTTCTACATTTTCTTTATTTTTATATAAATTCTACCATTGTTGAAATTACACTGTATATTTTTCTTCCTATTGTCGAATGTGTCACTATTGAAACCCAATTTCCTAGGTAGATTTTTCTCGTAGGTAAATATTTTTCCTCGACTCGTATTTTTCATTTTATCGTCTCACTGTCGGTGAACATTTAACAAAATTACCAGGTCTTAAAATAACATACTAACATATGTTAAATAATATAGATAATATACATTACGACTCCTTTCTTTCGAACAAGATCGTTATTGTTCCTCCGTCATTAATTGTGAAAGTAAATTCTGATTAGAAAACGTGACTTAATAGCGTTATAACGTGATCTAATAGTAGTTTTATTTTCGCGAGTATATTTTGCAAAAATATTTTAATATATCTCCACGTGTGATGTCATAGTTCTTCGTAAATCCTAACACCATTTAAATCGACCCTCACCTAATTGTTGACAAATTCACGGCGTTAATCTGTCACAGAAATGGCGTAAGATTCGAACTTTGAAAATCATTATTGACTCCATAATATTTTAAGACACTAGCGTTTAGGTCTGTACGAAACCATGACAGATTGCACTGATTTCAAGAAACGTGAGAAACTACAACTACAAACCAACTACAACACATCGTTTCACCGCAGATGGTAGTTATTTATTTAAAATATATATAATCAATCGAAACAAGACATCGTTTCACCACATATGGTAATTATTTATTTAAAATATATATAATCAATCGAAACAACACATCGTTTCACCACATATGGTAATTATTTATTTAAAATATATATAATCAATCGAGACAAGACATCCTTTCACCGCAGATGATAATTATTCATTCAAAACAGATATAAGCAATCGAGCCACAAGTCAGAAACACGTATCCTATTCATTAATTCGAAATAGACACGAGCAATCGATACACACACTAAAAACGTGTCTCGTTTTAAAAAATCAATCGCCCAGATCAGTACGAAATCATGAAGTATTGCACGTTATCCGAGAAACGCGAGAAACGCAACCACGAGCCATCGTTTCGTCGCGGAGGGTGTTTATTTATTTGAAATAGATACGGAGCAATCGTGGCGCGAGTCTGGAGCGGGTTTCAGTCGTCATAAAACTACTCGCGAGGAGGATTCGTCTTCGCGCGTTGAAACATTCACGTATCCCGAGTCGCGAGTGTCCCGCGGGTGCAGGATCAACGTTATCGCGCGTCCAGCCGTAAAACTTGGAGATTACGCGCAAGGAAGCTCAGGCGGGAACCCGACGCAATGACATTTTTTTTTTTTCTACTTTTTTCTTTCTTTTTTTTTGGCGAGAGATAGGACACGGCTATATCGAACGGTATCGACTGGAGCGGATCTCGAGACTGGGTCGGCTGTGATGTGCCGGTGGTTGGCAGCCGGCCAAAGCCGTTTCCGTAGACAAATGTCCATTCAACCGCGAGGAAGTAAGCCTGTTTACGCTTTGCTTTCTTTGCTACGTTTCCCTTTATATCACTGTCCTGGTGTGCGCCTCGATCCGGGAACTGGAAATCGGTCACGTACACACACAGAGACGGTACCGTGTATCTGGCTGATCGATACGCGTGAGTAAGGTCAGACCCTCACCGCGTATAAAACCGTCAACGAGCTTGTCCCGCTTAAAATTTCAACCCCCACGCCTCCTCGATGAAATCAAGGGACCGTTCAACCGAACAGAGAATAGACGAAAACCTTTTGACACCCGTGTTCGGTATAGTTCAGCCCCTAGATCTCTCTGATAATTAATAGGGACGTGCTCTTGTCTGGGTTAGGTTTATAATTTATGAGTGTGTTTGTACTTGGGTGTTTACAAAATTGTCACTTCTTCTATGAAAAGAGTCTGAGAAGATTCAACAACTGTTCAGAGTGTTTTTTAGAAATTTTAAGTATCAGTGAAGTGGGAGGAGGTTCACTTGAACAGAGAATGAAGGAAAATTTTCTGACATTGGAATTTACACGGTATAGTTCTTTGATAATTAATTGGGACACTCTTGTCTGGGTTAAGTTTCTAATTTATGAGTGTATTTGAACTTGAGTGTTTATAAAACTGTTACTTCTTCTATGAAAAGACTCTGAGAAGATTCAACAACTGTTCAGACTGTTTTTTAGAAATTTTAAGTATCAGTGAAGTGGGAGGAGGTTCACTTGAACAGAGAATGAAAGAAAATTTTCTGACATTGGAATTTACACAGAATATTCTTTGATAATTAATTGGGATACTCGCTCTTGTCTGTGTCAAGTTCATAATTTATGAGTGTACTCGAACTAGTTATAAAAATCAGCTCTTCCTCTTTTTATATTTTCTGTTGTGCATCCTAAAGATTCTGGATTAGTTGGAAACATTCTTTAGAAACTTTAAGTATGAGTGAAGTTACATTGATTAAAGATATTCTTTTACAAGAATTTTCTTTTCGAAGGTCGAACAATTCTCGCGATTCTAATGATTCTGTTCGTGTCGTTTGGAGGCTGCAATGATTGAACGTGTGGCGTTTGGAGATTCTGATAATTCTGTCAAATTGTCCCTCGAAGACAATCTTAGGCATGGAAGCGGACAGATACCGATGATTTAGTTGGGGGCAGTTTCCTAACTACTGCACCGCCTTCGAGGCTAGCTGCACGATGATGTTGCACGTTGCAGTGATTGTCCTAGGAAACTATTATACATCGTAAATTTCGTCTTTTCGTCTCGTGTAGACTTACAACTGTTGCTAATCGTCATTGACATTGAGAAGGGTAGAAGTAGAAGATTACTTTTGTCCCTGAAAAACAGTCAACTGATATTTTTCAATCATCCTTGAGTCTTTAGGAAAGGTATACAAATCGAGACACGTACGATATTATTTAAGAAATAATATTATTCCTTATCCAACGTAGCGTAAATCCTAACGAGAGTCCTTAAATATACTATAATAAGTACCATCAAGTGTACAAGCTGCTCGTATTTTAGAAATTAATCCAACAATAGTAATTTTCTTATACAGAATTCACGTTTACGTGTACCTGAGGATAATTAAGAATCGTTCCTTCTTAATTTGCTAAGACTTTATTCGAAACGATCAAAAAGAAATAGCACTCGTGCACTGATCGATGGAGAATTTGTTTCTGCCTTGTAAATAATGGAGTATCTGGTAAATACACCAATCACGGTTGATAAGAAGGTTGCCAGCTAGGAAGGAACGTTAAGATAAAGGACACGTGACAAAGTGTAGGTAATTAGGGTTAACAGCTTGGGTAGACGAAAGTGGGAAATAATAAGTGGGGCACGAAAAGAAACAAATTTAAACAATAACTAGATTGGGGGTTCAGATAGATTAATGATCTCCGTATAACGAAAATGCAAATGTTGGAGCAGGGGGTATACCGAGTACGCGAACGAGGGGAACAGTGATAGATGAGCGACAATATAAAAATCAGTTTACGAGGATGATAGATTAGGAGCAATAGAAAGGCAGTAAAACTGCCATAAGTGATAAAACGTGAAGTAATTACCATGTGTTACAATGGAGAGTATATAGAACTCCTTAAAAGTTCCTCAACACTTTCAAATGATACGTATAATTGTATTTTATACAAATTTGTCGATTCGTGTGTTTTTCAAATCTATGTACTTTAAGATTTTGTTAGTTACAAGACCATTTGTAAGAAGAATAAGAAACTTTAGCTCACTAGATCGATTCTGACCTAAAAGTAATCTCTTAGGAATAACCAATAAAATGAATTAACGTACACGTTTCAATGGTCACAGTTAATCAAGTTATTTATACTTTTGATGTTGATCAAATTTTTGTGCACTTTAACACACTGTAAGTGGGAATATTAATTAATTATTGAATACGTCATTTCGGACCATTGAAATCCCTCCAAAGCCGCTTTGTAAAATCTGACAGAAATTATTAATCAATGATTATACATTCTATACATATACTCGATCAGAAGAAAGATGTACTTAATTCTGTGTCTCTCGTCGAGCGTGTATAATTCAGAGAGCGAATGGTGTATATAATTTATAAGGGATTTAAATAAAGAGGGTGGTATCTTGGAACAGAAAATATATAATGAATATATTCTATTGTTTGCAATTAAGTTTGTATACAATTTGTTTCTGCACGTACAAATATGCTTTCACAATTTGACCGCAAATTCGTGGGACACCTTGTACGTTTCACTCGTTTCCAATGCTATGTACCGAGAAAACTACTTTCAGAAGTTGCTTCAAAAGTTTTGAAAAATTGCCATTGGAAGAATTCTCCTCGGCAGGAATTCGAAACTATTAAACACGCATAAACAGGGTCATACTCTTCTCCGAACATAAGCTTTTAACGAAATTTTTCAAACAAAACCTTCAGCGAAGCTTTTAAAACGATTTCTTTCGGAAATGTATCCTACTGCCCATAAGTCACAAACCACTTGTTTCTCCAGCTTTGAAAATTCGAATCAAGATACATATACAATCTTCCAAAGTAATTCGATCGTTTCGTTACATTTACTTACTTTAAATTATTTCACTGTAAATTTCATGGTACATGTATATAATTTTAAAAAAATATACAATTGATAGCAATCGTAATAATTATCTACAAAGTCAAAGATGACTGAAATTGATAGAAAATTAATCGATAGAATGTCACAATTGTTTCGAACGATTATTTCCAAAAGAGATAAATACATTTTCAAAAGAAAATTGACACTGTTCGTTAACAGTTTTTCTAAATTCTTAATATAAAATACGATCGACGAGTGTTAATTTGATTTCATAATGACCTACGAGTATACGTATCGAGAATAAAACTAAACGTTCGTCGTGAATGTTGAAAACGTTAAAAAAGCATTGCTCGTCGAGTTCCAAGTTTTGCGTTCGCGAACAATTCCGTTTCTCGTGCTATAAACTCGGGAACTGTAACAGGTACGAGGTATTAATTTATACCAGCGAGGCACTTAGCTCTTAATGGGAAAAAGGGTCCATGTTTTTTCATTAACACCGTGCGATTCTCCGAGGCATCAATTAGAGTGTTTTACTTTCATCGTCTACGCGGCTCGCGCACGTCGTTCCACGAATAATATAATAATTTTAAACATTCGCCATTATGGCTGTTTAATGGTGCACGGAAAGAAAACTTGTCTTGAGGGTCTCCCGGTTGGCTGGTAGCATGAAAAATCATTCGTGTAAATATTTCAACGAAGCAAACCTTTCGAGTCGATCGGTGGGTCAACGAAGCAAACCTTTCGAGTTCGTTGTCAAAACTTCGATCAATATATTATTAAAAATCGAGCAATTTATCATTCAACTTTAACGTGTCAAGATTCGAGTACAGTTCGAACCCTTCGCTAACAAATGACACCTTGAAGTTCGTCCGTGGCACGTAGGCGGTCGACACCGCGAGTTCCGATAATGAAAACGATCGAGTGTACAACGACGAACGCGAATCAATCTGCGCTGCAAAAAAGTCCGAACCGGTGGAATCAACCGTACGACACGAAAGAGCTGTTGAGCGCAGAGATCGGTGTAACATGACGGATGAGGAAGAAAAAACGGACAAGAATCGCGCGATAAAAAGAGGGTGGAAATGAACGATCGAAGAACGAATGCGATGGGAGAAAAAGTAGACAGCGAATGTGAACGAATAAGCTGTAAGGGACGAAGAAGCTATTGGACTCGGACGAAAGAAATGCAGAGTGTTAGTATGGACGAAAGAAACCCAGAGTGTTGGGACCGACCGGGGAAATCCAGAGTATTAGGCAGACGATCGATGACTCAGAGACGTTGTTTTCAATGTTGTATAAAATGATGGTGTGGACGAGAACAGGCTTATGTCAACGAATAAACTGTAAGAGACGAAGGAGAACAAACGAAAGATGTGCAAAGTGTGTGGATGGATTATCGAAGATCGTGAAAGAGGTTGGTTTCAATATTGTGCAAAATGATGGTTTCTATATTTTATACTATACTCGAAGAATCCAGAATGATAGTGTCTACTGTGCTCAGTAGTTTGAATACAGAATTGTGGCACCTACTATAGGTGTGAGGGTGGATAATAATGAACCATGCTGATAAATAAGATGAAAAATATAATATAATTCGCGAATGGAAATATTAGGTTGTACTGTAACACGATTTTTACTATGCTCTCTCTCTTAACACTCTCGTCAAGTACATTTCTCTCACTCTGACTCTCTTCAACCATATTCTCTACAAAACACCTAGACCATATCACAATACATTCATTATCGTAACATAAATGAACAATTGTAAAAAATAATTTAAAACTACAGTCACTCACCAATAATTCCATAAATACTCTCCACACTTATTTCGTACAAACATTATTCACTTTTAGATCTAAATATCTCACGTCCTTTGCTAACCAGTACCACAGAAGGATCCAATGAACTAATTTATTTCAAGTAATAAATATACAGTGAATAACAATTGTATATTTTATTTTCGCTGACTTGGAGTACGAGTCGGTTCGAGTATCTTTATTTTGCAAGACTTTGGCTCGCAAGGGAAGTTCGGCAATTCGTAAATTCAGAAACATTGGTAACTGTACAGAAATGTACTTCAAGCGATGCCATTAGCGTAACTATATTTTGTATTGAAAACGTTTCCTCAAAGAAACTGTGAGTTTTCATATTATCCTGAATATCCGCGAAACCGTAAAAGATATCGTAGAAAGTTTAATTCAAAGTATAAGAAGCTTCCCACCTGAATGTAACTAAAAGAGGAAACTTAACAAAAATTAGGTAAAGTGGTGATAAATTTTGGAAAAATTAAGTTTCTTTGAAATTTCTTTTGCAAGGTATTAAAAATCGTAAAACTTCGAATTTCGTCGTGGTTTTTTCTTTACTCGTGATGAACAATTTCTCGTCTATTTGTGAAACAAATTACCAGGCAGAATTTTTCCATGCTTCCTTTTTCCATTTTCCATGCCTCGTATTTACAGTACCTTCGTTAATAAATATTTTGGAGAATCGATACTTTAGTCGTAACGAAACGTTATTTTAAACTACGTTTCGTAAAAATAACGAGTACAAAATTATTTCAAACGACAATCTTATTCCATAAATATAATAATAAAGGTTAACAGATACGATAGTACATAACCTTATGAAAATTGAAGTAATTATTAACTTTAATAATAAGAAGTCGAAGTACTTGTAAGTATTTTAATTGAGATTCTGTTCGATCTCGTGTGTCCTAACTGAAAGAAATTTCATGAATGTGATTGACAGTATAGTAAAAAATTTATTCGCAAAATTCTTCCTTCTGTTTAACATATTTTCTGGAGAGGGAGAACCCGTATTAGAATGACTTCCATGTCTTTGTGATTTTGTATAGAATATTTCCAAAATCGATAAATTTTTGTGAAATTAAATATCCATACTTTTATTAATTGCAGTGGTTTACCAGTAATTTTCCACACGTATGGTCGACATACTATTTACTTTTTGCGTATTCCTAACATATTGTTCGCTTATTTTATTTTTTCACACTCTAGCACTCACCAGTTGTGTATTAACAAATACGATTTTCTGTTCCTGCAACGCCAGCAATTCTCTCCTATTTGTATTTACCTAAACATCATAACATCATACCGGATGTTTATAGTGGAATCAACGTGTAACAGAGTGTCGTATAACAACACAGTATGAATATTCAAACGGTGAATGGAGAATGCATATTGGACAATAGGAAACTAGCTAAGTGCATTTAAAAATATGCGTCGATCTATCGCGATCCCAGAATATACATTTCGTGTAAATGTTGTATAACTAACGTATCGATTACAGTGATTCTATATATTTACCTCATGTTTTAACGAAAGTGTTTACGAAACCGTACAATGCTCGCAAGAGAATCTGTACATACGTTGACACAATTTAATAAAACCATAGATATGCAATCTCGTAAAAATTGAACAATTTCAGGAGGGTTCTATATCCTTGTCTACAATTCTTTGAAGAAACAAATTTTTTAAATTTATCGCAAAATGTACGAAAACAGTAAAATCAATCACACTGTACAACGTCGAGTAAAGTGTCACTACCCTTTATTTTAACACACTCTGTATAAAAAAAGAGAGGCTAAAAAATAAATACTATAAAAAGTTCGTTTAATAAAAGTACTAATATAAATGATACGAATGAAAATGAAATAAAACCGCGCACAAAGAACGAATCAGAAAACAGAGAGAATGGCAGCAAGAAACAGAGAGAAATTCAGAGTGGAAAGTTGTACGAAAATGATAAACGATACAACGATACGTACAAAGGGACAGCGGTGATACTAATCGATACCAAGTACAGAAAAGGGTGAACGCATAACAGGGAGAAGTTGATACCTCGATAAGAGCAAATGAATGTAAGAAGATCGATAGAAGAGGTTCCCGGACAAATAAAGGAACAAGCTGTGACAAAAGACCGATAATGGTGGGGTATTAACGGTGATGGTAAAAATAAAGAAAAGTGCAAGGATGAGAGGGATATGTACACCGAGAAGGGAAAGTATATTTCAAAATGGAGATAAAAAGGAAACGAGGAGCCGGGGGAGGCGAAGGTTGGACCAGTGAGACGAAAAGGATGAACAAAGAGAAAAGGATAAACAGAGAGAAAAGGGAAACAGAGGACGGAGGGAGAGGGGTTCGATACAGTGGAAAGGGGAGGAAACACCGCAGGAAGATCACGGTGTGGTTGCCCGCGGCCACACAGAAGGGATTGGCAAAGAGGAGAGTGTAGGGTGGACTTTATCGAGAACCCGGATTTATGGTGGTGCAACAGCGAACGAGATCGAAAGGTTGCTGGACAGAGAAAGGAAACGTATACTGTGTTTCTTTTGTTCTCTGTGCCGGTGATAGGGTACGATGTGTCGCTAGGTGGCACACGTTGCACGTTTTCTCTTCGATACGGAAACAGACAGGGCGTGTACGATATCAGCTGATAAAAATCATCCGGACTCGCAGCTGCGGGTACACCTTATGGCGGCATTCGATCCTATAATACGCGTGCGATCTTCACCGAAAATTGGCCAACACGGATAAACCGTTTCCTAAGCGATCCCGCGTTTCGATGGATATCTATTTTCATGGGAAACGCCCGGTATCGGGACACGGGGATTAGCGGGTTACTCGATTACTATGGCAAGCACAATGTGAACAGAAATTTCGACGCTTAAACCCCTTACCGTGTGAATTATAGTTCGGTGATTGGCAAAAGTAATTCGACTCGGAGAATGGAAATTGATATCGCTGGAGAGGCTTACGAATTGTTTATTGCTTTTGTTTTTTATACATTTGTAACGATTATGGTCTGCAATGTGCCACACGGTATGACGTTGATGTGATACTTCTTGGGAGATGTGGAATTTTTACTGGTGGACGAAACTAGGATTTATAGTTTTATCGACACACTTATTGATTTTTATTTAATAGTGTTTCAATACAGGTATGCAAAGGTTAAAGAATTAAATAAAAAGGACTGTGTAATCTATGATGCCGGGTATTACCATTACTATGTACGCACAGTTTATCAATTTTATTAAATGTTATGGTATTTAACTAATAATTATTACTCGATAACAGCTCAATGATCAAACACACGTATTACAGCGTACAAAATACTTAGAGAGTTATGCTACTAAATAATTCTGGGAAATGAGTCAGAATTAGAAAATACATTATACATTTTTAATAAAAATCGTTCTGTAATTATTCACACGATAGAGAGTTTAGATAGTATCAGGTCATTTTAGTCAGTTGCTTAGCGATTAATCAATTCGATCTGCATTTATTTATTCGAGCAACGTATTTATTACGCAAGTATAAAATGTACAGATACATGAATATATAAGAAACAAATACTAATGTTGCTATTGAACCTTAACCTCGATAATCTGACATATCAGAGACGATATGAGAAACTTGCTACTCTTGTTCAGTATTTTGGAACAGTATCCGAAAAAAAGAGGAAAACAAAGGGCGTGACACGTTTGACCAATCACATTCTCTTTTCTGGTTTTTTCCAATAATTGCTGCTGGCTCTTTGAATTTCTCATGGGACGGCCACTGCTCTTTCACCTTTCCTTCAAACATTCTCCCCATCGAACGCGGTTTTCTATACGTCTAAAATTGAAAGGCTGAGTCGCACATCCCTATATACGGTGTACCCCGAGCTAATCGACAAACTTTCCCAATAGGATTGCCAGATCGTTCTAACCCGAGAAGGTCGTATATAGATTAGTTCATGACACACATTCTTCGATTTATTTTTATTTACCTTCCAACCAAACATGATTCTCTATATAATATTCTGTGATATATTCTATAATATGTTATATAGTATTCTGTTGTGTAATATAATATGTTATATCATATTATACGTTATATAATATAATATGGTTATGATTCTCTATATAATATTCTGTTATATACTATAATATGTTATATAGTATTCTGTTGTGTAATATAGTATAATATAATATGGTTATGATTCTCTATACAATATTCTGTCATATACTATAATATGTTGTATAGTATTCTGTTATATAATATAATATAATATGGTTATGATTCTCTATACAATATTCTGTTATATACTATAATACGTTATATAGTATTCTGTTATGTAATATAATACGTTACATCATATTAAACGTTGTATAATATAATATGGTGTGTGTTATACAACTTCCAAGGTTCCAAAATATCGGTTGCATAGGAACTGCACTTCTGAATGCACTCGATGTTACTACACTTCGCGTTCATGAAATTCTGTTTTTGATAACTCTCGATAATATCTACGTTTAAGAACTTGTAAATTCAGAGCTGAAAAATTCCGTTTCAACAGTGACGAGCGAAAAAAAATGTTGCCCTTCGTATTCCAAACCTATTTGAAAAATACGAGACGAGTTGGAAGATTTTGTGGCTGACCAACGCGAGCTGATTCTACTATTAGCGATCGAACCAACCAGTCGATACAACTGGAAACGAGATATCGAAAAACCGATCGCGTACGACTACCGAGCATGATACGATCAATCACGACAGGACAGTTTTTAATACAATCCAATCGAGAATTAACTACTGAAATATTAAACTACCCATTTGAATCGGACGGAGCAGTCGTTAAATTAAATTCTTGCCGATTTCCGTGGACGATTAAAACTTGAAACAGGATACGGTCAGACGTGAAATCGTTAAAAACGAAATTAATTACTTTTCACTCCGTATTAATTCCAAGTTTCTCGTTTCTTTTCTTTCCACATTTCTCTTGTTCTTTACCGATCCTGCATACCTACCAAACTCAAATTTTTATCTACCATCGACTTCTTGTTCTCGAACCGAATAATTTTTCTCAAACAGTATACATTTTTCCATATACAATACTCGATAGTTTCTATCGTACACAATTTTATCATTCACCTACATTTCTCCTACACTCTATACAAGCTTCTGTTACTCTTTTCTCGATAGTTTCTATCGTACACAATTGTATTATTCACCAACATTTCTCCTACACTCTAAACAAGCTTCTGCTACTCTTTGCTCCAAAATATCGAAAAGAATAATTACTTGTATTATTATTACGAATTAGGAATAATCGAACCCGCGTACTCGACACGTTTAATTTCTGAAGCCGCGATAAACATTTTTTTCCTCGTTCCGTTACGCATTCTTCGGATTGAAAGAGGAATTAATAGAAGTATCTGGCGAATCGGCGAGGAAACGAACATTCGTTAACTGGAATCCCCTGGACAGAGAACTCTGTGAAAAAGATCGTAGATTGAGAGAATGACTGCGAAATGAAGCGTCGTCCATTGCAAGGGTTTAGTTCCAGCTACGGGACATTTATCCCAGATACTCCAACTAAATCCGACATTGTCCTGGAAACTGCGGAGTTCCGGTGCACACGGCCAGCCCGTGGACCAACAGAGTAACCAAAGATGCAATTTCACGAGGAAATGACAATCGTGCGGCTTCTCTGTCTATTACCTTCCCCTGCTCTTTGTCTCGGCTTCTCGTTTCCCTCGTCCACGCAAAACCCCTCCAAACCCTTTATTTTCGAGGGACAGAGATCGTGTACGATTTATACGCAGGCCCTTCGAGGGACGTACAAACGACGTCATTTATTTAAATGCTCCGAAACGATTACTTGGCCCTGGTCTTGGAAACTGGCTCCTTACAAGGTATCACTCTTCGTCCACTTCGTGGTGAGGAACGTACATCGTCCAGAGGAAGTTTAACGATATTATTTTCACGAAGAATTTGATCTTTCGATCTGTTTTCTTTGCATCTGTTTAGCTCTGGCCAAGGATGCCTCGTGTACGTCGATGGTAACGGGATTGTAAATGTTTTCCTAGCTATCGATATTATTTTGTCGAAATTGATCTCTCGGTTTGTTTTCCTTGTGGATGTTCGGCTTTCTTGTAGGATACTTTGTCGTTTTATCTGTGGGTAGTAATGGAGTTGTGTTATGTTTCTATTTTATTTTAGATTTCTAGTTTTATTAGATTTCTATCTGTCATTTTGTAACTGTTGTCCTGAAATTAACCGATCGTACGAATAAATCGTTGGAGACTCTCTAGTCTTCTTAAAGTAAATATTTGAAATTTATAATCGAATGACAATTTTGTCCATTTGTTTCAGAATTGTACCGAACGAAAGTAGATATTATTGAAAGTAGTAAAAGATAAAATGTAGCGTGAAGAGGTGTCATTGAAAATTGACAAATTTTTGTGAAATACAAAATTCAAAAATATTAGTTCCGTATTTAAAAAAAAAAGGATATTCCAGTAACAGAATGATTTCCCTCGATGTAAATTCCTTCGAAGGATCAAGTTTAGCCAAATGAATTCCAATGAAATCGCATATGTGCTTCCCTTGCGCTTGCGGTGCAAAATTGTCAGAGTTTTTCATTTTCGAAATCGTATTTCAAATATTACTTATTCCGCAGGATTCAGCCGTTTCTCTGAATATGCGCGAAAGTTTCTAAAAGTACTAAAAGCGTGCGATGTCCGTCGATATTAAATTTTGTATCAGAGAAAAATTTCTTCCTGGCGAATCTGTGCCAAATTTCATGGACTACTTGTAAATCTCGTGAAAATTGGCCGCTTCGCGAGCCCGAGTTTATAAATCTCTTTTGGAAAAAAAAACGAAAAACGATAGCAATGTAAGATTTTGTTCGTTGGAACTTGAAAGACGTCACCGAGTTTTGCATCCACGTTGCGGGAATTATTAAAGTTTTGAAATTCTTTGTTCGGTTTGCAATTGTTATGTGCAGGATGCACCAGAATTTTCTGATCAAATTCGAAAGAAAGAATACAATAAGAAATAGAGAAGAAGAGAGTTATGCAAACATAAAACTGCATTTATTTATGAATATATTTACAAAAATTACCACACATTAACAACCAATATTAAGAATCAATGTTCCAGGTTAAATTTTCCAACGATGATATTTTCAAACGAAGAGTTAATTGATAAATAATATAATTTACATTCATAATTTCGAACAATCTCGAATAGAAGAAATTTTGAATAGACGAATAGACAAATTATATACCTTAATACTTTACAATATTTCCATATTGTTCTTACGTGTAACTTTACCTATTTTTAAACTATTATCTTACCTTATTATTCGACCATTATTGTGACTTTTTCAATCCTTGATAGGAAAGCAATTTTTTACATTTTTACTCCGATTCAAACTTACTTTATTAGAGTAATATAGTAAAATGTTCAATTATTTCATCGCTTAATAATTCTACATTAATAAAATATAAAATAATAGGACCTAACCTAGACCTAACCCAGTCAGTTACTCGTACCTTTAATACCTTAGCAGTATCGATACCAATGAAAATACATATTACGAAAAAAAAAAAAAAATAATAAGCTTATCACGATAAACGGAAAAATTAAAAAAAATGTCCCTAGTACACATATTTCGTCAAGTTAGTATCGCTGAAGTATAAAATAATAGGACCTAACCTAGACCTAACCCAGTCAATTACTCGTACCTTTAATACCTTAGCAGTATCGATACCAATGAAAATACATATTACGATCAAAAAAAAAATAATAAGCTTATCACGATAAACGGAAAAATTAAAAAAAATGTCCCTAGTACACATATTTCGTGAAGTTAGTATCGCTGAAAGGCTTCTCGTATCTCTCATTCGGCTTTCATATCCAGAAGGAAGATGGATCCCCGTTTCACGATTCACTTCGAAGGATTTAAGATCAATTTCTCGACGACGAGGAGTGCATCGCAGTTGGTTTTCACGGAGGAATTTAATATTTTATGATCCCTCCTTATTGCGTCGACATTTTTTACTTAAAACAGTCGCGGGACATGCCTCGTTTCAGTCGACTTTTAGTTCGTCCTCCTCGTTTATGTTAATTGAAAGTTATTTGCTGCTCCTGTCGACTTCTCGATCTTCCGTGCTATTGAATGTAATCGTTTCACGTTTTTATTTCGCTACCGTAGCGCTCGATGTTCGATATTCAACGATATCGAACATTTTAATAAACGGAAACGATACGAACGACTTCCAGCCATAATTTTATTCATTGGTGAAAAATTGCTCGGAATACCTTCGTGTAATTTTTGTTTTACGAATGTACGCAAGCATCACGGTCAGTTGTGTTTACACGAATTAATTCTTTAAGCGTTCTTCGTTCGACGAACATTTTTACACGGTTACGAAACAAGTACAACGAGTGGAAATATAATAACGTTGAAAATGTTACATTTACGAAATAATCGGATTCTCGTTTCATCGGATAATAAATAACGTTGGGCCACAGTGATGTTAAAATTCGTTAAAATATCTTCGAATTGAATCACATCGTACGGATAATAAATATAATGAATTATTTCCACTATGGATCGAGTTTAAAGGTATGTAACATATGGAAAAGTTCTATTGTAAAAATTGTCTCGCGTGCGAAAGTAATCGAATAATTTAAAAATATAAAGAATTGCTGAGAAACTACATGAAAAGGGAGTAGTATTGCATTATGGGAAATTATTTTTATTCACTTGACGTATTACACGTACGAAAAGTTTGAAAAACGATTGGATTTACGAAGTAACAACGAATATACTGCATTACTTATGTTCGTGTCTATAATTTTAATATGTAAAAATGTAGTGGCTCTTGTGGTTATTTATTTACCAGTTTGCTCGCATAATCTAACGAAACTTGGAAACATCGATTCCCTCGAGAAACTTATAATCACTGATTCACTCAACTATTTACTCGATAGTTTTTTATTTTGTTTTAGGGAGGTCTTATTCGGTAATTGGTATCGAAAACTTCGATATAAAAGAAACACTTGAATCTTTCACCAAGAACCTATTTATGAAAACAGCTCGTTATTTATTCCTTCTTCGCCAGATTATACGCTAATAGTTTACTCGACGAATTCTATTCATTTACGAAGAAAAGGTATCGAATAAGAAACAGCAAATTGCGAATTAATACTTACAAAATTGTCTATTTACTAATCTTATTTATACACATTTTTCACTCTTCGTGACATACATATACTTTACAGTATCATATTGAGATATAAATTTATGATGGAAAACAACTACATAAATTGAATAATTGTTTCTACTCTCTCCGAGATCTAAATACTTCACATATTTATTCGGTATAATGCAAAAGGGAAGTATTTTTTACCGTAATAATATTTTGTTCAAATAAACGAGTTTTAACTTTCCTCGAAGACGTTCCGTTATATTTTACATGCTTGGAAGATCTCGTAAAAGAAATTTAAACCTTGTCTCTGCAAATTGAATGCATCTCTCCGAATTGCATCAATTTTGGATGCACCGAAGGAAAATTGCACCAAAGGAAAATTTTTTCTCTTTTCTTCAATTAGACGTAAAATTTATTGTTCGTGATTTGCATTACCTATCGAACAATTTTTTTTACACTTGCTTTTCGTTGCACTTCGGGTACACCGATACAACGTAACAGATGAATCTTCAAGCTGTCTTTCGCATTTCCGTAAAAACCGTGCTATCTATATTGTATCTACTGCTGCGCTGTAGATTGGAGCCAGTTGATATATCATCCGCCGGGACGAAGCCAAGTCGGCTTAACACAAATTGCCTCGAACGAACAACACGAACTTACCAACCGGAAGTCTCTCTCGCGAGACGAAATCAGCAGAAAGTGCATCTCTGTTGTGACCATCAATTCAAAGAGTTACATAGTTCTACGTTCATTAGCGCGCTAAGAAATTGCCAGAGATTTCATCGACCTGGATAATAGTCAATCGTGGGAGCAGAGACAGGAGCGTTGTTTAAAAACTGAATTAAAATTGTAACCATTGTTTAGTCGAGAATTACATAAATTAATATAATTTGAACGCGTTCGTGGAAAATATTATAAACGAATTAAAGAAGAAATGTAGTCTACGACTGTTAAGATTCTTTTCTTATTATTTTCTAATTACGAAAAAGAATAATTTTATATCTGTGACACACGAGGCAAGGAATATTGATTGTAATACTTATTTTCAAAATAAGGGGACAAATTTTTTAAATGTATTCTATTGACTACATCAATGCAGATTTTACAACTTCCTTGTTTCTTTATTTAATGATTTTATCATTGTTTAATGTACGTACTTTGAGGTTATAGGTAAATATTTGATAAAATAATATTCCAGTCTCGAAATTAAATCTTCGAAAGCTACTTTATTTACAGCCCGTCGATTTATCGTAAGAAGTGACTGGTAGTATCGTTATTTTTTAGGAACGTCTAAACAAATTATTTACTAATCGATTTACAACCGGTACGATTTTTTCTGCGCCGAGAATCACTTTCTTATCAGCCTTGGTACACCTTCCTGGCTAGACTTTTTTGTACTTTCATTACAGGTAACGTATCGTTAGTCTATGGTGAATTTTTCCGTTTCGAACGAACGTTTTGCGAAAACTTCCCATCGCGAAGCATCATCGAGAAGAAATTGTCGCGCGACGAAGTGCGTGGAATTTCGGTTCGCGCATGGTCGATATTTGATCGAAGTCTAACAATTCTGGTCGAGTAACGTTCTGCATCGCAACGATTGGCCCAACTCGGCCCGAAACTTTCCTACTCAATTAAAAGTTATAAATGAGAGTGTTTCACCGTAAGTCCGCTTCCTCGGCCAGCGGACCATACAGATTGCGATCGAATGACTGAGCCAGCGGCCCGTGAAAGGGGTTAAAACTAGGCTAATTTACCTCGTATACCGACCACTCATTATTTCTTGCACACTCTGTAAAGTGCTTATTTAGGCGGCATCCCGATAGTTACGTGAAATAACGTCGCTAAAACTAATTGCAATAATATCTCCGTTTACGAACGATCGAAAGAAACTTTCGATAGTAAATCGTTCTTCTTTTTTATGCAGTTTACAGTTGCATCGATGCATCTGTGGTGTCATTGGTGATTTATTGGATTAGAATTTTTTGGATTAATTTGTCGAACAGTTGCGTTTCTTTTAGATAATTAAAAGTACGTTTCACATATTTTTGGAATACCAGAGAAGCGTTTGATAATTATTTCATACTCCAGGAAAAATAACAGAAGTAAAAGAAAAACAATATCTGTACTATAGTGTCTCGTGAAAATATTTGAATTATAACTTTCATTGAAAATTGTTTCTATCGTCTTTTATTATTTTTCTGAAGACAGTTACACTTCTTTGCGATACAATGTCTGTCGATTGGTTGTCAAAATACAACGTTTACGACTAATGGTAAATACTTTCAAGTATTCGAATTATTTTTCTTTTCGAAAGAAACCTAACCGAGCACAACTCCTTTCACATCCTCGCGTCTGGTTCTTTAAAGTGTCATTAATCGCGAACGTGAAAATCTTTCGACTAACATCGTAAATGATATTTAAATTACACAAAACCGTCCGATACCGGCCAAGTAATCGTATTATTTCGCTCGAGCCACGTTTAAGGAAAGATAACTCCTCGAATCCCGGTTATGTGGCAGCTAGCTCTCGAGACTCGTTAATAAGATAAGCATTCACGCGAGAGAAACGTATCAAAGTCTTATTCGCGGGCTATTTTCTCGTTCGTGGGATGATACAGCGATCACCCGCTACCAAAGAGCTGAATTTTTTCCGACCAGCTTCTCTCCATCGCGTGTTCGTTATTACTTGTGAAAAGTGGAAAAAAATGAAAATGCAATTAACAAGCTTAAAAGGACCGAAGCTCCACTTTGAAATTGCTTGGTCATAATTATTCCTCTTCATTACCATGGCAAAGAGATCCTGCACGAAAGAAAAACTTTCTAACGCAGTTTCGCGAAATTATCCCCCGAAAGAGAAACGAATCCTTGATCGTTATCAACACTTTGCAACACTCTTTTACAGAGTGCTTCCAATACGAGGGGAAAAATTGGTAACTTTGTGGGCGAGGAACTCGGATAAGTCGGATAAACTGAAACGAAACCAACGAATTATCTCAGACAATGAAACGTTCAATCTCTTTTGACCGGGGAGGCGTGAGAAGAGGTACAATTGTTTGGTTACGCGATGTCGAAACGATATTAAAAATCTTTCGACTCTTTTTTCTAAAACTGTATACCCATTGTTTTCATTCTTTCACGAACAGACTGCATTTCAATTGCTATATATATATATTTTCAGTTTCTCTTCCTTTGATCCAAATAAAGAGAGAAGTTTTTATTATTCTTATCGATGAAGATTCGTCTGACTCTTTTTTAGCCTTTCTCATCGTCGAATTATTTATACATTGGAATATATTTTCCTCGAAACGTAGAAAATACTGAAATGTCGGGTCAAAATTGCCTCGAGTTACGATATTCCAGTTTTTTGGCTACACAATGTTATTTCAACGGAATTTCATTTTAAGCATAATAGAATAAAGCCCTAATTTAAATATTTCCCCGGAAAGCGCTATAATGGAGTGTTTTCATAGGTATGCAAATATGTTCTTACCCTTGCTCATTCTTGTTAAACAATGCTCCATCTGGAATAGAACAGAGATTCTGAATTCGACTGTTTCAATGATGTTCCCATTCTTATGGAGAAGTCGTCGAATTTCACGAAGACATCCTTTCGAAATTGATCGCGTTTATTTCATCAATTTTCTCGTCGTTGATCGCAATTGATGCCGATGTCGCAAAAAATGGAAACGATACGTTCACCGTGCAAAAAGGTCTACTTTGCAACCATTCCGAAAGATGGACTCACGAAGAAACATAATAAATTGCTTCTGGCTGATCCAGATGCATTCACACGAATTTCATCTTTCAAGGAAGAGACAGCCCTAGTTTTGTCCTTGTCAATATGCGGTTTTACCCCAAATAGGGAACCAAAGTTACCTTGCCCTAATATTTTCAGGTCGGATCAAAACTACTCGTAACGTTTGCACAACACTGATAAAATGGGATTTGAAAGTGGTCTACCAAATATATTTGGAAGATCGACGAACGAAAGTTTCGGTCGTAATTATTTTCGTCGATATTTTTAATCGAATCGGTGTTAATTCGATCAGGAAACGGAAATAAAAATTTATCCCAATTTTTCCAATTACATTATTCTTATTCCCAAGGCGTGATATATATATCGGAGAGAATTCTTTTTCGATTTACGTGTCGGAAATAAACAATCACTGTACTGTTTTTATCATCACGAACGAAACAAGTATCAAGATACAGTGGTGCTTTTACCATTTTTTAATTACACAATAGCGTGTCACGATGATAAATAATTTTTGCGTAAGAAATCTTGTATACATTTATTTTGTAGCCAATTCGGTGAGAACTTTTTTAACGCTACGATGATAAATTTATTTTACAACCAATTGAGTTGGAATGAACGTACGAGAATTGATTTCTTACGAATGGTGATCTCGATATCGTTACTCCTTGTAAACAAATATTTAGTCGACGAAGACGTTGTCTTCTGACGCCAATTACTCCTTCGGATTGCCATAACCAGCACTGTATCGATCTCTTGGAAACGGAGAACTATTAATATCGTATCTCGAACCACACTTTGGACGTGTTACTTGGACCCAGTGGAGATAGGGAATGCGAGAGAAAGCCACAATCGTTGCCAAGTCCATTTCGTCGTAGATCGATCGCAAAAGCAGTGCCAGGTCTCGCATCTCGTATGGTTCGACTGATTAACAAACAGTGAGAGATAAATGCAGCGAACGAGTTGCGAGGTGATATCGTTAACACGATCGATTTCCCGGACCATCGAATTTGTTCGCTTCGATTACGGTTTTAGCGATACGAAAAATCTGGCGAGGCGTTTAAGTGGAAAAATGTACGAGACACCACCGTTTCACGAAGCTTGATCTAAATACTCTATTTGCGCAATCTGGTTATAATAAACCCATCAGATTTATAATAAATCTAAAAGATTTATAATAAGTCCATAAGATTTATAATGAGTCCATAAGATTTATAATATGTCCATAAGATTTATAATAAATCCATAAGATTTATAATATGTCCATAAGATTTATAATGAGTCCATAAGATTTATAATAAGTCCATAAGATTTATAACATGTCCATAAGATTTATAATGAATCCATAAGATTCTTATGGAATTTATATCTCAATGCACGAGAAACTATATTTTAATATTCAACGAACTTTATTCTAATATACAACAAATTATATTTTAATGTACAGGATGTGGTGTTAGAAATACACCACCTTAATATATTTGCTAGTTTAAATAAAAGAAACAGACGTTACTAGGAAAAATGGTAAGGCTTCGAGGGGGATACAATTTGGTGACTATAGTAAAGGGTGTCCCAATCGTCACCGGTCGATTTACTTTTTGAATAAAACTCAAACGGTTTCAGCAATATTGATATTTTTTCTTTTGTTTGAAAGTACAAACTCAGGAGTTAATAATGGAGTCATCTTTCAAATAGCTGCTCGTGTTTTAAAAATAGCGAAATTTAAATCGACCGGTGACGATTGGGACACTCTATATCTTCAGCGACGAAGACACCGAGAAGATTTAAACGTCAGCTTCGTTTCTCTGAGTAAAATGTCCCGTTTAAAAAAAAAAACTTTCGAGATAGATTTATCCTGATATTGTCCAATTCTTCCACCACTACGCAATCTAAGATAAATTTAAGTTACCTTACGAGTAACATCTTCATTTGTTCAACTATTCGCAGAAGTACGTTCCCATAACTTCAACTCGCAAAATATTCTCCACTTTGAGCGACCTCTGTGAACGAACGCGAGTATCCCTCCCCGATAGCTCGTATTTTTTCAAAGTGTTTCATATTGAAGTTTAATAATTTACACCAGACCCTGGGAACTGTCGTGTCGGTCGGTCTGGTACACTGCATCGTCCGTGAACTTAATTTCCAAGTTTTTCGGAAAAGTGCAGTTTAACTTCCGCTCGTAAGCCGTTTTCTCATCAGGGTCTCTTTTGTCCCCGTTGGTGAAAAGTGTCGCAGCGGCGTTCATTCCCTCGCTTGTTTAACTGCGGGGACTCGCTCTACCAGGTAATCAGGAATCACCGTCGAGCGAAACGTACGACGAGAGTTAGAGGCCGTGAACAGAGGCAATGGGCAATCTTCAAAGTCAAATAATCAATTAGTTGGGCGAAGTTTGCCGCGTTTTCGTCTTTGGCGAAAGTAAAGTAAAACTGTCGAGAAAATTTACCCAACAGAAACGGAACAAACGATATCGCTGGAAAATTTAATGTAAGCGGATGAGGGAATCCCGGGTCCTCGTTACTGGAACGAAGAGGGTAGAGGATGCAAGGGGAGGAGATAGGTTGCAGATGGGAGACGGTGTAGGGTGTGTTTCTTCCTTTTCTTTCTCCCGGTCTGTTTATTTTCACCATCGGGACGAGGAACGGGACGTTCGAGGATCCTCGCTTCCTTTGATGGAAAAGTTAGGCACCTTTCCAGTGACGCAAACTGACCGTTGGCGAGACGATGGCACCGCCATCGCTTCCTTTCATTATCTCGTTAATTGAGCCGCTTGGAACCACGGACAAAGCTTCCGCACCTACACCGACCAGGCACTCCGCAATGTATATTAACCGGATACCTGTACTCGGTTCTTTTTTTCGTTGGACGGTTCAAAAAATACACTTTTCTTATTTCACTTCCTTTTTTCCTTTTTTTTTTTGAAGTGTTCAAAGGCGAAAATACGTGAAAAAAAATTCACGCCGTAAATTTCGTACACCCTTTACCAAGCTGTTTATTATTTTAATCGCCGAGCATCGTTTTACTTGTTTATCCGGCGACTATGTTACTCGAGGTAACACGGACGCGTTGGTTAAGTGGTCGAGGAATTAAAAATCCGTGCTTTTAATATATGGCTAATTATGCAGTTTATTCTCTGTGTACACGAGCACGCGTGCGTTTATGTTCGGATTCTTCGTGAAATAAAGAGCAGAAAACATTGACGACGTTGAATATTTTTTTTCTCGAAAATCTCGAGAAAATTAAAACACTTACGGAACGTGAACGAGTTTAGTTACAGAGAAGCTGGTGAACATTTTCGTGAAGAGAAACAGTGAAATTTGATAAAGGACGAGAAGAATATTTCGGTGTTTCAATTACCAAAATGAATTACGATTGAATCTCGTAATATTATACACCCAGGGTTTTACAAAATTAATATCTATATTAAATCTGTATTACAATGAATGTTTTCCAAATAACTCGCAACTTGTGTAACTTGCCTAATTAAACTTAGTTTCGAGCGAATTGAATAAATACATCGACTTGCTGCATTCGCTGTTCCATTTTCATCAATGGACGACCGATTCGATCGAATTGCTTCGAAACGGAGAACGAATATTTCTCCTCTGTTATAAAACGAACGTTTATCGAATAACGTTACTTTTCATTTGTGGCGGGCTTCTAGAGTGCGATAACAAAGGAAAAGGAGCGAGTGAAATACGAAAAGAAAAGAAATTTTAGAAAGAAAACGAAGCTACATCGAAACGAGCAAGTTCGGGAGAATGAAATCTTTCCATAATAATCGATTTTATGTCAGACTTGGGACCTGTGAGCCTTGACCACGTATTTTGAACATCTGTGGCTAGTGGAGTGAGTAAACTAACTTTAGGTCGATAAACCTTCTCATCCGTAAGGCTGGCAGTAGGCTACCGTGTTCACGGACAATATATTACACAACATACGGACTACGCAAACTGTAACCGGTACAGTTCTTTGGTTATTAGATGGGAAAATCTGTATTTGTCGAAGAAAAAAATAAGCAATTGCACGATTTAACTTAAAAATAATAATAATAATGTGTTCTGTGACAACAGGACCCTGTATAAAGAGGAAACGAAGTATTGAATGAAAAGGAAGAAACGAAACAGGAGAAAATTAATTTATTCAAATAGAAATGAGTACCAATGAGTCTCAAGGTTCTGAGAAGGTTCATCGAATAACATAACAGAAGAAATATAATTCCACTGCACATTCGTAGGAAGAAATATAAGAAACTCTATTTTATTTAAAATTGAACACGATGCAAGTTGTCCTTAGCTTCCACTGCACATTCGTAGAAAGAAATATAAGAAACTCTATTTTATTTAAAATTGAACACGATGCAAGTTGTCCTTAGCTTTCACAGCATACTCGCAAAAAGAATGCAACGATTCGAAAAACCCTACGAAAAAATTCGCATTCGAGATGCGAATCGTCTTTGATTTCTTCTCCTTCCAAGAAAATCGAATTCTTAGAAATTAGAAATCCGGATCGGTAGCGGTGTTGAACGCAGTAACCAACATCCCGAAGGATTGTTCCGTGCCACCGAACAAGCCACACGTTCATTGGCAGTTTATTAGCCGCAGAGGAAGCACGTTTTCGGTCGAACGCCGGCTCCGTCGGTATAATTTACGGCCAGAATTATCGAAATATAGGGTTATGGTAGCGAGTTGCAGGCGCGCGGGGCCACCTGTGGAAATATATAGTCCAGGCGTACTCGAGTATGGCGCATGTGTGGCGACGTACGCGAGACTCGTTATTAACTTCCAGCGACGCTGCTTGGAAAAAGGTGAGCTTCTCTAATGAAATATTAATGACTGGAAAGATACGGGTTTCCATGGGAGTTTAAACCGTGCAATAAACGCATCCTCTCCCATTCAACTATCGTTCTCGTCTTCTATCTTCGTTCCGAGCCATTCGACTCGCTCGCTCCTCCAATCGAGGATACGAGAGTGTAATATATTTTTTCGCGCACTCTCTCGCGTCATTGTTATCGTTTTGGACAATGGTTTCGAGAGAAAATTGCGACAGTGATACGGGATGGTCCCAGAAGTACCCTGTTAGAAGTAGTTGTTCGAAAAGAACAACCAAGGAAGAAATTATATATTCTAAGTCTCTTTTAACGATTAAAAGGAGTTCGTGGAAATTTCAAACGACATGATAGATTTCTCTAGAATCTCTAAACAATTTCAAAGTAAAGATGCTATAAATCTTCCATCGAGTAACATTAGGAAAGTGGTCTCTTATGTAGGGAGTCGAGGTAGTCCTACAAGTACCAAACCTAACCTATATTTGGCGGTAGTTTTTTTGAAAAGAACGACCAAGGAAGAAATTATACATTCTAAGTCTCTTTTAACGATTAAAAGGAGTTTGTGGAAATTTCAAACGACATGATAGATTTCTCTAGAATCTCCAAACAATTTCAAAGTAAAAATACTATAAATCTTTCATCGAGTAACATTAGGAAAGTGGTCTCTTATGTAGGGAGTCGAGGTAGTCCCACAAGTACCAGACCTAACCTATATTTGGCGGTAGTTTTTTGAAAAGAACGACTAAGGGCGAAAGTACAGACTTTGTAAAGCTTAAGTTCGAAGCTTGACGACACTACGTTGTTTAGTATTTATTCAGCAGCTGTCACTAGCTCTGTGTATTTGTAAACATGGAAAGAATTATTAATCGAGACTATGCAAATAATTACGTAAGAAGACTTTCTAGGTCTTTATGTCTTATCGCGAATAAAATAAAATTTGACACCTACTATTACATAAACTGTCCATGATCACATTCTCAAGTTAATGGAATATACCAGTCCTTGTTACAATATTGCTGTTTACATCGTCACAAGGATGAACTGTTGCACCATTTCGTGTCTCTTAGAGATGCAGAGGTTTGAAGAGCTCGGTCAAAGGATTGAAATAGAAGAGCCAACAGTAATCCATGTGAACGCACTTTCCTTTTCCTCTGTTTGACCCCGTACGCTGACTTATTTGTTCCACCGGATAGGATGGTATCTGTCGAGAATATGTTTTCCTTCGTAGGGGTGGTGACCCGTCATGCCGGAGGGGAATAGTATTTTCTGTTTTTCTCTTTCCGTACGTACGATAGCACCGAAATGACATTCGACGACCACGAATAAAAAAAAAAGAATGGAAGAGGACTAAAGAGTCGCTGGAGAAAAAACAGAACATCAACGCGTGACCTCTTTCACAAATTTATCGTGTTATTGGTCGAAATTGAAGGCCACGTTGAGAAAACAAGAAATTTGAAAGGGATACCTTCACCTTCTTTTTTTTTCTCTCGAAAAACATTTTATTGCATTTACTTTCGTCTCGTTTCGCGTAAGGTGTCGATAACTTTGTTTATGATTTTTCATAGGGAATTAAGTAGCAACAAAAATGTTCACTGAAATCGACACTCATTGATGTACTAGTGTATCGTGTGTCGTTAAATCTCTATTTTTCTTTATAATATTCGATGGTTAATTTCCCAGGAGCTTATTAGTTTATTCATAATTCTGCGATTGGGTACTTAACTTAAACACATTGAGCTTTTTTTTTAACTTATTTTGACGAGGGATGGATTCAATCCTTTCATCGGAATCTCCAATAGTTGTTGTAGTTACTGTTAACAATTATTTTATTTTTTTGTTAGCAATAGAAACCGATGTGATCACGTTGAAACTTAACATCGTATTTTATCGTTGCGATCTGGGACAGAGGTGACGTAAATTATCCCCTCTAACGCAATTTATTAGCGTCCTAAAATTGTCACTAATTCCTCTAATTAATGGACAGTGAAGAACGTTTGATCGTGATTCAAGGTAAATGTCAACAATTTAAGCGTACACACAGCCAAGACTTGCTGCTGAAATATACACATATAACTCGCACTCGTGTTTAAAATAGCGACGTGTGTTAAATCGTCGCTCATGAATTAATTTCAGAAGAAAATATTAGGATTAATGGATAATAAAACGATCGAATCTCCCTTCTTTCTTCAATTTAGTATTTGTACAAAATCTTTCGTGCTATCTGTCGATACAAATTGTAAAAAAATCTCTTGTACAACATTATTCACTGTCGATGTTTGACTCCAGACTATTTGTTCCAATTAATGAATACTGAAATACATGTATAGCTTGCAAAAGAAATTGTCAGAATCTGTTAGATGACTCAACAAATGAATTTTTCTTTCAGGTGTTTGGTAATTATTCCGCCTAAGCAGAAAACGAATCAGCTTCGGACGAATCGGATTATTACTCCAACAATCAAGATGTAAACAACAGTGGTCATCGTCACTGTGAGTATTTCTTTAAATTCCACATAGTCATCAATTTTTTAACCAGCTTTTCGTAAGTCTTCAATGATCTGGGTTAAATGTTTTCAACGTTGAGGCTAGATTCTGGCCAGGATCCCTAGCGTAACAGCCATTATGGTTAGAAGTAATAAATTAGAACAACGGCTTTGCAACAATTGCCAAATGGCTTTCGGTGTAAATCTTTCGAAACTTATCTACGAGATACCCTTACTGAAATGTGTAGCGTCGGTACATTGTTGCAATGTACGTTGTTAAAAACGTTTTATAAATATGCTTCTTGATTCTTGCCAAACGATCGTTAACATTTCGGATTACCGCACAGAAATATTTTGCTCCCAATTCGTTTCTCAATTGTCAATTCTCCAACACTCTTTAATTCGTAATTATTAACGCTCTGTCTTTATCGTTTTTAACTTCTCAATTCTAACTTCTAATATTCTAATAGTTTCTAATGTTCTAATAGTAACTCGATTTAGAGCATGACGCTCTTTTATTTTTTTGACACCTGACCAATTCGTGTCCAGTCGAATTACTTCAGGTCTCAATTTATCGGGTATGTTAAATTTTAACTCAACCATCTAATTTGTTTTCACATTATGCTCCCGTTTTACGTTAAATTGGATACTTTTCAAGGTGATCGTGTAATAAAAACACAAAATGATTAATGCATCGCAATGCAAATCGTACGAAAATAATACACGAAACGGTTTGTAAAATGCGTGTCGCGCTAAAATCATCGAAACGTTCCCTCGATGGCTCGGAATTCTATTTACATCGTAAGCAATATGGCGTCGATTGATGTGACACAGCGCAGCGATACAGTTTGGGCCGAGAGCCAAATTCTAATGGGTTAGGTCTGGTCCCTGTATCAGGGGCAAGCGTGATAACGAAAACGTGTGAGATTCATAGATACGGTTAAGACGGCGTGAGCAATTCCAGAAATGGCGGAGGTAACTTTCTACCAACACGACTAAGAGAAATTGCGACACAGAAGAGAATTGTCACAGGGAACACCGAATACCGCAACTTAGAATAACCAGCCGCTAATAAGGCCGATTTTTTACGCGAAAAATTATACTTTTTAAATTTAAATGGTAACCATTTAGGTAGCATTACTTTTCTTGAAGGCTAGATTACAACGAGACGACCAGAAATTATTATACCGAAATTATTAAACGCGAAAAATTGTAATTTTTGTATTTAAATCGTAACCACTTTGTTAGGTATTATTATCTTTTTTTAAGGCTAGATATAACGACACCAACAGAAATTATTATACCGAAATTATTAAACGCGAAAAATTGTAATTTTTGTATTTAAATCGTAACCACTTTGTTAGGTATTATTATCTTTTTTTAAGGCTAGATATAACGACACTAACAGAAATTATTATACCGAAATTATTACACCGCAAAAAGTAATTTTACTCAGACGCTTCGATTCACCAGTAAACGTACTTTCTTCGAAGAATCAATTTCGATCAATTCGAATGACTTTATCTAAACTAAATATTTTTCGATCGTTCCTTTGTCGGTTTACTTTTCGAAGGATCCATTTTCTCCGTACGTTGCGCGTTCGCGAAAATTTGACTTCTTCGTTTGCCGAAGATACGAAATTTCACAATTTCCTCGGTTATTCAATTCGTCGTGAAGTTTCCGCACAACGCGTTCCATTATTCGTAGAGTGCGATAAATTGACGCACAGTTGAAAATTCAGAGCCCCGAGAAGGGGTACCGCGATGGGGAGTTACGGTCCGGATTAGTTTATCGCGAAGGTAATTTTCCAGTTTTCTCAACTCGACGGAAAGTTTTTTCCTCGACGCGTTCGATTTTTCGGGGCGTGTGATAAATTCACGCACCGTTCGAGATTCGAAGAATAGCGAGGGGCACGAAATCACGATCGAGTCGTAATTCACACATCGTTCGTCCCGGTGATGTGTTAACGAGAACGCGTTTTACAATTACATCAACGCTCGTTTCTCTTCGCGTGGCGAGCCGATCGATCGAACGAACCGTACCGTTCCACTCTAAGCGATTCGAATTAATGGAAATGACGCGACCTATATGTAAGCACTCGGAAAAATAATCGCGTGACTAGCAGATGGATGCTCCCAGGGGTAAATTTATGGAAGTTCCGTCCGCGATCAAGGAGCCTGGACCATAAGTGATTCGAAGTTGAGCGAGCCGAATCGCTGCTACGCAAACACGTCCGTAAATATTTGCCCGGCTACTTGATTTGGAATAATTGAAAATGCATGTTACGCAGTTGCATACGCTCTGAATTGAACACCGTGCAGTACACGGCTTGGTTTATTGCGTTCCGAACAACTGAATTGGAACGCGCGCGTAATCGAACGTGCATCTTGCAGTGCAGAATCGAGAAGATTTTTTCAAATTATTGAAAATTGAAATTAACATTCGAAACAGTGTCTTGATGTCGATGGCTCAGTTTTTCGTTAATCTTCGTTTCGTGTTCGAGATACTTGATACGAAGAATGACATTTTCCATGTTTAAACGATGAACGTTTTATTAGAGAATTATTACTCTAGAATCGAGAAGATCGAAAACATTTTAAAGTATCCAAAATTGAAATTTTTATTCGAAATTGTGTCTCGATAGCGTGTCGAGTGGAAGAACGAGATTTTTCTTTTTTGAACTATAGTTTGAACAAAATGAATGTTCGATACAGCGATGTAGTCAGAAATTATTCTACCGCGAAAAGTTAATTTTATCCACGGAGGATTAATTTCAACGAGAAACAACTTTACACGAGATTGTAACTTTTCGATCTTCCCTTTTTCAATTTACTTTTCGAAGAATCTTGCGTAAGTTCAACTTCTTTGTTTGTTTCCAACTATTGTACGTTTAGGTACCGTTGATGATTTTATCATATTTTCGACGTTACTCTACCGGGTAAAAATGAAATCATACTATTCTCGGGCAACACGAAGTATTCTGTGAAATTTTCAAACGTTGTCCTATTCCGAGACTTTTGTTCATTTTTCTATTGGATAGCTACGTCCGCATATTCCCCATACGGCATCGTGCACGGTACATCTCGGAATTTCCTTTATATTCGCAACTTTCCATGCACAATATCCTTCTTTTGCAACCATTATAAGCATCGACTTGCACGGACATCTATTTCTACAAAATCATTGTGACCAAATGTACTTCTGCATTCGAAATGAAACGAGATATGAGAAACATCTTCAAATATCTGAAAATCGATCTCTACGTTTTGAACCGAAACTCTTTTACGAACAACATTACAAACAACGAAACAAATTTTCCACCGGTGTAGCTCACTATTTACATTCGTGCTATGCAACGTGTGTAAGAAAATTCTTACCGATGTTAATAACGAATTACCATCTTAAACTCCAATAGATACTTCGTTACATACGATCGGTCAATTTAAAAATTGACCAGAAATATTTCTATTAAAAAATATCGTATTCCAAAGTTGTACAGTTTAAAGAGAGACATATTACACTAACGTTTGTACTTGTTTTTAAACTGGAGACGTAGAGATGTTCTCAAAGTCAACAATTTTAACAAAATTTTCATAATATGGTTATAGAAAATTATTGAAGAATAATTTTAACACATCAAACATGTGTTATTGGACATTGAAAATAAGAAAAGATAATTCATCACAATTTAACGTACTACGTTTCAAATATGCGTACACGTTCTTAAAACTGTTTTAAACTAGTGCAATTTCTATGATCTCTACTGCAAACAGAAAAGGTATTCGTGTCACTGGATACATTGTTGCTCGTAAATATTTGTTCACAAGTGCTTTGAAACGTTAAAAAATGTCCAACTACTGGTTTTCAAAGGTACGCGCGAACTTGATTCGCGGTCAAATTGAATGGCTGGTTGCAGAATTGCAGACGCGAACCGTATTCATTGTAGATAGCATTTAACTCGTGGATATCGGTTACGCTTGTGCGCGGCATATTGCGAAATCGTATGAAAATACACTGGGCGAACACGAACCCTGCGAATAGTGCTAGTTAAATCGGGATGAAATCGTTTTAACGGGCGCTGCACGATTTAATGCGATTAATCGAAATCATTGGACACCGAATCTGATCACCTTTAGCTGCATTTTCCTGTTCCTTTCGCACAATAGCTGGCCTATTTATGCATAAAATGGTATCTATGAAGAAGCAGCGATGCCCTCGAATACATTTAATATTTCACTCGTGATTCATAGAAAAGGCACAGGTCGATAGAAGAATAGAACAATTTTATTTCATTGTCTTTTCTTTCAACGAAGAATAATATTTTTTTTTTTACAGAATTTTTTAATAAATAATGCATATTTCAATGATTTCGAAAGAAGGATATTTTGAAGCACAAGGCAAAGACAGTTATTGTACTATTTAAGGGTTAAGTGACATTCAAAGAATATTTTAATAATTGTGAAAAATAATTTTACGAATTTTATAAATATTTTTGAATTTACAAATTAGTGTACTTTTCGAGAAATTTTCTCGAGTTTTTGTACAGGAGGTGTAATTTCTTTATTGCTTAAAAGCAGAGTAATGCGTTTCGTCTCAAATGGAGAGAGTTAGTAGTAAAATATGCCATTTTTATTAAAATTGGTAAATCGTATATTAACCAAATGTGTTTAGAATCTTTTGAGACAAGAGAAAAGGAAATTTGAAAATTTCAACTAGAATGGTCGCCACCCCATAATTGTGTGCAAACTTCACGATCCGAGTTCAAACCCCTCTGGACAAACTTCTTTCTACTTTATTAACTTTCAACAGGTTGTATATCGATTATTAGTCGAATATTTTCATTTTGAAAATAAATTTCAAACACGATTTCAACTGTTAGTGATACAATTCTAAATTATACCTTTACGACTAAGTGGAATTTTCCAAATTTTGAATTGGAAAATCCTTTTTTCTGAAAAATTTATAAACACATCTGGTTAATATTGTATCATCGACGTATTTATGTGGATCTTTAGTTTTAATTACAGAGCAAGAATATTTTATCGACTCCATTCTGTACCTGTAGAGTGCATGAAAAAATCAATAATTAAGTTTCTTTGTACCTGTAAATCACAATTGGCATACTAGAAAACAGGGAAACAAACTGTAAGTTTTTTGATACCGGGACAACACAATTGGGAACTTTCCAGGTAAAAGTGGAAATTCTCAAGAGCTCTAAGTGTCTTCAATTAAAATTGCACAACCGAACCTGGCTCCCTTCTTTCTCTTTGAGAACGAATGAGTAGCTTTCCATCGGATTGGAATCACGATTGTTTCAACGAGTCGTGCTCCAGTGATTACATAACGAGAGTTTCAAACTCGCTGTAAACTATTGTTGTTAATAGCGGGAAGTTTCCCTCGTACTTCGAATATTACCTAAATATGAAAGCATGATCAATTTTGTGAACTTGGCGATTTCGGTATGGAAAGTGCAAATATTTTCTCGCTTAAATAGTCGTAGATGGTACAATTCTTAGAAAAATACTTCGCAATTACGAAAGACAGCTCGTAGAGAAACATTACGAAACATGAGAAAAGTTTTCTTTAAAATCCACTGAATATATTACTCAGAATTTCGAACTTGGGGGATACGTTTGCAAGACGAGCAAGATTATCTTTAAATATTTATAGAAATGTAACTGAAACATGATTTCCATCAAAGTATGTACATACATTGTAGACAACACCGAAGAGATACATGTACACAGTGACGATCCGAGTCATTGTTCCTTTTTATGACAGAGTACAGCACGGTTAAATTTATGGCAATAAATTCGCTCGAAAACGGGGTGGACAGTAACTTCTATCTCGAGTTGACGTTTATTCTCTCGTCCAACGAGAGAGAGAGAGATACAACATCGACCAGCGAGTCTCTCATTACATTCGTTTTTTCACCGAAACTATAAAATGACTTCGTACGGTGTACTAGCTTTTAATGGGCAATAAAATTGTTATATTCTTCGTTATATCTTTATGAGATTATTAACAATGGATTGGCAAGATCCTTTCGATGGAAATCGATAAAAAACTGAACAATTTTCAGCAATGTGTAATTGAAACAAAAGACGAATTTTGAAGGAAATTTTCGAGGAAATTTTCAAGGAAATTACTATACATTCTGGTGTTCTGATAATTCAAATGGTAGAGACGATTCACGCATCCTTTGTTAGTTATTATTCGAGACGAATTTTCCATTGCATTTTGACAAGAATCGAAAGTTAGTTTCTTTGAACGTTTTGCTGTTGATGGTATCTAGACTCACGTGTCGCGAGTGCTACGCCAATGTACGCAGAGCCGACGAAGCCCGAAGTTCACCGAGTCCTCAATGATCGGTTCGAACCGATAACCTACTCACGGTCAATGTAGCGTACACGCGGTAATAGACAGTCAATCGAAAAGGCACGTGTGCAACATATCGAAAACAAAATCCATTGTTCTGTGTCACATATACGGGAGTGTTTCGTTCGCCATCTGGTTCTCTTCGTTCTAGGACTATCCGCCACAATTTCACACGGCCAGACGGACAATGCGGAAAATATTCTATTCTGGCCGCAAAATTGTAACACGTTCCGAGTATTTAGTCGGTGAACCATTGGCGTATTCGTTTCTTTTTTAAGAACTTTGCACGCGCAAACTATAGCACATCGTTGCGCTGGAGAAAATGTCTCTGGATGGAATTCAGATCCATAAATTCTGAAAAATGTTATTTTATTATCGGTCAGGAATTTTTTGTCGCGTGAATAATATGTAATATAAACGTTATTAATACAAATATAATGTAATAGAAAGATAAGTTTTGTCGTACAAACATAGTGTCATATTATTGTAATGATTATGGACACCAAACGCAATTTATCAGAGAGTATTGTATTCTCTCGGAATTCCAAATAACGTGCTACAAAGAAAATAATGACGAAGAGAGGAAAATTTTATAGTTAAAAATATATCGACACCTACCTTTCTGATAGTGAGTTTCGAAATACTTACTCTTGCACGTCTATAATAATAGAAGGACTAAAACAGGAAGGATATTTTCTTTTACCAGTAACTTTCAAATTCTGTGCATAATTATTCTCGATACACATTTATTACTGGTGTAGAGACTAATACGAAGGGTTAGTTCGATGTATTGGAGAACTTAAATATATTATTGAAATATAATTAACATTTCCACATTTTTATCATTAAATATCCTTCACGAGATCCATACACTCGTTACAAAACATATTTAATTCGTAGTTTAGAAAACCAAAATATTATCATATATCCTTAAAGTACGATTATTCATACGCAAATGAAAAGACGAATAACACAATTGTAGGGACTATAGTGTATTATAACACATTGCTCGTTTCGAACATCTCCTTCTGATTTTCGCTTATTTACTTAATTTTCGTCGCACGGTTCAAGTTTCCAAGTAACCACCAATCCACGTGCCTCGTATCGATACTAAATCGTACCTTTCGTTAAAACGAAATTTACACTCCGACGAAACGCAGCGCAACGTTTCGTTAAAAAAAGAAAAGAAATGCTCGCGTCCCGTGAAACGTTCGTCGTAAAATTTCATTTGGAATTCAACGTGCCAGATAAATCGTCACGCGTGGCGTAGGTCCGCTCGGTACCGTAGTGACGTTCGAGGGTTCTAGGAACGTTCTCAACGCGGGAATGGTCCTTGGTTGAAGCAGTATGCAAATCAACGCGTACGAACGATTCCGCGGCATCCTGGTGCGGCTAGCTAGCTGTCGAATCGGGGAATATTTCACGTAACCGTTGCACTCGTTTCTCGCCACGCGTCCGTGATTTGGTCCTGGTCCAGTTTCTTAATGCATAACCGGGTATAAAATTCGCGAACCGTGTCGTCCGGAGTCGAAACGTCGTCCCGCTACCTCAATTTTCCACTCGAGCAACCGAGGCTCTATCTTTCGAAATAAGAAATAGCACCGGAGAACGCGCTATCCCCGCGATGTAATATTTCACCGGCACGAGGATATTGCGTCTCACTCCGGTGACAATAGATCGATGAATACACGTGGGAAAAAATTCGCCACGGATACCGAGAACGGTGCACAGTTCCCTGCACGATCTTCCGATCAGTGATCACGCGCTATTCAAGTCGGTCCCGGTTTCGAATCTGGACACTCCTCTGTCGCGCAATATCCAATCTCTTTTCCATCTCTTCTCAGTTTTTCTACCACTGGAAATCTAGCCACCCGATGGAAATCTAGCCTCGAAGTTTCCCTCGACTCGGTTCAGTTCGGTTTTCATAACTTTTACGCAGTCACGTCCAACGACCGACCACTTCTCGACGTATCCAACCGACGACACCGCGGCCAGCTCCTTGCTCTTGAACAACAATGGCTACCACGAAGGGTCGTAATAGATTCTCCGTGACGTCAATGCACAACGGAGCTACACGGTTGTCCGTTCGTCCACGGATCAACAGATTCGACTCGCCTCGTACGTTCCCCATCGATCTTTCGAACTGGTTCACCGTTCTCTCGTTCGTTTCATTTTCATACGCGTTCTTGTACCGGAACCTCCCCATGTTCCCCAAACTCCTCGACGGTCAGCTTTCGAAAGCTTCTCGTCGTTTTAACGCAAAGTACCACGGATCGCGTTCTTTAACCACTCGACGATTTTTCGGACCGGGAACGCGGTATTGTGCTCCGTTCGTCTTTGGGAGGGGTTTTTCGGGGGATGAAACGGAACTGGAGATCGCTGAGAGAAGTATTGTAATCGGTAAGGCCGACTGCTCGATGCAAAATCGACTTCTCGGGGAAATTAAACAGGAAAATGTATCGCGGTTGTAAAGTATCTTTTACCGGGAAAAATTGATAGAAACTTTGCTACGGTTTTGTAAAACACCGATCCAGTATCTAATATTAACAACAGATTCGAATTTTAACTCTCACTGCGACACGCCTGGGTATTTTTCGATTTATTGACACCAAACGCAATTTATCAGAGAGTATTGTATTCTCTCGGTACACATTATTTAATGTGCTACAAAAAAAATAATGACGAAGAGAGGAAAATTTTATAGTTAAAAATATATCGACACCTACCTTTCTGATAGTGAGTTTCGAAATACTTACTCTTGCACGTCTATAATAATAGAAGGACTAAAATAGGAAGGAAATTTTCTTTTACCGGTAACTTTCAAATTCTTTGCGTGTCTATCTCTTTCGAGAGACTTGGTTCTTGTACCGATTGTAAAGCTTTCTGTGAAAATTAACAAAAATACGATGAAATAGTAACATTGTTTAGAATATGTTTAAGGTCTATTTGGACTCAGTCTGGTTTCTTTCGTGGTTGTTTAAATAGTAGTATTGTAAAGGTTGAACATCGTCGGTTAGAATTTACAAGAGCGATTCAAAGTGCATTCATACTGCATTCGTACTGCATCGTGGAAAGTTGCAAGATTTCGCGTTCGAAAGTTGCATCTTCACAGGTAAAAATGTACGAGTAAAAAAAGTTACGTTCAAAGTTATGCATGATTTTTGCTCGAAGAAATATCATCTTCGTCGCGGAAGAATCTTTAATTTTTAAATGTCTGGTATTCGTGTAATTGAAAATACATACAAATACGTGTAATTTGTTCGATGACAAATTTATCGAGGTGATTTTACAAGGTGCACGAATAAAATATTATCGATGAACGAAGAGGGTGAACATTTTAACGAAGATCTATACCACGTGCCCGATGGAAAGAAATTAACAAATGAGAAAGAGGAATTCGTATCTGGAATGTATTTTATAATTCGATTTCAGGTTTCGAGCACCGTTCTTTTACATTTTAGAAACCGTGGAGCCCCTCGATTCTTTTTTTCATTTAATTCGACTATCTCGATGAACTGGAACGGTTCGTGGATATTCTCGGCACCGTTTCGTTCTCAGCTCGTCGGCTTAGACTCGCCTCCTTCTTCTTATCATCGATGGAATCCGATGGCGGAAATCGAGCGTCGGACAATGTTCACGGTATCGATCGGAATTTAATTTACAGCCCCGGCGAATTTGACGTTCGGGGCTAAACTGATTCCAAATTAATTAATTAAAATTTACGAAAGGAGGGGGACGAAATTTGCACGGAATTGTTCCTAGAAAGTTTCGCGCAATTTCGACCGCGTGTAATTCAACCACGCTTTGAAAATTCCACTGTTAACTTATTATTGTGTGCTCGTGAAGCTCGTAGACACTACGATTGTAAACATTCCATTGTGTTTAAAGAGGAATTTATTCATCCTCCGTTTCATTAGCTGCTTTTTCTGAAGAGGTAACTGTTTCGAGTACAATTCAGATGAAAACTTTAATAAAAGAAATATATTTTTTTACCAATCGACATTTTTAGACAGGGATTTCCTTTATCGTTTTTGTTTTACAGAGAGTTCCTTTAAAAAAGAGTAACATTTACTCGACATATTTTTTCATACTTTACGTAGGAAAAAAAATACTTTACTATGTTTGAAAAAGTTTTCGCGCCAATTTTAAGTCTCAGTAGCCTCAAACGATAGTAAACTATTTCAATATTTAATAAAACGATATATCAATCTTTAGGCGTTTTAATTCTCGAATTCTCGATGTTCTCTTACCAAAGGATATTTCTTCTATGTAAAATCTACAGAAATGTTACAAATAAATTCTCATTCCTCTTGAAAAGAATGTTCCTAAAAAGAAGGTTCCTATCTAAAGTCTAGAAACCTATTAATCATAAGTTTAGATAAAATGGGTGGATAGCCTTTCCAATCGGAGTGTTTCCTCCGCCCCTGAAAGTAATTGCTTCGGTCTCTCGTCAAAATTAGTAAGGTGTTACAAAGCTAACGGAAGGGATCGATTGAACGTCGAGTGAGAAGCGTTTCCAGCAAAGCTGAGAAACGTCATTGGGATCCAGCAATAAATAACACTTGGAGTCTGACTGTATTCGTGGCACTCAGGTTTGCTAATCAGCTGTTCATTGGATCGGCAATACTTGATCGATCCTCTCAGCCAAGTAACAATAGCTCTTTGAAGGGATTCTGCATACGTGATGGATGCTCTTCCGAAGCTCGTGCATACGTAGCTCGTGTCCCGCTGTTTCCAGACACATCGATTCCTCTCCATTCATTTCGTAGATGTCTTTCCTCGAAACGTAGGTGTTTGCCTCGTAAACGATATACCTTTCTCGCTCTGTTTCACTTATCTTCTTTCTCAAAGTTCACCACATGCCTTGTTTCTTTGGATCCGGTCGATTCGACAGCCCTGATTTTCCTCTGTTCGCACGAGCGAGCGTGTCGATTGAATAACCACTCGCAATCGACAAATATATCACGAAACAAGTAAATAAATTTTGCGATAAAATTATATAAAATTATGTAAACCGAATAGATTGCTCCTGTATAAATTTCTGTGTTTTAGAAAGGATTCTCTAGACGTAATTCTCTCTTAGAAGGCTCGTTACACACTGCCCTCTTTCGATCATTCCCTTTCACATCGTATCATACATTATAAGGTTTTCCAATAAAAGCGATAGAACTTTAAATTAACTGAACTTTAAATTAATGCTCGTTACACGCTCCCCCTCTCGATCATTCTCTTTCAAATCACATCATACACATACAGTTTTCCAATAAGAGCAACAGAACTTTCAATCAATGGAACTTTAAATTAATGTTCGTTACACACTCCCTTCTCTTGATCATTCTATCTTAAATCGTATCGTACGCACAGGGTTTTCCAATAAGAACGATGAAACTTTGAATAGTCACAATCGTCATGTTTGTTATTGAATCGTCAGAAGTATACGATATTTGTATTCGATGATGCTTTACAAACGATTGAAATTTATTATCGATGTTCTTGTTCGATACGAACAACGTTTAAACTTCATTAAGAGATCTTACGATTATTTTAAAGCTGTTGCAATAATAATACATCTTTTTAAATCGTTTCAAGAGTATTTCCAATTTCATTTTTGTCCAAACTTCGAATAAGTATCAGTTTCAAAATGTTTACAATAATTCGATCATTCACTGTACGTGCACATCCGTTCCCATAACACGAACTTTATTTCTCGACAGAATATTTCTCATACAAACGCGTCACACTCAATTTTCCATGTAAACGTCGCACAGTTTCGCATCGTACTATTACATATTCTATGAAACCAATACCACATCGATAACCCATTAAACTTCCATGAACGTCTCTCCGTTGGATTCGTGGGCCATTGACTTTCTAAATGGTACTGTAAACCGCCTACGCGAAAGATACCATAGTTTTCCCATGCACTCGATCCAAATGCGACAAGTTGGAACGCGTGCATTTGCGTTACAGCCGAAGAGGATAAACAAAACAAATTCATAGTCGTTTCTGGTGCCCTCGGAGAACCGTGTGCATTCTCTCTCTCTCTCTTCTCAAAAGAGAATTGGTAAGTTTATACTCACATTGTTGATCAAATACTATTGTGTATACAAACTTACGCTCGCGTTGTTAATCGAGTACTGTTGTGTGTACAAACTTATCCTAGATACACAACTCAACAATGTTTATACACATAAACTCACACTAGATACATATCGTTAACGAAACAATATTATATATACAAAGTCGAGTTAGGTGAACAGTCACGTTGTTAATTGTTCGTATCTAATTGTCTTCAAACGTATTCTACGAAGAATGAAAAATCTACGATGCTACAAAGACAATTACAAACCTTACGCAATTTCAAACCTTACGATACATAATTTTTTACCACTTCGAGTGTGTGACATTTTTCATCGTCCATTCTCGACCAATTTGAAAGACCCCCGTCGATATTAATTTATCGAACGAGACGTCAAACAGCGAAGTGTCCAGCATCCAACAACGCTCAAACCTGTAACAACGCTTGGCAATCGTTCGCGCGTTAATAAATTTTACGCCGCTGTGAATCTATGCGTGCACTTTCGCATTATTACGCGCGTAAAGAGCGACGATCTCCTCGGAACGAAAACTTTAAACTCGCATTAGACAGATTCGATCGAACCCGATTAAACGAAACGACCTAACCCGCGCAACGATCCACTAAAGATCGTTCGATGATAAATTGGGAATATAAAACGTTCCGTGGAAATAAACCGAATTTATTTGTACAGTCACCCCGCCGCTGGGAAGTTTCCAGGTTCCCGTAAACCGGACGAAACAAGGTGATTCTAACGCAAACAACGCGCGCGTAAAATATGAAATAAAACAGTGACTGGTAACGACAGCGTCGAACGACACGAGGAAACACGTGAAACGTGGCAAGTGTCGAACGGGGGAAGATCCAGCGCGTGGAAGTGTTACTCGATAAAGGAAAATGGGCGACATTCAATTACGAAAATTGCGGAATAACTGGAGCTGCCACGTTCGCGTTTACGATCGAGCAAGTATGCGTCGTGTGCGTCGAGGACATCGCGAAATCGTCGTGGAATTCGGCACGTCGAGTCGGCTGCTTTATTGCCCGAGATGCGATAAAATCGGAGCAAACTTCCGAAAGGAATATCACGGATTCGGGATGAGAGAACGAAGACTGTATCACTCGTACCTGCCACGATACTGGAAAATATTGTTGCTCGGGTAATGATTCTCCGGATTTGTCGGGGACATGGAATCTCGATCCAATTGGATCTCGTAAAGTCTAGCTTTATTTAGATGGTGTGGAGCTCCGTTGGTGGAAATGTGATAAAATTGAATAGAGATCCCGAAAGGAACATTACGGAATTGGGATGAGAGAATGAGAACTTTCGAGATTTGTCGGGGCGCGTAATCTCGATCCGATTGAACCTCGTCGTCGGGGACTGGTTTCGTTTAGACGGTGTGATTAGGAGAAACGTGATGTTGTTCTTGGAAAGTTTGCAACAATAATGGAGTTTATATATTTGTAAAGATGTACGTTTGGCTGGGAGTTGGAAAGAGTAACGTAAAGGGTGTCCCAATCGTCATCGGTCGATTTACTTTCTGAATAAAATTCAAATCGTTTAAGTAATCTCTCTATATTTTTTTTTATTTGAAAGTACAAACTTGGGAATTAATAATGCAATAAGGTGTCTTCCAAATGGCCACTTGGACTTTTTTTTAGAGACCATCGATGTTTTCCCAAAATATCCGCAACAAATCACATCTTTATAATCGGTGAATCTAATTCCTTATCTTCTTGATAATCCTAACCTCGACGAGATACTCCAATATCAACACTTCTCGCCGATCGATAAAGTCGTGTATAATTTATTTGTACAATTAATAATTATTTGTACAATTGAAGGCTTAGTTTGTATATCTGCATCACCTGCAACAGAGAGTCACTTCAATGTCACTAATTTTCTTTCGTTATTAACTGTGAAAATAAATTCTAATCAGTTGAAAATGATAACGATCGAAGACATATAACAGAGCTAATTGTATTACAAATAATACTATACTACAAATAACACTTCTATGTATATGTGAGTATTGTTCAAATCAATCTTTCAGCATTTGGTCATTATCAGATGCACTTGGTTATTGATTTATGTGATACGAAATTCTGGGAAACAGCGACATAATTTTCTCAAAAATACCGATCACTGAATATAAATTTCGTGCAGGAGTGTCCTTTCCATTTATCCGATACATTGTAATACCATATATAAGGGGAATGTGGACAGTGTCGGATAATTTTTGCTCAGTGGCAGGTCTTCTATAGATTACTGTTCGAATCTTAGAAATTGATCTCGGATAGAAATTGGGAATTGTATTGGGTCAGACGTTTCAGTCTATAGAAATGGAGTTAGCGAAGAGGATACGTAGTATTTCTGGAATCGAGCACTGTTATCTGTCTGTAGGCGAGTACCAGTGAGAGAGAGAGAGAGAGTAAGTTAAGCGAAGTGGTGGCGATATACATCAGCTAACGAGGCAGTAATAGCGATAGTTAGGGAGGTATTACTGTTGATGCAAACATTGCGCACTTAGCAGAGGTCTTAACCGAGCGATCTTCTCGATTCGTCTCATTTGCTAGATGCGACGATGTGTTCGCCACGAGAGTTTTTCGTGTCCTTTATTTATCCACTGCCCGAAGTTTAACACATTTTCCGTCTACAGAAGCAGAAATGGACATCACAGACACTACCACTGAGCGATAAGCGCCTCAGAGTCAAAGCTGTTTCGTGCATGGGTCAGGAACTCCTGAGTGAGAATTGTCCTGATAGATAAGTGGGTCGATGGATCGTGTTAATATTAACCTACATTTGCTTCTATTTGTATCGTTCTACGATAGAAGTAGCTGGTTTCGAACGATAAATGAACCGAGCGTTGCTATTGGTCGTAGTGTACCTTTTGAATAAAAAAGAAAAGGTTTCTGATTTAGTCTTGTATACTATGTTCTGAGATTTCTGGAAATACTTCTCTATTAGTTTTAGTTATAAACAGGGTATCGAAGCTACTGATCATCGTTGGGAAAAATGTATCTATCTAAGAGAAGACTATGCAGAGAAATAAAAAGATTGTTTCCCAAATTTCTAGTATCTTCTTAGTTGGGTCAGGTACTTCTGGGACTACCCCTGTACTATTAGTTCAGAGATCTGGTAGATAGTGAGGATGTAAGAACGGACGAAGCGATGAGAACAAAACGAGGTTAATGCGTTAAATATTGAAGCACTTGTCAAGAAATCTTCATCCAAAGAGATATTTTCGTCAACACGACGCTCTTTTACCCAAATTGTTCGCGTTCTCTTTGTCAGATCAAGTACTTCGACCATTTCTAAATTCTTCCAACGCCACGTCACTCCTTCCCACCTTCTCTCTCTCTCTCTCTCTCTCTCTCTCTCTCTCTCTCTCTCTCTCTCTCTCTCTCTCTCTCTCTCTCTCTCTCTCTCTCTCTCTCTCTCTCTCTCTGTCTCTCGCGGAAAATCCAGCGAAAGATCCCGCAAAGATCGGACGTTCCTTGGAATATTTGCAATAACAGTGATCGAGCGAACGGTTAACCGCTCGACCGATCATCATCGCGTGGAACGATTCGCGCCAGCAGCGATCGATTTCGCGGAACGTCGAACAGTTTCCTGCTTCCAGCTCTTTAAGTTCCCGAGATTCACGTGCACGGGTAAATATTGACGGTTAGGAAGATTTCGGTGCGCGCGGCTGGATATCCATGAACACACGGGGACCAATAGTCGTCGACGATAATCACGGTAATGGGATTGCTAGCGCCGTTCCTGCGGCCGAAAGGCAGTCGCAGTGAAAATTTATTATGCACACGAACCGACGTACGTGCGAACCGGAACCCGTGTGTATATGTCAGTCGCCAGCGACGCCCGACTCAATTAATGCCACGCTAATTGGTGCGGCGGTCATCGCAGTCCACCTGGTAATTTCATTTTCTCAACAGTTCGGACCCTGGATCATTTTTCTCAGACCCATTGCCAGGAGTCTACTCTACAACGTTGGCTGGCTGGAATATCGGTTATATTTGTTCGAGAACAACTTCCTCTGGTTTTATATTTCGTATCTCGCGGGATTATTTCCGCAGAAATCGGGACAAATGGTCAGGGGAACTTTTTGGACCGTCTGATTGATAATTAGGAATTTTTTCAAGCTTTGGTGTTGAATGTATGCTGATCGAATCACTGTGTTTTTAGAATTTGATATTGTTAGGTGTCTCGTGTATAGTTCTTGGTCTTTTGTGATTCAGTTTGTTGAATTTGAACATTTGCTCCGTTGGAGAATCAGAATGAACGTTTTCGTAATCGAATCGAACAATCCTGTAGAGTTTCAGGGAAAGTTTATAAGAGATGTTCAACGAGGAACAATTTCCGTGTAATTGTGTCTAGAAGGTGTTTCTCGTTTCATTTCGTGTATTTTAATTCCAGTGTGGACGACACCGAGGAAAAATTTCCAACCTCGGAACACAAAGCGTGCATTAAACCAACCATATTTCAACGTTTCTGCTTTTCGGTTTCCCTCGCGCGACGATAAATATTTTATTTCCTCGAGTTTCTGCACTTTATGCGAAACTGTCTTTTCGCCAGCGATCCCTACCTACTTACCCGATAACGCGTCATCGGTTCTGAATCGCAGCATCGAGGCTGTAAGCTTCTTCCTCGCAACTGAATATCTGGAACGTGAAACCGGAACGCTGGAACGCACGTCTTCCTCGATATTCGAAAAATAATTCCGACTTCGTTCGGACGTTTAATTGTATCCGCTAAAAATCTATTACGTACACTTAGTATTTGAAAAAGCGTTAACGTACCCTCTGTTTGTATTATTATTATTATTATTATTGCAACATTTGCATCGCACAAATTAGAAAGAAACGTACACGTAATAACAAAGTGTACTTGCACAATTGAATGAAAGCAAGATACAAAGGCTGTTTTTGAACCTAACCTTACTTTATTAACTGCTCGATATACAAGTATAAATTTTAAGTGATCTCGAAAGAAAATTGGCTATTATGAAAAGAACTTATCACAATAAACCATAAGTTTTTACGTAGTCGTAACCAATATCAATTTCACCATGGTTGCAACCAAGACGTTTTTGTTTTCTAACCTCACTTTCTTTATTGCAAATTTCACTAGGAAGTTATGCATCGTACGTACAGAACCATTTTAAGTATTAAGTGCATACCATCTTTACACAGTTTACAAAATTCAATAGAATATTTAATAGAAAAGAAATTGTTAATTATTGTATACCGTAAGCGTCGATTGGTCCTAAAACGCAGCTGCATTCGAATAACCTTTATCGAAACGATACATCCTTCGAATAACCTTTATCGAAACGATACATCCTTCGAATAACACGAAACGAATTTACACGAACTGAATATTTTGTAAAAATATTATTAAAACGTTAAAAATGAATTTCCTTTCGGATGAAATTGATCCGGATAGAAATTAGTACACGTGAAATTAACAAATATTAAATCGAAAGATCAACGTTTGAATATTTCATATCGAACGTGCCGCATTTACATAATCTGCAAAGGTGAATTTTACATTACATTGATTCGTCACGGGAATTTTCTAATATATATATATATCCGAATTGAGGTAGAAACAAATCGAAACGACGATCGGGCTACGGATTAATACTTTTCGCGTAACGAGTACAATCGATACACTCCTCGGGGTTCGCTCTTTATCGAATCAATCGCTTGAAATTAATTCGACGCGTAACGGCGAAGAAATATTTTTCTTCCATTGTCCTGGTGTACGCACGGAACAGGCATTTTATCGTCGAATAATTTCGTCGGTTCAAAGCTGATCGAACAAATAGAAAGAAAACAAATAGAGCAACCGGGGACGGTGTGCTTGTTTACGGGGCAGAATCTGGCCGGTTTGTATTGACGAACGAAATGGACCGCGAACGTCTGTTGGACGAGAGAACGATGTAAAACAAGATGGAGCTACGAATCAAGGTATTATCTGGCTTAGAACCAAACGGAGAGTTAAGAATACGAGGAATCAAACGAGACGGAGTGCACGCCCGACGGAGTTTCCCTGACTTTAGAAAAAGATAATGTCGAGCTTTTCACATAATCCTCGAGACGATACCTTCGTAATATCTGAAACGATATCTGTTCGAACGAGTTCGCTGAAATTAGCGGGACTCTGCGAATCCGTAGCAATCTCGGTTGATCCGATTTCTCGATCGGCGGATTCGATAAGACGGAAGCGGAAAATTAAATTGATAAACAAATAGAATAGCGATCGGAAATTGCATTCGCCCGCGAAGCTTCGCCGGATATTGTATAAACAGTGAAAGAAAAAAGAAAAAATAGAGGTTTATAATGGAAACCGATCTTTCGCGACGGAGATTGAAGGGGCTGCGTTAAAAAAATCTGTTAAATTAAACGCGACGAATTAATTTCACGATGGTGCTCCGTATATGTATGAAATATTAGATATAAATATTTTATATAGAAATAAATAGAGAAAGATATTTTCTTTGTTACGATTTTTGAAATAATTGAGGAAAGAACGAACAGGAACGTTGCAATGGAAAGAAATTTAGTTTAAGGGTGCAACGAATAAGATTTCGTTCGATTTGTTTTTTCCGTTAGGGAAGTGGAGAGAAAGTTTAGTCAATTTCATTGTCTGAAATGTAATTTTCGTGAAAATTTATTGGAAAACATTTTTAAAAATATTTACAAGTAATTAGGAACGATCTAGTATGATTCCCTCTCTCTCTTTTTTTCCCTGAAATAAATTTTTTCCAAATTTAGTTGGATTCCAATGCTTTCCTCGCTCGTGGATCGTAAAACTTTGAATCTAAATCCAAAAGTGTCCTTGAATAATTAAAGAATGATTCCGAATTTGAAGAAGCGAGTTTCAGCGGTGTTTTTTCGAAACTTAAATTATTTATTTTCCATCATGGGATACTCGTCGATGAAAATAAAGCTCTCTTCGCTGTTTTAATTTCGGCTGGAATGCAGGTCAAAGCTTCGAATTTGCAATTTTTATCGCGTGCATATCGAGTTATAAGAGCACAGTTCTCTGTTTCTTGTCCGCATTGCGTTACCAACAATTGAATTTACGGATCGGCAATACGAAAACGAACATATCATATTCCGCGCGCTGTGCACGGCTTGTATATCGCTTGTCGAATTAACAAATTCAACCCGAACGAGTAAATATTAACGATACTTAGAGCAGAGAACGAAAAGTTCCACGTAAATTCGCGCGTGGAATTTTTAATTACTTTAATGTTCGGTTACAGTATTTCTCGATAAATCGTCGTTTATTTTTCATTCCGAAGTGTGCCAACGAAAAAATGAAAAAAAAAAGGAGCGAATCGACGGAAATCCTGCGGCAGTATTATAGAAGCCGCGAAGAGTTTTATCGGACGATGGAAACTTCTATAAAATGGAATCTGAAAGGCTTGGGAAAAAAAGTGATCAGCTGAACAGGGAGCGTACAATAAAAAACATTTTAATCTCTAAATGGGTGCCGCAAACTTTTCCTGATAATCGAAAATTAAAGTTTCGTAGTGGTTCAATTATAGGAACCGAACACGCGAGAATGCTATCACGGGATTTAAATTGAATCATTTCCTATTGAAACCATATTTCGACGGTTTATTCGACTATATAATACGTTCAAAGAGTTTGGTTTTGTTCAACTCAAGATTTTATTAATCACATTTCATAGATTCGTTAAAGTTTCAATTACGCGTCGAAATCGAAACAGAATCCTTCATCTCCCCTGTTTGTTCTTTCGATTGTGAATAACGGATGAATTTTTATAAATTTTCACTTAAAATTTCCCTCTCTATTTTTACAAAACCTACGTGCGACTGATAGCGAACAAGTTCACCTTGATAATCGAATATCTATAAAGTTGACCATTTTAATATCAACAAAGTGACCATTTGATAAATCAAAGATTCAGCAGGGTTCGGTTCAGTGTTTAGAAGCGTAAAGTGCTCGTAGATATAACTGGGCTCGTCGTGACGGCGTTCATCACTCAAAGAAGAGATATCGTGCATGGAAACACGCTCAAAGACTTTTCATAACCGTGAAAATCGTTCTCCCTGGTTACGCATGGTCATGGAAAATCGACTCAAAGCTTGCTCTAATTGGCCGTATCTACGCAAGGTTATACTTGCACTTGGACGTAATCGGGAAAGTCGGTGGCTGGCTGGCTGCCAAATCGTTTCGACGTTGCCTTCTTCCACGCTGGTGATATTTCAGTCCTCGGTATACTTATCCCCGAGAACGGAGGCAGCAAAGAAGATAGAGACCGGAAGAGCGCATAGAAGCGTCGTTGATTCTTCGTTCCAGACTCTGGCAGGCTTGTACTTTCGACTTCTCGAGGCATTCGTAAAAGCTGCCAGGGGGAGAATAGGGGCTTCCACCAAGAGGAGGAGAGAGGAACGAGCTCTGCCAACGACGAAGCTTACCACCAAACTTTCAAAGACCTAGAAACTGTTCTTATTTATCTCCTTATGCTTTTCTATTTATCGGTTTAGTAAATACTCCCTGGGGGCGGAGTCAAGTAGGCTAGGCGTTCCTCAGCGAATATCGGTTTCTGGATCGTGATGTTTCGTCGAATGACAGACGATTTCGAAGAACTCGATGTCGATGTTTCGTAGACGATTCGAGTACCAAATGATTCGAAAGAATTAGAAGTTGATGTTTCATAGAGGATTCGAGTACCAAATGATTCGAAGGAAGTCAAAGCATAGTAAAATTCATTCTTTCATATGCAATTTTTATTTCATTGCACTTACATCGATACCTTTGCTATTCACCTACTCAGAAATGCTGTAAGCTTCTCGAGTCGAAACTGTTCCGATGTGTATACGAATCAGGGATTCCTAAACGAAAACTATTATATTTTGGCTCAGATCTGTCTTCAGAGTCGTTAGACGTATCAATTTTGACAATTCTCATCGAACGAGTTTTCAATTTTACAAACGGAAGCGTAATATTGGAAAATATAATACGCGTTTCCTAAGTGATCTTTATCGACGCTTTACCTCTCTGTTTTTCAAAGAACGTCTCCAAAGAGGTGAAAATAGATTCTCTCGGAGGTTAGAAGAATTTATCGAGCTGTTTGAAATGCACTTAAATTCGTCACTCGATGATAACGTACTCGCACTCCGAGTTCTCGAGGTTGAGAAATTTTCGTATTTCAATTCGGCACGAAAACGGGACTCCGTTGACTCGTTCGTGGATAAATTATTCAATCGAAATAAAGAAAAATTCAAATCGATTTTAATTCGTAACATTCGACGGTTCCGTGACGAAATATTTATTCAAAATTCCAACAAAGACTCACGAAACTTACAACAAGCTTATCACCGTCTATTCCCCTGTTACTATATTTCAAACAAATCGAAAACCGAAACGTACGCCCTGATCCATAGAGGTAGATCCGATAACCGAACACTGACGTTCAGAAAGAAACGTCAATTTCAACGTAACTCGATCGAGCGAGTGCTGAACATCGTAAACCAGTGTCAAAGCTGAATTGGTGCTTTCAATTATTCAAACACCCGATGCTTACACGTTACGGTACCAGCGACGCTCCGAAGTGTTTCAACGGGCGTAAAATAGTTTCTCCGGCAAGCTGCGTGCTTCGTTCACCAGAAGCGTTTGAAAACCGCCGACAGCACGAACGACGGAAACTGTCCGAAAGGAAGAATAATTTCGTTCCCACGGTCCATCCTTTACCGCAAAAATTAGTCCGTTAAACAGCGTCAAAAGCCGCGGTTCCACGGCAGTGTGTAGGAGGGGATGGTCCGCGCCTCGAGGGCTCTGCTTCGAACTCGTGATATAATTCTCGCGCAAATTGCTCGCAATTTGCGTAGTCGTTGCGCCCGGCTCGATACATAATTCGAAGTTCCGACCGAGGTGGACGTTCCCGCGAAAATGCGCTGCGGTCAGCGCGTCCCGAAGAGCGTAATTTGCGTTTTACCTACATACAGCTAGGTAGCGAAACCGGCCGAATTCGGAAGGACACCGACGTGCATATCTTGACCGTTCACGTAGACACGCCGGATAGCCCATTAAGGGGGAAGCTGTCTCTCTATCTATGGACGCAAATTGCCAGCCTGATGATTACAGGCTGGCCCGTTCCTGGAAACCCTTGCTTGCTCGGACCCCTGGAACCGTGAATCGGTTTCGCGGGATCTGGTTTGGACGTGGCGTGTAAAGACGTGCTTCTAGAGCAAACGACGTGTGCCACGTTACCGCCTGGTTATCCGAAATCAATGGTAATTAGTAGCTTCTGAACTGTGCCGGTGGACGCGCCGGTTGCCACGACTGTTCGCGATTGAATTGCGAGTTGCGCTTCCGTTGAAAATCACGCACGATCAACGTTACATTTCAACATCGGACGAGCATCGATGCTCCATCGAACAAAGATTCTCCAGTATCGTCTACTGAGCTTCGAGTTACCGACACTTTTTACTTTCTGTTCCGTGTAAGTACCCAAATCGGATATCTCGAACATCTTACCAGGTTACTACATCTACCGAGACCTTGGTAAGTGGGCTTTGAAATCTCCCGGGTCCCTCGAGCCCGTATCGTACAGGATCCGTCAGATATCCTTGGACCGATCTGGAATCTACGGACCGAACGAACACACTGGAGAACCAAGAATTCTTCGGGTACTCTCCGGGTCTTCGGGATCGACCCCCTAAAACGTATAATACTGGAAAACCATCGATATTCCTTGTCACCTTTATGGGTCTACCCTGAATCCTGAATTATTAAGATCGAGTCTCCTCGGTTCGAAGTCATCCGCCCAGGGTTACACGATTACGGAGTCATCGATATCGATTCCTAGATGTTTCGTGTCATCGGTGTCACCTATCAGGAAATCAATCTTGTTATCATCGAGTCCAGGAGATACAGAATCATCTGTGTCCCAGTTCGAAGTTTTCTTGGTGGTTACTTATCGAATAACCAAAAATTGGATCGATATTTTCTTTATATTACAACTTTTCCTCTGTTTAATTATGTAAGCAAATCTTTAGTATATGTAACGATATAACGTGTAATTTTCTCAGCTCTCGTTACAGAGGGTATGCCATTCTGTGACGCGTAAATATATTGTTGCAAGATAATGTAAGACCATGAAGCATTTGCTTCGGATATATACACGACTTAATTGTAGCAACAACGTGAAGCTTGGGTATATAGTCCTGATGGGTATCATAAGATGTCAACAGCTCAGCTTCTAGTGACGTTTATGTACATCTTCGTTGAGCGTATATTAGACAAAACGGTACACCGACCTATAGATGACGTTTTCTGCAGATCTCGTTCAATTGTGATCATTACCAAAGTGACGTTCAATTGTGATCATTACCAAGGTGACGTTCAAATTCCCAACGAATAGAATTCGAATTTCACCCACAAATAAGTATCCGAGTTCCACGTTGAATTATAAACGAAACAAGGTTACAATAATAACTTCTACTAAATGTAGAAATGGAAGAATTAACTGTTAGATTAAATACACAATATTTCCTCCGTTCCTAATATTAAATCAGGTTCGAGTTACAAAGGTAACCTTAATCGAGAAGTACAATTAGAAAAATTACCTCTAAAATTAAACACAGAACATTTCCTTCGTTCAAGTTTCTAACCTAAATAACATCTAAAAATGTACTAACCTTAAATTAGATTTAGAAATGGAAAAATTAACTCTAAAATCAAATGCACAATATTCTCTTCCTTCCCAACATGATTCGTTCATCAAAATATTCCAAACTCGTCCCCCAAATGGTTCCAACTGATCTATCACACCGATGTGCAATACATTAGATTTATAAATGGAAAAATGAACTCTAAAATTAAATGCACAATATTCTCTTCCTTCCCAACATGATTCGTTCATCCAAATGTTCCAAACTCGTCCCCCAAATGGTTCCAACCGATCAATTACACCGATGTGCGATACTCTTCGCCACGCTCGTAACTCACTATCGTTGACTTTAAAGTGATAACTTAACCATACGCAAACCCGTAAATTGTTACGCGCATGGAATATCTGTCTTCCTTTGCGCGACGCCACCACATACACCTTCATCAAACGTAACAGTCATCCGTTAGGAACGTTCACCGTCAACGTAAGCCTCACTGGAACGGATCCGGAGAAACGTACACGTCGAGAATGATTCTTCAGGCACAAATTCTCTGCGGTGTACTCGAGTTCTCGAGTTGACGTCCGCAAATAGAGGGAGGCCCTTGAAGGAAGATAAACACGCAAAGACGAGCTGCAAAGAGAAAGGTTAGGATTGCCAACTGCTCGGACAACCCTCATCGAGTTGTTCCGTTACCGAGAGGCTGCACGGTATAAGTTAACGCCGTTAAACGACGATCGCGGTTTCGATAAAAATTTTAACGACACCGGTTTCCCCACGGACTGATGCAATTTCACGGGAACGAACGCTCCTCGACATTAAATTTTACGTACACGGCTAGGTGATAGCAATTCGTTTCACTGCGCGGCGAACACGTCGGACAATTGTAAGAAACCTTGCAAACACGTTTCGTATAAATTTACCGCTAATTGAACGCTGGACGTACAATCGGATCTAGGTGACGTTCTGATTTAAAACGTCGTTTCGAGAGTGATTCTTAACACTCGATGCAACAAACAGAGGAAGTACACGGCGTTTGAAATTTGTCACGTGCAAGCACGACTTGGTTTTATAGGTTTTTGTTCCTCCACTGTTGAAAATCGTCGCTAATCAGTATACAGATGCTTTGTAAATTGTTGATAATTGATAGAGGTACTACGTCGATACTGTGTTGTTAGATAATCGTCATTGACGAACAATAGGAGTTATTTGAGAGGTACATTCACTGTTAGATGATTTTATTTGTTCTTTTGTTGGCACTTTATATATTATTTTGGTATGCAAATATAATGGCGTTTCTGAATTGAAATTATCAAGTGTGGACACATTTATATGTTACTTATTGCAGTTTTTATGCTTTAAAAAATTTAATTATTGGAGTTTTTAGTCTTGAAAAAATTTGTCAAAATTTGGTAGGTGATTATTTGATAGTGTGAAGTTGGAAGGGTGTGATGGTTAATTACTTTGCACATCAATTATGGAATTTTGTTAGAACTTTGTTAGGTTTTCTTTTTTCACAGAGTTTTGCAACTAGCTGCACTTCATTTCCATCGTACACTGAACATAAGTTTCATTAGTGAAAAGTGACAGTCTTGTCACTTCAATGTAGACGACAATATTACAACGTTATATAAACAGTTGCTCGATGATCGTATGTTGAAAAAATATTGAGTTACACAAGGATTAAAAATTCGTTGCATTGATTTTCTGCATTGTTTACCATCGATCAATATTTTGACGTATAATTACTATCGATAGTATCACGTCAAAGCATTGTGCATTATTTATAACGATAATAAATTCAAAAAATTGCGCCCTGTTCAGCCGTGAAAATGCACAACAATGTGCGGCAAATTTAACAATACGCTATAAATATTGAAACATACAACTCTGTTGAAACTGTTCGAGGAACAATAGGAAAATGAAATTGACAAAAAACATGGAAACAACAAAATGACGAAACGAACAGTTTTTTTTTTTACTTGTAATGTGTTTCGAGGATCTTTCAACCTGTTAATAAATAAATGGTAAATTGTACACGATGCAATATTCAAATTCCTCCGAAATATTTTACATATTCCGAAAGAAATGAAAGAACAATGAAGTTTGTAAAAATGCTGATAGTTGTTGTTCGAAGCGTTGGTGAACAAACACCGTGGACACAAAGCAAATACCGCCGCAGTGTTGTTTTTTTCTTCTTTTTTTTTCGACCAGCATTTAACTTCGAAACGAGTAATTTTAAATTCAAATTTATTGAAACTCGCTCTCGTTGATACCTGACGTGAAAGCCGGACGCCAAAATTGTTGGTGATTCGATCATCTCTGACATATAAAGCGTTATACGTGTCAAAAAATATACGAAGAGAGAACAGTGAAACGGGATGCGTATATCGAAAGTTTGTTGTATCGTTCTAACGCTGTTTGATCCCTATCAAAAGTCTGCCAATCGTGGATACGAAGCTCCGGTATGTCCTGCAACTTTAAAACACACGTCGAAAATATACTCGTTAATTCCATTATTTTATTCCTCCGTTCACTTCTTTCTGCGACGTTTCTCTAAACCCTTCTGCGATGCATGTATGCATTTGTGCATTTTAACGTATTCACGGCTCAATATAAAATTTTGTATTTTTTAAAACGAACACTACGTAAAGAAATGCAAAAACTAGAAATATATATCAGAAAATATGTCATATTTCAACGAAAAAGTCACACAATGTTTTATAAATCTTTGTGACACTCTATTTGACCATTTTATTTTTATTTTTAACTCCACTGTGATTAACTGCAAAACAGAGCTTCTATTTCTTCTAAAATATTTATCACACTACTATATACGTACAAGAAAACAAATCACATACAAAGTCTCATCCATAATTACAATTTCTGTTCCAAAATCATCCACACTATCCGAGTACATGTACAGTCTTGTGTCAAATACGTACAACTTCTTTATAATTTATACATTGAAGTACACAATTCTAAAATTCGAGTGCAACGAAAGCTACATCAGTACAGTAAATAAAATCTACATTGTTCCTAGTGTTTATTTTACCGGTCTTTCGTCAAGAAAGCAATGAAACACTGAATTGGAACGAGTCATCGAAGGTGCTCGTAAAATACTAGGTTTCACACTCGATGCACCATCGAAGCGTTCACACGAGTTATAATTGAAGTGGAGGCAATTGCGCGGATCATCGAGAAGGTTTCGGGACCTCGATGAAACATTTTTTTTATCCGTGGAAAAGTTTTGTTATCGTTGGCGGTGCATCGACGACTTTCCAGTTCCAGTGCAGAGACTCGAGCCACGAATTCGTAAGAACGGTGCCACCTTTGAACCGATGCAATATATTGCAGCAACATGCAATCAACGGCGACGTTTGACATAGTTTTATACATCTAATGAGACTGAATACCGTCTGTCGTTAGCAACGATCGGTGACGAGCTTTGCTGCGGAATTGTTCGACATAAATTACAGAACTTCCCCCGAAGTCACACCGGTAAACAATCTTCTCGAAAATGACGCTCGCAATTTTCACGCGAGTTCCACGATCGTTGAACTTGGTCTCTTATTGTACGAAGTAACGAATTATTATTGTACGAAGTAAACAATTATTATTGTACGAAGTAAACAATTATCATTGTACGAAGTAAACAATTATTATTGTACGAAGTAAACAATTATTATTGTACGAAGTAACGAATTATTATTGTACGAAGTAAACAATTATCATTGTACGAAGTAAACAATTATTATTGTACGAAGTAAACAATTATTATTGTACGAAGTAAACAATTATTATTGTACGAAGTAAACAATTATTATTGCAAGAAGTAACGAATTGTACGAAGTAAAATATTATTATTGTACGAAGTAAAATATTATTATCGACTTATCCTCGATTACGGTATTTCTTTGGTACGAAGATGCATTAAATTGTACGATCGAAATGTTGAATTTGGTCCCAAGAACCAAAATGTCGATCATGGAGACAAATTGAAGAATTGTTCACGTTTTTATTTTACTTCAAATTAATGTAGTTTCGGTTCATGGACCAGCAAAGGTCAGGTAAATGAAATTCAAGTTGTGTAGTAAAGGTCGAATTAATACAGTGAAGGTTATTTATTATGTAGTCTATATATATAGTCGATTAAAGATACATTGGTTAATTATATCACTGATTGTATTTCATAGTAGAGTTATAACACTTAAACTATGTAGCAGTGAAACAACTAAGTGATGTGAGTCATCTAATCTTACGTCTAAATAATTATAAATAATGAGAATAGTTTTACCAATAATGATAACTACTACTACAGTAGTTTTGTAATTGTTACAAAGGATAAGGTCACTTTCATCCATCAACCTTTCTCTTTGGATACTCCATCGTTCCCCTCGATAACTTTCGATCTTGCTAAATTAATTTTCAAATATTCATTGTACGTGTATACATCTCTACGAGTGATTTCTGAAAATTTCCAATTGTTCTCACGTGTCAGAGTACCTTTCGAAATCGAGGGTGTAGAACCGTATCTAATGCACTTAGGTTCTCGTAACGATCAATGGAACAACGAAGCGATGAAATAACAATCGAGAAGTCTCGAGGATTCGTTTCACGGCTCCGAGTCAACGGTATCCCGCGAAATTGGTATTAAAGGTTATATGCGCAACGAGAAGAGAAAAGTATACCGCGTAATGCACTTGGCTAGGGGTCTCGTTGCATTCGGTGCATCGAAGAGGCAAAGAAGCAAGAATCGAAACGACCTAAAGATTCCTTTCACGACTTACGCGAACCGTATCCGGGGAAAGAGGTATCGAAGGGTATAGGTAGAGAGAAGGCAATAAGTATTACTCAACCATATGTAATACACTTAGCTTGGGTTCTCGTGGCATTCGATACATCAAAGAGGCAAAGAAATAACAATCGAGGAGTCTCGAAGATTTCTTTCACGGCCCGAGTGAACCGTAGCCCCAGAACGAGGTATTAAAGGTTACATCCAAAGACAAGAGAAAGAGGTGAAAAGAAGGAAACGACAGCACCGATCGAATCAGAGTCGTCGAATCCGATCAGGAATCCTGTGGAAAGTTCGTTCCTTCCATTTTCGATGACACTTCCGCAACGGTGTTTCCTGACCCGAGTCTAACACTGCCCACGTGGAGCTATTTCAATGGATCCTCTCGTGGAAAGAACCTACTCTGTCTTCCCATTTATCCTTCGTTCTGTCTCTTGAACTCCGTTCGATCGTCCATGGATGAAGACGGAAGACAACGACCGATGACCGTGGAACGAAAGGACTGAGAAGTCTAGATAATATGCGAGAAACGCCATCATTTTTCGTTCAGGTTGGACACCAAAGAATAGAGACGCGGTTCAATTTCTGTTACTGTGTGCTGGGTTCTCCATCGGTGGAGTGAATTCGATATTTACCGAGTCGTTTCGAAGTCGTGTGACGCAGTTTCACTGGACTCTTCTCTCTACTCATTGGTTTGCTGTCCCTTTCTATATTTCTGTTTCTCTATCTCTCTGTCTCTCTCTAGTTTCGTCTGCCCACTTTTAGTTCGGTCCCTTTCACGATTCTTGGATCTACGACCGTGACCACTATCCTTTTCATCGATCTTTCGGTATTCATACGTGAGAAACTGCTCGGTGAACGTTTGCCGCAAGATCGTCAAAATGGTTGCGGTCGAACTTGATATCGAGGTCTCCCGAAACTCTAGAGCTAGGTTATTGAAACTCCAGAGAAAGAGAAAGAGAGGCTCGATCGTTTTCTTAACTCAAATGTAACGCATATTGAAAATCAATATCGATTCGGAAGTATGCGAAGAACACCGAGCCTAAGTTTAGGAAAATTGGGTTAACCGAAGTAGGTAACGCGGAAAGTGCGGATTTGTTTCAACGATTGAAGAGTTAAACAATTTTTTTAACTTAGATAATTCGTACGAGATGCGAATTATTCGGTTGTTACCTAACGACACTTAATTGTATACTTTTTTATGATAAACACAATTGGAATACTTTCGAAGAACGAGTACAAGGAGATTATTTTTCATAGTTTTCGATTCAATTCAAATTTTTTACTCTAAGAAAGAAATTATCGATCTGAAGGGAACACTGACTGACTGTCGTTACCGGAGTAACTGTAAACAAGAAGTTGCGTCTTTTAATTACGGATCATTCCGATGAATTTAAATTTGTTTTCGTAGCTGCTGCGTTGCGAAACAGCAACAACGAGAACATCGGGAAAAGTTTTATATTTTTATTTCCAGGATCGACGGAACAACTAAATTAGTTTAAAAACATAAGTTGATCTTCCCTCAACCGGAACGATGTTACGGTCTTTATGAATAAATAAACAGAGGTAAACGAGGTAACTTCAACGAGCAGCATCTCATGAGGTTCATTCAACGGTAACTATTTGCCTTTAAGAAGAGGGCTCGTTACCATGCAAAAGGATTGAAAAATAACGAGCGAAGAATTAACGAGAAAAATATTTTCTATCAACAATTACCCAGAATGAAAACTATTTGTCACGGTTCAACGAAAGTTTCTTGTATTTACTCTTTGTCGACGTCTTCGCTTGTTTTCTTCTATTTTCGTAACTTTATTTATCGGAACCGAGAAATCGTTTCACGTAATGGTCACGTGTCTTCTCATGGGACAAGAGAGAAAGAAAAGAGAAACTCAAGGTTCGAATATGAATTCTCGATTTACTATTGCAATCGCGTGTACTAGATCCCCCGTGATCGTAGTTCCGTGCCACCAGTGATCTACGAGAAGAATACCTCTAGAGTCCCAAAAGAGAGTAACCATATCAATTTTTACGTTTATAGGAACTTGTTGACCTCCCCAGGTATTATAGATATCAAGACTGTTTAATAATCACCACTTCTCAGCAATAGCTGGCATAATAGACCTCTATAACACCCCCAAAAAATATTAATCACATGTACACAGGAACTCATTGATGTCCCCATGTAGATATCCGAACTATTCAATCGACTTTATTTATTCTCATCAGCAACACACGATAGATCCCTATGAAATCCCCCTAAAATGGTAATCACGACCATATTTATCAGATCCTTATTGCACCCCAAGAAATGATAATCACATTCATCTTTATATAATCATAAAAACTTGTCGACCTCCCCAGGTATTATAGACATCAAAACTATTTAATAATCACAATTTCTCAGCAATAGCTGGCACAATAGATCCCTATGACGTCCCCCAGAAAATACTAATTGTATCTATCTCTACGTCTTCTCAGGAACTCGTTGATCTCCCCGCGTAGATATCCAACATTTTTCTCATCGTGCAGTTCGCGTTACAGAATCGAGAAATGTACCATCTTAGCTTCGCGAGCTCGCGAAGCTATTTTCCTTTATCCTCGAATCTCTCCGTGCGTGTGCAGCCTGCATTTGCCGGCATTGAACGACAAGAAGGGCGAGAGAAGACGACATCGAGACGATCGCAGGTGAAAACCGTCGACTTTTAACTTCCTTCTCGGCGTGCTTCGCTACCCTGTCCCTTTCCAGTTTTCATTGTGAAGCCAGGTGGTACTTTCAACTTTCGCCCCGTACTTTTGCAATTGCCGTGCTTCGCAGCGAATGAAAAGTCGGATGAAACGTCGCGGCTGGTGAACAAAGGGAGAGTATCAACGAGACAATTGCTAGACGCGGGACCTGATATCCATGCAAATGCACCCGGACCGGTACGTTTACGAGCTGTGCACTTTGCTTTATCGTCGGCCCGGTTTTCTTCGTTCAATTTAATTTCTCGAGCCGTGTCTTCTTGTCACTTTCTCTATTTTTTGGTACAGCATTCTCAGTTTCGGGATACACGTTGCGAACCGTGTTCTTCAATTTTTCTCGACGTTTAATCGAGAAACAAATCAAGAGCTTGTTAAAAGAATCGTAAGGATTCGAGTACTGTGCACAGCTCAGAAGTCACCTAGAAAAACACAGAAACAAGGGAAACACATGCTTCTTTTCTTCGTTCATGATTTTTGACTATCTTTACAATTGGTTATGGTTCTTTCAAGTGACTTCTTGAACCATACTACGTGCAGGATTAATCAATACTAAACTCGACATCGTTTCAACCAGGATATTGTTATAGGGAATCGAAGAACTGCAGCTGTAATTAACTTACAGACCAGAGGTTCTTTGTACAAACTTTTCCATTGAGAAAGTATGAAATACAATTGGGAAATTTACTAAAGAGACAAATGTGGATAAAATTGTAGACAATTTCAAATTACGGATGCAACTAGGTGATCTTGAGAGGAAAGAGCAAATAAGCTTTGAGATACACAGCAGAAGAATACACGATTATCTCGTGAAAGCAGTGGAATCCACCTACCCTGTATCTGCGAGAAGAAGGCAGACGAGTGTTTACATTTTCACTTCAAGTACAGTCTATTCTCTCGCTAGTGGCCTAAGACGGTGACGAAGGTCGACAGGAGCCAATAGTGAGCAATATCTGCGACCCTGGAAGAGTTAGCGAACTGGAGTGAAGATGTAAATACTCGAATGCTTTCTTTTGGCAGACGAACAGTAGATGGATCCCACTGTCGATCTTCGTTATCGTTTTCAGCCAATAGAGAGCATCCTCTGTCATGCTGAGTCTTAATAGATTGTAGCTCGAGTGGGAATATAAACACTCGTCTTCTTTTCTCTGACGAATCAACAGTAGTTAGATCATTTTTATCTTATCGACTCTTCGACTGTCTTATCTTCCGACGCTTTCGTTCGAAAGCTATACTAACATTGCTAATTATTTTGTTTCGCTTTAACTTAGAATGACTATCGTCGATCTTGGTCATTAGTGGACGTAAACATTCGTCTGTCTTCTTCTCACGAACGAGCAGTACTTGTGCACTTTCGTCACATTTTTTAATTATTCGTAGATATTTTTGTGACGACGAAAATTATTGTCGAAAGCTTTACAAACAAATACAGTGGTGCAAACTTATTATTATCTGTAGCGAGAAGAAGGTCAACGAGCGTTTACATCCCCACTCTGGTTAACAAAATACCTTTCTCCCATCGTTGCACGCATTGTCACCATTGGCCACTATTGATCTTCATCACTGTCCTCGGTCAATAGCGACATTACGTGCAATGGTGGGGCAGCCAATACACTGTAAACTAGAGTGGGGATGTAAACACTCGTTAGCCTTCTTCTCGCGGACAGTACTAATTTGTTCCGGAATACCTGACGTAAATAAAGACACAGAAGTCAAGGTAAACACGATTTACCTACACACATGCATACACAATTTTATTAGATCAAGAGACAGGTATTCCACTAATTGGTAACAATGATTTAAAACTTCAAGTTCAACGTACACCTACATTTATAATCATACATACACACATTCGTATACAACTTTACATAAATTGTACAAATTAATCGAATTATTAATTTGAAATTTAAATGGAACAAAAACCTTTACCTTTACACCCATACGATTACAGAGTGTCCCAATCATCACCGGTCGATTTGAATCTCGCGCTATTTTTCAAACGTCCAACCGATTAACCCAAAACTTGATATACGTCATCTAGACAGGTGTGCAATTCTATTAGAGAATATTTAAATATAATTCTTCAAGTATTTCTTTATTCGAGCAAAGTGGTTTCCATATCGGACAACGTTGGGCAATTCAACCAGTTGGCAGTAAAGCGTATCGTTCAACATCGTCGCTTCGCGTATTTGGGTTTACAATTTGACAGATTCGTTTCACAATAGCGGTGTTGCGGTGCGCGCACCATACCCCGCGTAAATTCAACTCATCTGAGGCCAGCGGTTATTATTCCGCGAAACAGTTTCATTTGCAGTACGGTTGAATTATTTCCGAGCCGGGCTCCACGTACGCCGGAACCGCTGCGCATTATCGGCATTGGATTTGAATTTGAGATGCGACTTAAAGACACGCGACCGCGTTGCGTATACTTTGACCCACTTTTAACGAACGAACGACTCGAAAGAGCAGCCAGTACGAAACATCCACGATAAATCGGAAATAATAAGCAAACGGGGAAACGAAACGCGGTTCACGTGCACGAAGAAATGGAATCTTTGGCCATTTATGTGATTTCTCCACCGAATATTCACTTCGTCCCGCGAGGTACAATATTTGTCACGTTTCGGGCTGATTTGCAACAATCGAAAGTATACAATTCGTTCGAGAAAAAATTTTTAACTCGTGTGTACATTCGACTCGAAGACTTGTGTTACTTTTGCTATGCAGTGTTTTTTATCCGCTTGCTATTGAATATTCTCTGTTACAATTTGGCAAATGTGATTGTAGACAAATTGCAGAGAATATGTGGACAAAAATTACTTTGATTTTTTTCGTTTCTATTATTTTCTAGCGTTTTGATACGTATTGCGAAGGCTTCTTATGGTAATACGTTTTTAAATTATATTTTATGATTGAGTGAATTATGAATAATTATGTAACGAGGCTACTGGAACAAAAGACACCGATTGGTAAAATGTACAAAAATTAATTTGAGCGAGTGTATATTAAAAGACGTTGTGAAATTTAACTCACAAATATTACTCGTTCGAAAATGACAAAAAAATCGAACACGTCATCAATAATTACCATTTATATTTGTCGATGAATAAATATACTTTTTGAATCACCGTTGTATAATTAATTGAAGTGGTTGTGAAACAAAGAAACGGAGTATTGAATAAAGAAAAAAGAAGTTACGTAGTTACTGTAAAAAAATTACTGCAATCGATCTGACAATGAATTCAAACCTCTACAAAGAACAGTATCCCAATTATTATCTTTCTAATGAGTTATTCAGGTATAAAACACGCATCGAGGATAAAAGATCTGAAGATTGTTATACAAAGATTTGGCTTTGGAAATTTCAAAATGGAAACGCTCTAATGAACCGAATATCGACTACTCTGATTTTTGGTAACGAAAACGGTAAGAGATTGTTGCAGTAGGACCTCGATATTGGACAATTACTGTCAAAAATGATTCCAAAAGCCACGTAAATCTCTCTTCTGAACACAGTGAATGCCTCGAGTGAACAGAGTTCGTTAAAGCTCCTTAAAACGTCATCAAGGCGTACCATCGGCGTTAGAGTTCATCCATCGGAATCGATTAGAAGACTTTGCGCTTTAAGTTATTCCTCGGGTACGATTTACATGAAAGTAAAGGACACAAAATCAGAGTACGGAGCACCTGACCTGGAAACGCTCGGTTCTTTTGCGCGCATAGACAATTGTATATTCCTCTCCCCAGTCGTCCGAAACGAGGAACATCGGCCAGTTGTCGTTCGGTAATTTTTCTTCTGGTTGCTTTTATCGTGTAAAAGTGCAAGAAAGTTCAAAACTCCGCTACAGAGGGAAACTTCGAAATTAAAAGAGAATTTCATTTGGTATCTTTGCATCTCGAAAGCGACGAAAACCAGACTCGCGAAGAAACAGGTTCGAATCGCTTCAGAGATTCATCTACTATCGATTAATCGTAGAAAAAAATTATCGTAATTGTTTTAATTACGTTATGTACGATTTAATGATAACAAATGCTTCCAGTGGATACTTTTGTAAGTAATAATCATATTTTACCGTCCAGAAATAATGTCAGAATTCACGAATAGTAGAATTACGAAGAATTCCACTCGTTTCGTTTATTTTCCCAAGAAATTAACATAAATTATCGCGAACACGGTCGCAGAGATTGCGTAGCACCGATCTACGAGTAAACTGATCTAAAGAATTTATATTTAATGAAACTTGCACCGGTGTATTCCCGAGATAACCGATGCAATATTAATGTAAACTTTGTAGTTACAAATTTCTGCAGTTAATCATACTTGAACAACCTAACAACGCGGAAGAAACGACAAAGAGAAAGTTACCGCGTCACTACCGACACTGTGCATTGTTCTAAAATCAAAGTACTCGAGTGTCTCGAAGTATCTCGATTGTAACAAACGTGTATAAATTTTATTCTGCGACTATCATCACTGGAAAAAGTGTAACGATCTGAACCGAGACGATCTGGAGAAACAACGAAATTTTTGACCAAAAGTGTTCGTGTTTTCTTACTTAGCTCAGATACTTCTGGGACTCTACCCTCGTAGGTATATTTAACCGCAAATCCATCGTTCGTGTCACAAGTTTCGATAGAACTTTGTTGAAAAATTCCCCGGTACCACTGTTTCTAACTGTCCATAATCAAGGAACCAGAACCTTTGGAAAGAAGTAGTCCCCTTGTTTCGAAGTATTTCGTAGCGAGTAAATAGGTCGTGACATCAATCTTGAGAAGGGAGAGTATTCCATTCGGTGCGTGATCGAGTTCGTGTTAGGGAAAGAAGACATATTTGAAAGGTATTTCCACGGGTCACGAGGAGACGATTGTTTTCCTGTTTAGGGACAAAACGGACATTTTTGCCCAAAAATGTTCGTGTCTTCTCACTTAGTTCAGATACTTCTGAGACTCTACCTTCGTAGGTGCGTGATCGTGTTCGTGTTAGGGACAGAAGTCGCATATTTGAAAGGTATTTTCACGAGGAGACGATTGTTTTCCTGTTTAGGGACAAAACGGAAACTTTTGCCTAAAAATGTTCGTGTTTTCTCACTTAGTTCAGATACTTCTGGGACTCTACCCTCGTAGGTGCGTGATCGTGTTCGTGTCAGGAAAAGAAGACATATTTGAAAGGTATTTTCACGGGTCACGAGGAGACGATTGTTTTCCTGTTTAGGGACAAAACGGAAACTTTTGCCCAAAAATGTTCGTGTCTTCTCACTTAGTTCAGATACTTCTGAGACTCTACCTTCGTAGGTGCGTGATCGTGTTCGTGTTAGGGACAGAAGTCGCATATTTGAAAGGTATTTTCACGAGGAGACGATTGTTTTCCTGTTTAGGGACAAAACGGAAATTTTTGGCCAAAAATGTTCGTGTTTTCTCACTTAGTTCATATATTATACTTCTGGGACTCTACCCTCGTAGGTGCGTGATCGTGTTCGTGTCAGGGAAAGAAGTTATATTTGAAAGGTATTTCCACGAGTCACGAGGAGACGATTGTTTTCCTGTTTAGGGACAAAACGGAAATTTTTGCCCAAAAATGTTCGTGTTTTCTCACTTAGTTCATATACTTCTGGGACTCTACCCTCGTAGGTGCGTGATCGTGTTCGTGTTAGGAAAAGAAGACATATTTGAAAGGTATTTCCACGGGTCACGAGGAGACGATTGTTTTCCTGTTTAGGGACAAAACGGAGCGTGTCAAATACTGACGCTGATTGTATCTCGACGCAATACGTTACGTCAGAATGTAGTACGGATACCGTGGCGTGCGGTGAACCTGGCTCGAACGTTGCTTCCTGTCGGCGTTGTCGGTGCGGTGCCAGTTGTTCCGCACTCTGCTGCAATATCGTGGCCCAAAATCTAAATCAGCGCTCATCACTATGATCAACGCCGGCCTAACCGCGCCACGACGTAAACGCCTTTTCCAATCGAACCTGTTCATCGCGCGAGAGACAACGTCCGCGTGTTTAATGATCGTTGGCTTTCGATCCTCGTCATCGGTTTTACCAATCGAAATACGTATCGATGGTCGAGGTGGTACAGTTGCAGCAAACTGCACGCAAGAACGCGAAACAATCATGTAGCTTTGATCATGGACGAACGAAACTCGATTCGAACGAAAGATTGAAAGATTTTAATATCGTAATTTTAGGATGGCTTAATTTTAGGCTTACTGGTTCCTTCTGAAACTCCTGATTCTGATTTCTTGGGGATGCTGTTGTACGTTATTGTAATGTATAGAATGTTTCTAACTTTAATATAATATTCGAGAAGGTATCTATAATTCAAATTTTATGAAATCTTAAATTTTGTGTATCTACAATTCAAATTTTATGAAATCTCAGATTTTGTGTAGGTATCTACAATTCAAATTTGATGAAATCTCAGATTTTGGATAGGTATCTACAATTCAAATTTGATGAAATCTCAGATTTTGGGTAGGTATCTACAATTCATATTTTAATTTCTATTCAACAAGTAACGAATAAAAAGTGCATCATTCGTTACGACAAACCTTTATTTGGGTTAAAATTTCACACATCTCTAATTTTACTATAAACAGTGTCAGTTTGTGGAATTTACAGTGGTGAACATGGAAACTGCTCTTTAAAAGTACCCTTTGTCGAATACATACATGGATACATTTCAAATGTACATAGGAGATAAATACTGCGGGACCGGAATGTGGGTTTGACAATATATTTCGAACAGATGAAACAAAAGAGATTAAACAACGAGTATTCTAACGCTATTCACCGCATTCTGTGCTGTCCCACACTCGCTTTTCGACTGTCTCTTCACTCGCTGCATTCCTCCTAAATCCTCCACATATACATACACCGACACACTCTCATCATGCTTCTGTACAATTGCAAACACTTCGCTTCACGCCCGATTCCCTGTCGTCCAGAATAGTTTAAACATGCACACGTAGTTTATTAATCTTCCTACGTGTACGTTTTCCTTACTGTGAATCAATAAGACCGTTATCGCTCGGTTTATAGTTTTAAGCCGGTTTCTATGGCTACTGCTGCATATTATTATAATACGGAGTACGATTCTAACATGCACGTTGATATAACAGGGAAATTGTTATATTTCTGAAAATCTAAATTCATTGTCAAATATAAACAAAAATGATCGGCGAGTCTATATTACGCTACGAAAAAGTGCAATGCTATAGAAATAAAGTAGTGAAACGAACGTTAAACGTTAAAAAAATGTACGTATCGTGTAAACTTCATCGATGATAAATAAAAATTACCAAGTGTAAGTTTGATAGAACTTCGTTAAAATTATAACATTCCATTATGACGATATCCTTGACTCGGTATAGTAGAACGTAATAAAATGTTAACACAGTAGATGTGTGAAACGAAGGATAGTAATGAGAAGCCATGTTCGTACTTTTGTAATGTTACACAGCCGAGAAAAGAGTAAAAACGTAGCAATAAGGCACTCGACTGAAGAGGAAAAATAGGTTACTGCCACGTGTTACGTGATCATTATATAAAATAAAAGGAGCCACTAAAACAAGTAATACCTTGGAGTCTCCACTTATGTTTTATTGGCTTTTTCTTATTTTATACAATGGCCACGTAACACGTGCTCGTAACTTGTTTCCCCTTTTAGGCGAGGATGTCTTATTAAGCGTAAGCGTGATATATATAATATTAGTTTTTTTTTATATATAATACTTCGAAACTCTATATTTACCTTTATATTTTTGTTTACTTTTAGATATCAATATATACTCTTATCGATAGATATCTACAATACTCTTTTAGGATAGAATGTAAATAGAAACTGTTATACGAACGTAAATCGTACGATCATTTTTGAGTTGTATAAAAGACTACGTCATAGTGGATTCAATGAGGTGGCAATGAATATTTTATTCCGAGATACCATAAGATATGGAGCGTGCTTAACCACCACGATAGTTATTTTTAAGTGGCCTGGTGACGTTCACACGTGTGCACTGAAGTACCCAATTCTCTCGAGGGGTCTCTATGGTGTAACGTGACCTTGCCTGTAAGGGTTTACGTGGCTGTTTGGGAATCATCGGGAAGTGGTTGGCCACATGTTTTGGTTGCAATAGTTTCTCCAAAGTTTCCAAGGTGATACGATGTATGGAGTTTGATGTACTCCTGAACGATGTGTAATGGATAATGCATAGGTAAATTTGTGCCAGTCGAAAGAGGGTTTTCACGAGGTCCTACAGCAGTGAAGATTACACTAGGTTGTTAAATAAGTTTCGTCTTTTTTTCTATTGTAAAAAAATGACACTTTAACTTTGAACAATTGTACATATACAAATGAGACAGTACTATGTTCATCGAACAGTAGTACCATCTTCAAAGAAATAAAACGACGAACTTAATGACTCCATTTGTTATCGAACGACAAAACTTATCGAGCAACCTATTACTTCTTCGTTATTTGTTCATTGTTTAAATCATACGTACTAAACGAACGATCTTTAATTTTTGTTAATTAGAAACTGCGTTGTAATATAGTGAAAAATAACGTTTTCAATATTTTTCCACAGAATGTAGAAGTCGAATTCGAACCCGATGTCTAAATATTTTCACGAGCCACAGTTCATGACTTTTGAAAACTTGCCGCTACAGAGAAATTAGTTCTTCGGTCCAGTTTTGTTTTCTTTTGTTTTATACCTATGTCTGTACAGTGTCTTTGATCTTGGGTTTAAAAGCAGCCTTTAACTGTACCTCGCTTTTACGCAAATACGTAATTACTCTGAAATGTTATACACTTTCTTCTAATTTGCGTAATGAAGACGTTAAAAGAAAAGATCGCTTAAGCGAATATAGAAATTTCTAACGAAGGGAAAACCGGCCATTTAACATAACTTTATTAGTCGTACCGGCAAGTTTAAGAAACGACTTCTACAATTTACATATTAATTATTTTCGATATTATTTATGCCACTAGAATAAACACAACTTCCAGAATTTTGATACTAATTATTTTCGTTATTAAGTGTAAGTTACAAGTTTGAAAACAACTTTCACAATTTATATATTAATTACTTTGAATATTATTTACGCCAGTAGGATAAGTACAACTTTCAGAATTTCGATACTAATTAGTCCGGTCATTAGTTACACTGGCAAGTTTAAATACGACTTTCGGAATTTTGGTATATTAATTATTTAAAACGCTTTCTCCGTCACTTATTCAAAACTTTAATATCGCGTTGTTGAACGTTCCTCGCGATTTACGTTCACCCTTCCACGCGCTAAGAATCTTGTTCCGATTACAGTTCTCATTTCGTTCGGAATACATTACTGAATATTTCATACAATTTATGTTAGCGCGGGAAAATTGCGGTTTTAAGGATTGTAGTAATAACGGCGCGAAGTGTTGTTTCGGCCGACTTGCCATTTAATATTTAATTCCCCTTGTCACGTGTTCGGGGAAGCCGAATACTCGTTTTCATTGCACCCGCGGATATATTTCGCGACGATAATGAAGCAGTTGCTTAGCTCCGCGATAGAACACTCTTTACACCTTACATTTGCTTCTCATTAAACTATGACAACGTTAATCCGAGAAATGTTAGAAGTACGCGAGGAATTCCACCAGCAATTTTAAATCGACTATTTAACCTTCCGATTGTCGGTTTGGATCCTCGTTAACAGTACGGTTACGAAAATCTATTTAGAAATGTCAGTTTTAAATATTTTATTCCTCTTTTCGTTTCACTTTTTTCCATTTTAGTTATTAATCGTGGTTTTGCTACTTTATCCGACGATTATGTTACCCTAGTTAACTCGTGCGTGATAGTTGAGCGATAGAGATCAGATCGTATATTTTATATATTAGTTTACATACACACACGCGTTTGAAATATAGTTAAACATTTTTCATACGAAATGTAAGGAATTGGTGCTATTTCCTGGGTTAAATAACAGTTTAAAGTTTTTATTGTCGCGAAATTTAGTTAAAAATTTATACTTTCGAATTAGTGCAAGTTTACAACTTTTGTATTTCTCGTTGCACATTCACGAGATCATTGTCAATGAACTGGCAAAATTCACCCGGTGAGAACGAGACCAAACACGACCATATTCGGATTACTTTTACTTACACGTTATGCAAATAATTTTTCAAAAATGTACACTTCCATATAATGAAAAATAATCCAAACATGTTCGTGTTTCGTCTCGTTTCAATCGAGAGAATGTCGTCAATTCGTTCACGGCACTCTCGCTAAGATACAACGACAAACATAAAAGTTTTCCATTTCGTTAACAAACAAATTTTCAAATCCACGGTTGTTAGCTGTTACAGTCGACGAGTTGAAGATCGTAAACAGTAACGGAAATTATTCGGTACGTTTTCATCGAAAGATGGACGCGACGTTTTAACGAGGTGCGAAACGCTACCTTTTAACGAGGAGTTACTGTATTCGAGAAAATTCGTGGAAATTTCATCGCGACTCGCGTTACCGCGAACCGGTCGAACGTAACAGCGGAATCCGCGCGACGATTAAGCTGAAAGCACATTCATATTTCCAAAATAAATTCACCGCGCGGCCGTCTGTTGGCGTTAAGGGGTTGAATTAAGATAAACGCTGGAAAATTAATTACTCGCGTCGGTCCTACCGGTGAAAGCTGTTTCGCGGTCTCCGTGTCGTTTCGTGCACCAGGGGTAGATATTTTCGTCACTCGTGTAGGAGCAAACAGGACGCCGAAACACGTTATCGCTCGTCTCTGACCGATAATGAGACTGACCTATGCATTTTCGCGGGAATGGTACTCCTCCGTACGTAATCCTGGTCTCTGTCCTCGTAAAACGTCAATTGCGACCTATTTTCTCCACGAGTCTTTCAATCGGATCCAACGCGTGGATAAGTACTTTTCACCACCGTATTTCGACTCGTGAGTATTATAAAATTTCGTACAAATATTTTTCAACATTTTCGAGTTGCATCCGACCAAAAAACTGCACATTGTTGCGAGTTTGCACTATTTCTGCGTTTCGTTGTTAAAATTTTAATATACACCATTCTATGCGATCGTGTGAAATTTTTGCCTCCGCGGCAACATCTGGGCATCATTTTCCAGAATCCGCGAGAGAAATTAATTATGCTGGGATCGTATGCCCGAAATGAAAAGAAATTTTTAATAATTTTTTTCTTTCTCGACTTTCTTTCAGTCTCGGTTCTGCTCAAAGTTTCGCGGTTAACTGACTTCCACAATGACGTTTCTCGAATTTTGATAAAAAATGTAAGAGACACCGCGGAATATTTTTGAATGTTTTTTTTTTTTAGTTCATCAACTGCGAGGATTATGAGTCCAAACGCGAGTTCATTTGCACCGTCTTTCGTTGTACGTTGTTCGAAATATTTTTGAAAAGCTTTCAAATTGGTATAATTAAAAGTAATGCAAATAAGGTCGTGTTTGGACTCATTTTCATCGTGGAAATCTCGCGAATACATTAGCAGTGCTCTTGCAAAGGAACGGTGTCAAATGCAACAAATTTTATTTTCATTACCTCGACGACCAATAGGATTTTGTTGACAGATCTGTCAGTTCGCGCTGAATAAACTGAAATAAAGTAAAAACGATTTTGTTTCATTTATCCTGGAAATAGGTAGAGTACATATTTGTGGGAAAATCATATCCGTGGTGTTTATACGCGGAAAATATTTATAATTAGTTTTCCACGCGTAGTAATTGTTCGTGTTTCGAAAAAGAAACTTTGGACTTCGGATTGGAAGATGACTTATTGATTTATATTTCCAGAAAAAATCGATCCTCAAAAATGGGTGGTATCCGTGAAATCATGGTTTAATTAACACTCTCAATATACTGCAACAATGTGTGTTCACCTTCGTTCGATTTGTCTTCATTTTCAATCTGTTCGGATTGACCCAAATCTGTACAGTTAAACTAAAAGAACATTTGCGACAGATTCGTCAGATAAAAACTGATTAATCTGAACTATACGTTATCGTCGTGGTGTTGGCCGTCCTTGTAGGGTCATTATCATTAGCTCTGCTGACAGAAGGTTGCAATAATTAATCATTCCTTTTGAGAATCTCTAGTACAGCGTTCCTTTACACTTACAGAGTATTAATTTACACTCATACTGTAATCCAGGCAACACTCGGTCTGATCTTTTTTTATCTATCGTGTTTCACGTTCTTCTACTTAAATCAACGAAATGCACTTTACAATGTCATTTATTGAATTTCGTATACGTCGTCGTATATTATCGAATTATAAAAAACGAATTTAGGAAACGTCCTATTTCTATGTCTATATGCACAATATATAACACAGTTGAAGTTAATAATAGAATAGAACTTAGACGATGAATCAACATTATAAACGCGTAATATGTTAACATTTGCATACGTTATCATCGTTCGCTCGGAAAATTGCTACATTTGTAGTAACATTATTCAATGTAGTGTATATTTTTAACTATCTAGAAAAATGCAAGACTGGTCCATACTTCGTAACTACGTTCGTTTATATTGACATCAAGTAAAAAATCATTGACAATAAAAATATAAAGAAACTATTTGTTCTAATAAATGAATGCTGTAGAATACTAATTGCAATTGTCGATTCGTAAAACTGAGACTAGGCTTATGAAATTGACAGTTTACTTTAATTGATAAAGTTTTGAAAATTGACCAAATTTTATCAAAGATAAACTGGGAATCCTTACAAACACCCAAGAGAGAACTGACCAGATTATAAAACTGGCAAAATTCAAACTTTTCTAGGAATGTTTAAAAAGTTAAGGCACCTTGGTAGGGTCATTATCGTTAGTTCTGCTGGCAAAAGTTTCCAATGATTGATCATTTCCCCGAAAAATCCTTCCTAGTCACGGAGCAAGATAAATGTCCCAATTACTCACACATTTCTTGACAACCGTCACTTTGAATGGTAATAGAAAGTATTAGGTATAATTTTTTGCCTGCGTTGTAATCCAGAGAAAGCATTTCATTGGACACAATCAGTTTCTCGTTGACTGTAATTTACAAAGGTATTACACGTATGAAATCTTTCGTTTAATTTGTACATAAATTCTTGAACAACGGAGCACCAATATTTGACTGTTTAAGCTTAAGTGCATCAGTGATCGTAATACTAATATTCAACGGGGTAATGAAGAACATGATAATTGCTTTTATTCTGTATTTATAAAAACAAAGAAGCACTCTTTGTAACTTCTCGAAGACTCGATCTTTGAGATTCCTGTTCTATCGTGTCTAAAGTAATCATTATAACAGTGTCGATATTGATTAATTCCATAAGGTATAGTTTGCTAAAAAAATAGAAAGCAAACATCATAAGGAAAGAATAATAAAACATATCAATGACAATGAGAGAAATTGTTTACAACTTCTCAAAGATTCAATTCTTGGGATTGTTGTACCTCATTCCATTCTATCAAAATAATTTACAGCAATACAAGTATCAAAATCGAAAACATAATATCATAGAAAGATTCAATTCTTGGGATTGTTGTACCCTATTCCATTCTATCAAAATAATTTACAGCAATACAAGTATCAAATTCGAAAACGTAATATCATAGAAAGATTCAATTCTTGGGATTGTTGTACCCTATTCCATTCTATAAAAATAATTTACAGTAATACAAGTATCAAATTCGAAAACGTAATATCATAGAATACTGAAAATAGAAATAAAAATTCAAAAAAAAAAGAAAACTAATAAAAACTATCGATGATCGAGTCAAGTGCCATCCTATTAACTCCCCCTGGTGTCGTAATCCCATAAAGCTCTCCGATCGGTTTCTCCGCACCACGGTTCCCTTCATAAATCGCGAAACGCGTGGTTTAACCTTCTCGAGAGAAATTTCTCGTTACGTGGTCGCAGGGCGAATTACCTCCACTCGGAGATTAATAAAATTTACGGAAATCGAGCGCAACAGCGTATATATAAACCATCGAAGCTACCAACGAGCATCTTGTCCGCGCCGCTCGAATGCACGCGACCCGCGATATTAATTATGCAACCGACAGCGTGGAATTTTTCGTACCCGCGGAAATTATAACGAGCCGATTCTTCGAGCACGGATCGTATTCGAATTTTTCCGTGGAACTCCGACGTTAATCACGTTAGTTTCCCCGGGTACACGGCGACGAACACGCGAGAGAGAGCCTCGCAGAGCCACGAACTCTCGTGGGAAATGATTAATCCTCGCAACCTTCTGTCGGCCGAGCCAGCCAGCCAACGAGAGACAGGCACAAAGAGCTCGTTCACCAGACGAATTTTTCAAGTACCCACTCATCCATTCTCGATCCTTTTTCGTCCTTTGATTCGCCGAAAATCACTTCCGTTGCAACCCTTCCGCGTGAACTGCGCGTTGTTCGCTCCCTCGTAGGTTTCTACCTCTCCCCTCTCCACCTTCCAGTACTTTCGAACCAGCTTTTCGTTCGGTGAACAAATATTTGTTCCACGTAAGCGATGCGTTCGTTTTTCAATTGGTTTTTAAACGTAACTTTTCGCGAACCGAAAACGCGTAACGAGGATAATCGTATAGCACCGAACACCAGAAATCAATCCAATGGAGAGAAGAAGAAAACGAAGGAGAAGTAATTGGAAAATTTTAGCCTAAGATTTCGTCCGTTTAGAAGTTGTGAGATCTGTCTTCGTGAGCTTTCGATTTAATTACACGGATGAGAATCGTTTGATTAGAAATACGCGTGGATAGATGAACGCGTTAAAACGATAGTTATCGATCCGGAGATTTGTCAAAAAGAAAGTAGAAAATTTAAAAAGGAGAAACTCCTGTGTGGAAAGTAATAAAGTTACGTTTATTTTAAATTCGGAAGAAACGCTAACGAGTAGTATCTTCGTCCTCGTTTAACGCACATCAGAATTACTGGTTGGCTTAACAAAGGTCAGTTGTAATTTTAAACAGAATAAGGAGAAAAATGCAACAGTGCATAGTTCGCGTACAATGCAGCGTTTCGCGTGGAATTTTATCATCTAGCTAACGACTGTAAATGCAAATCTTAAAAATTCCCAGATAAGGGATTAACAGAGGTAGCTTACCCCGTATTATTCTGTAAACCAGGTGGTTTATCATACTGGTACAGAACGTTCGAGATAAAAGAAGAACTAAACTGGACAAAATTTTAACATATAAATTACACAAAGTATTCAGTTGCATCGGACCTCCGAAGGAACTTTCCCAAGTCGTGGAACTACACATCCTGTGTTCGATTTCCTTCTATTCCACCGAACACGCGTCATCCGATCCGTCAACTTCTACCCGATCAACGAATCTCGAACAAATTCTCGTTGACGTTTCGAACCGTCCGTTGGATCGGTGAAACACGAAGAGGTATCTCACGCTAGCGTCGAGAAAGACGAGAAATCTTCAACGAAAAGTTTCCAATTACTTCTCCTTCGTTTCCTTCATCGTTGGATTAATTTCTGTCCGTTCAGAACCGTAATGCAATTTTCCCTGTAACGCGTTTCCATTTTGCGAAACGAGTCCAGAGTTCTCGTACAGAGTGTAGTATCGGATTTTCCGGGTCCGCTTGGGCCTGCTTCGAGCACAGGCCTGAACAAGATAGCACGCGCGGACAGTCCTGAGTCAGGCTGAACATTTAGCGCCGATCTGTCCGCTAGCTTTCCTGGAAGGCACGAGTATCCTTTACAGCGTGAGAATGCACGAGGACGAAAGAGAATACACGTGGTTTGGAGAAAGTGAAGAGTGTTTGGAAAAGACGAACGATCAGGATGGATGCACGTGACCGAATGTCTGAAGTGAGAGAGACCGAGGATTGGAATGAAAGAGAATGAATGGGAATGACTGTATAGAGCGCGAGAAGAACGTTAAGGGGCACACAGTACGACACAGTATGACAGAGTATGACCGTAGAGTGTGTCGCGGACAGTACGAGCAAAAAGACAATAAGACGAGACAATTAAAAGACGCACCAAGCGAAACTAACCACCTACGTCTAATACTATTATCCCTGTAACTTATAATACAAATATATGTATCCATACACCACGCACAAGTACAACAGTTATTTGGGTGCTCGTACGTGCATCGATCACTCAAGATCTCTTCTCCAGTGATTCGAAGAGAGAGAGATAGAAAAACAACAAGAGTGGGTGTTCGTGTTTAGCTACGTACGGGAGCTCGTTCAACCGTAACCCGTGTCTCGGGTTAATCTATCTATTGTTTCCGTGCAGCATGACGTACCTCGCATTCCAGAGTCTCACGGTGCACCCAGTCGCAGCATTCCCACTTGGGAGCCTCGAACCCTCGGATGCGTCTGTGTTACGCGCAGACAACCGTCACAGGGGTACACGTTTATTTATCCACGGTGCAGAGTCCCGGGACTTGGATATAATTATCCGTCGCCTTCTTACAAAGGGATGCTTTCACGCGACGCAGTTTACGTTCACGGTTTGCCCACGGTAACGCGCAAAACCCTGAAACCACCTGCAAATCGCGCGCGATATGCAGCGAATTTATGCAACTCGGTTGTTGCGTCTCTACTAATTATCGCACGTGTTGAATTTCCAATACCATTCGAAGATTGTACAACGAGAATCGTCTCTTGTGTTCATGTACGTGTATATATATATAATATATGTTTATACGAACGTATGTATGTGCTATTAACAGTTCTTTGCTACGAAGAATGTTTACTTTATGGGTTTTCCCAGCTCGATGCACCGCACCGATGACCAGGTGTGATTCTTCCTACCTGAATTAACTCGACCGATATTTTCCAGGTCTGCATTGTTTTTAAAAATTGTTACGATCTATTAAAATGTGTTATTGGCGCTATTAAAACAATCGCCCCTTTGGGCGCTAAAACTCTCGCTGGTTTTATTTTTTATTGTGTCGTAACAGGTCAAGGTGTCGGTATTTTAATAAAATGTAAATGTCGATATTTTCAATCTTTTTAACGAAAAGGAAGTAACCGGTAAAGATCACTCGATACGAATATTTGAAAGACCAAGAGCGAATTAACGAACCTGGGAAGTTACGTTTGCACCAGTACGCAATCTCAATATAGAAAACAAGTAATAAATATATAACTTTAGAATCTCTACGAACCGATATATCGTTACCCATTCGTGAATTAAATGTAGTTACAGCATGATAAACCAAGCTCTACAAACATAAAACAGAAGGTTACTGGTCTATAAATTTTAGTAGAAATTCTTTATAACCGAAGCTACTAGAACCTCTGCGAATCGAAAAACACTATACTCTATCGACGATAGTAAAACCCCACTTCCACCAACTACCATCCGAGGATACAAAATGGATACGTTAAAAATGAAATTCTTTATCAGATCTTGTTAACGTTAACTACTAAAAAAGACACCTGTTCCTTTGTATTTTTAACTTATAAAAATACTAAAACAAAAAGGATAAGTGCCATATTTTTCAGACACATTTTTTAACCTTTTTTTAACGTACAATGACAGCTACAAGTACAAAAGAGTACTTGTCAACATATCTCAAAGCGAAGGACATCGAAGTTTAATTTTCTAAACTGAATATTTGCTATTATCAATGATACATTTATCGATTATCCTTTTTGTATAAATTAGCGAGGTCCTCTGTGTTCAAAGCTCGGATTAAATAGCTCGATTATCATCCCTACCCCTCTGTCATAGAATTTGCATACAAATATACCGTGCACCCAGCAGTATAGTTTTGCTGAAGGTCAAACAACTCGGTTTGCGCTACCCCTTCTCATTCACGGCACAGAACATCGCTGTATGCTCAGAAACATCATACCAGCTAATCCATCACAGCTGAACACGTGATGTATCGAGTCTAATCTTCGAACGTCCAACCTATGGTCGAGAAATGGTTGAATCGTCATAAAATTACAACCCTTTTCGTCTCACAGAGATTGAAATATTTCACCGACGCAAGTCTGTAAAATGATTCACTTTGTTCGGTTGTATTTCAAGCACGAATTTCGACAGACGAATATTCCGCATAGTTTATTCAATGACACACGAATATATTGCGCATATTTAGTGCATCGAAGTATGCAAAATGTATCGGCACACGCAGAATAAAATGCTCGGTGTATATAGACAGCGTAGACGACAATTTGTGAAAATATGCAAAACATGCGATGCATGGAAAATCTTGCGTGTTCGACGCACGGTTCGACGTATCGTGATATATGCTCGCGCGTAGCGAATAGATAAGGCACAGGTAGAAATGTTGTACCTGTTTTTCGTCTATCGATCGCGAACACACGTCGGTGATAATTAAAGAAAAGCGTCACGAAAGAAGAAGCAACGATTTTCCAGTTAATCCTGGGCGACACGATCGATCGACTTATATTTTGTTACGATGGTGTTCAGTTAACGCCGTTCCGCTGCATCAGCTTGTAAATGTATATACATACGCGCTTGCTAGCGTGCAATCCAAACTGATACAACGCTCTGCACAGCTCGAGAAGAACGTAACCGAACGAAGTGCACATGGGTAGCTAAACACGGATATCCACTCAGGAGGAAGTATCTGGAGAGGATGGCAAGATGTTATCGAAAATCCGAGTTTATGATGATGTCTATGTATCTTTACGTCGGCGTAGCCGGAGCTTGTGAACTGTGAATTTAATCAGGATTCCTTTCATTAGTTTAAAAGCACGGTTGCCCCGACGAGCCAATTTTCTCCACGGTGCCAATACTCGCTTTTAATAGCTAGTGGAAGGAAAACGAAACGTTACAAAGATTGCTTAACCGTGTAACACCCGAAAACGATAAATTGTATCGAAGACGAGAGTTTGATAACCAGTGTACACGATCTGAATAATATCGAAAATCTAAATCGAAGCAAATTGGAAAGCGAACCAACTGGACGATAAATGATAACTAATGGCTGATTCCAAGTTTTTGTAGATTGAAAACGATGCGTTGAGCCGACCAAGGTGGATCGAATGATTCAGAAGCTAGCTAAAAAGGGTCAAGAATGATTCAGAAGCTAGCCAAGAAGCTAGTCAAGACACTTTTCGAGTTTCGCGTCGAAAGGAGCCGAAACTTCCCGAAGTGGATTGCAACGTTTGAGTGTAGAGTAACACAAATTGGGGAATATCGGGTCGATTGAAATCGATTGAACCGGCTTGAAACAAATCGAAACGAGTCGAAAGGTAACTGCAGCAAATCCAAGAAAATCTAAACGCGATCGAAGCACTTCGAAACCGATCGAACCATCTCGGTGAAGGTTAGATAGTGTCAAACTGCGTTCTCGAGTATTAAACCGAGTCTAGATCGATGTAACTTTGATCTCGAATCTTCGTATGAAAAGAAATTCCAATAACCGAGAATTGTATTTAATCTTTGCTTCCCAGGAGCTAATTCTCCGTTAAAAATGAATTTAATTATTTATTCCGTGTATTCACTTCGAATTAATATTAATATCTATAGAAATGATTCGTTAAGAGTCTCAGAAATCAAGTAAATCTGAGGTAAGTGGAATCAGCACGCAACAGTATCAAGATAACCGGTTTCTCTAAACTCAGAGATTGTCCAGAGTGTCCAGGAGGTTTTCGAATACCCGAATGGTTCACGATTTTCGATTCCCTGTAATCAACAAGATCCCCGAACCTTTCGAGAACTTTGGAAGCTACAAGATTCTCGAAATCCTCGTGAACATCGAACCCATCGAGAGTTTAGCGAGCACTTGGATCGTGTATACCGGGTCCCACGAGTCTAACGTCAACTTTATCGTATGTCACGGGAGTGAGGTTATCTTTATCGAGTTTCACGTATGGATTATTTATATCAGATATTGGGGCTCGTATTTATAGGATTCTTAAAGAACCGGTGTCTACTGTATCGGATCCTGCGTGTTTCGTGTCACCTGTATCCGATCCTACGAGTCTGGTATCTTATGCAGTGGGTCCCACAAGACTGCAATCATCCATGCAGTACGTCTGGCATCGACTGTGTCGAGTCACGCGAGAGTGGATTCGTATGTATCGGGTGCCACGTGCGTTGAATTGTCTATATTAGCTCCTATAGGTTACGAGTACGATTCTACCAGTACGGTATCGAATGTAGTCTCGCGAGACTACAGTCATCCATACTATATGTCTCTGACATCGACTGTTTTAGATCGCACGAAACTGGAAATACACGTACCAAGCACAAATACGTTCAATTTTCTGAATTAATTAGACCTTAAGGCTGAGGTGCATTATTGTCACGGGACTGGTATCATTTGTATTTGATTTGATTTTTTAGATCTCTAGATTATTTGTGTCGAATACCAGGCAACTAGAATCGATCGGGTCAGTCTTCTCTAGCAGAGTTTAGCGATCCGCAGTCATCTATATTACATCCCACTGGATATTAGCCGCCTATATCAGGTTTTACTGCCACGAAATCTTTCATATCAGGTCTTAGAAGGTCCCACTCTTCTCTATCGGATCTTTGTAATCCGAAATCATCCATGTTGCACCCTATCACGTCTCAGATTGCTATATCAGGTTCTACTGGTACGAAATCTTTCGTATCAGGTCTTAGAAGCTTCCAGTGTCCTGTACCATATCTTTGCAATCATCCATATTGCATCCTACTATACCTGAGTTATCTGCATGAAGTCTTAGAAGGCTAAAATCTAGCTTAAAATCTTCCATACGAGGTTATAGAAAATCCCAAACTTCTATACCGAATCTTTGCTATCCCTGTTCGTCTATATTGAATCCCACATTGAGTCTCATTGTCAGTTGCCTGTATCAGGTTCTGGCAATCCTAAAATCTTAACTGTCAGATCCCGCACGATCCTCGAGTAGTCAATACCAAGTCCCACGGGGTTTTCACTTCCATGATCGGTAGGTCCTTTACATTTTAAGTAGTTTGAGTGGCTTCCACACGGCTTGTCGCGGCATAGTCAATATCGAGACCTTCGTAAGCATATCCCATGTGCCCTGCAGCTTAGTGCAGCAGAGTAAACGGAGTTTAACACGATCGTGGTACCGGAAGGATCAATTTCGGTTACGAACTTGGTGCAAAACATCCAATCTGACCAAAAATCGTTCAGATCGGACCTGCACGAATTATGTCCCGCATATGCACGTAATCCTACAACCGAACGAATGCGTTGCCTTTGTGGAAAGTTTACCGACGCCAAACTCCGATGTACAATGAACCTGCTATTCTCAGGATTTCAATGCATGTTTGGTATCCGCCTGAAATTCCGGTGCGGGCGCTTTTCCTCTTGAAGTTTTCATTAAACTGTGGAACTTTGGATTCTTTCACCGGCGTGTACGTTTGTATTCACAAAGCACGACTCTGCCTCGCACTTCCAACTACTTAAACGGTGGACTTAGAAATTAAGTAACTCCAGGTGGCTTAATTAGGCACGGGGTAATTGTTTCTTTTTCCTATTGGCTTCGTGGCTCTTTCAGGATGGAAATTGTCCTACGATCTGGCGTTCGTGAAATAGTAATTATCGGATAGAAAGTGATTAGGATGAGGAAGATTAAGCTGTAACGAAGGTAGTGATCGAAAAATTGAACGAGCAAGAAATCCATTGCAAGTGGAGGTCTTTATTTATGATCTTTTTCAAATTTAGAAGAAGAATTCCATTTTTATGGAATCTATTTTCGTTAAGGTTGTTTTATTTTCTACATTTCTTGTGGAACGTATTTTTAGTTTCATTAAGGACTTTTTTTTTTAAATTCTTGAATTTTCCTTTTCATTTAGTCGATCGTTATAAGACAATTCAGTCGCTGCAGATATCTCCTTTTTGTTCCTTTCAATTTCTATTTTTCAAGTCTTTAGAAAATAGAACAGGAAGTGTCATTAACCATTTATCGCAATAGCTATTTTATTCAGTACAATTGAAAGAGAAAACAATACTTTTAATTAACGATTCGAGGAACATATTTTTACTTTTGTTTGTCGGATTCCAACGCGTTGAATGAAATTTATTTATTCGTGCGTGAATAATCATTTCGTCTATACGAGTTTTTAAATGAAAAACTTTCTGTATGCATTCGAATGCGATACATTCCGTTTCATTTTCTTCTTTTTTATTCCATTATTACCACCGTTGCTTATAATACGTAGCTACGCATATTGGTATTTTCTCTGCACAATTTTCCACGCGAAACTTCCGTTTCTTTTGCATAATACACTGTATGTTCAATTTTGTTCAGCAATGTTCCGCATTGTTAGGCTGCACCATGGTTAAAGGGATTTGTGATCTGTTTGAGCTCTAAGCGGATTACGGATAGAAGGAAGAATTCATTTTTTATTTTTATCCCGCTCGACAGAATAAAAGCGTGCTTGAACGAAAACTAAATTCTTTGGTAAATCCTGTCGTTGATCTAACCGTATCGATCGAATCTTATTGAATCGATACACGTTCGCATCAATTGGTCAAATATTCGCTCCTTTTCGTTACTTTCGATCAATTCGTAATATCAATTACTCGAAACTTCGGTTACTCGTTGAATTGAATGCTCTTCGTGATTAGCGATTTCAATTAACGAACAACAACGTTCGTTGTTTTCGAATACGTGGAGACGTATCTCCTTTTAAATTTCTTGTCCGTTATAGTTACAGAAAACGTTGAAACTTTACACAGGATCAGAGGGATCAGTCGTAACTTCGATCAATTTCAAAAGTACACAGCTTATGTTTTCAAGTGACACCGGCAGCGACGACAGCTGCTGCAACGCTGTCGCTCGGGAAAATGCAAATTTATCTTTAAATTTCCCGTCTTCCTCTCTATGTAAGCCTGGAACGTTTGTTCAATACCCGTTCGACCAGTTCGGTTCAATTTTAAAAGAATACAGCTCGTGTTTTCAAAAGAATTTATACTTTATAGCGCGCCATCTTACAATCCAAATACATACCGATCTTTCTTCAACGAATGGAGATGCTCCATCACTTAGATCTCCATCTAGAGATAAGTTATTTTATGCGCAATAAAGAGAAATTCAAGCTTGCATTGGCCATGGATCAACACCATGGATGTACGTCACTCTTACGACGACATTATTTTGTTACATTGTAAGAAAATTTTATCGTACATATTTATCCCTACTTAGAGGTGTTACTTCCATGTTACGATATTCTAAAGAACTTAAAAATCAAATGTATATGTGTGTGAGAGTATCTTTCAAGAGGTTAATATTAAAACTTTGTATAATCCTTGTTATTCTTTTATTTAGGTATGTACAAGGAGAACAAAATTTATCGTATAAAATAGAACTTTAATTTCACAATTCTTTGTACTAAATAGGACTTAATTTTCTATCGGATCAGTCGTGAAGTGAAACTATAATGCATCAGGAAATTGATATTTCGTGGTAACGAAAACTACAGATAGATTTACCCAAAAAACGACTGTCATGTTTCATCGTTCTAGCTTCGATACATTCGTGCAGTGAATCGAACACGTGTCAATATAATAGTGTGCAAAAGCTTCCAAAATAATTATTCTTTCAGTTTTATACTGTTCTACGTCGACAGGAAAATATTGTATTTAAATATCGTTGAAACTGGAAAGGTAACTGTCTGGAAATTTTTGAAGATCGATATATAATACATTCAATTCGGAATTGTTACTATCTACTGGTAAAATAATACTATATCCATTTAGGAATTCTCTGGATAACGAATAAAAATATTATAGAAACTATATAACTATATAATTACATCGTGTATCGAATTTCCTAGCAATAGCTTTCTTTCTCTCATAACTCCAATGAAAAATAAAATTCCAGCAACTATCGTTCGTTGAACGCAGCAGGAGCAAAACAATAACTATCATTGCATCTCACGACACGATAGTAATTAAGTATTACACATTTTTAAGAATCAAGGAACGTAAATTTGTTTCCACGTATTTCCACCTTGAGACATTGTATCTTCATCGTAAAGGTAATATTTTATATGTGGGGCAGGATCGTAATCAGTCATGGTGTAAGTACTGAAGCTGAAGAAGTCTCGGAGCCGGACGTATTGCAATATCTGTGCTTTCGAGACAAAATGGCCTGTCCGAAAGACAATGTAATTTCTTCAGAAGAGAAAAATGCAATTACTGGATCGTGCTCTTCTTCCCTTTTGGTGCAATTACGACGGACCAGTCGTCCATGCTTGATTCTGTTCGGCAAAAAGATCGTGGTATTTGCTGACGACAGTGTAATTAGGCGTAGTCATAATCGTGAAGGAGAAGGTCGTGATCCGCGAGAGGTCGAAATTGGAATTCTAGGCGAAAACCTCTTCAACTTTCGATTCGCGATGGCACTTCGATGAACCATCGTTCGACGCCAATGGATTCTATACACTGTCGCGCAAAAGTCTTAAGACAATATTTCTTTTCAACTAAACTCTAGAATCTGGAGTAAATTATTAATTCTTGAACAAAGATAGGCACGTTCGAACACGATTATATAATTGAAATATATCTAAAATACAATTATTACATCTCGCGATATCATCGAATCTATTTTCGTCTCAATGAAAAATGTAAATTCGAGCGTTGCACACAGGAGAAAATAAATCTAATCACAATCCAATTACAATCATAATCTCTCGCGAATTTCATTTATTTCGTTTCAACGACAATCACCGACGCGCTTACCGATCGAACGATCGAATGGAAATTCCAATCTTTGAGCCAAGACCGAAAACACCATCAACGCGGTACATTCCGGGTGGTAGCAATTTCTTCCTGGGTGTACACTTCCCTGTTAACCCTCCAGAACGATCCAGTGTTCGATGTTTTCCACGGTGTGCTAATTTCAGCGAAACCGTGGCCAAGTAATTAAAGTTTCACTCAACGGGGGTCTATTACTTTCCAAGTGGCGCCTCGAGATCGATCACCGTGTTATATAAATTCGTTTCTGCGGTCCGATTTCTTCGATCCGCCACGAGACCACCCTCGTATTATGCAAGGCTTACATACATTCATGAGACGTTCGACTTTCCTCGAATTATCGAAATCTCTTTACATCCCCGGGAACGCCGTGGACAGAGTCGGTTCCACGGTTGCCGATGGATACTTCCTTTTAAATTCAAACGTCATCGTCGCCACGGAATATTCCACGAGCGGAGAGAAGAATGATTCCCGGAAGCGAGGTAGCGTCGAAAGAGGTCGAACGAAAGAGGGTGGTTCGACCTCTCTTTGAACGTCCGCGCTTATATCGAACCTCTTCTCTCTATGCCCCATAAAACATAGGTAGGTGGCTCCTCGTATGCATACAAGTAGCGACAAGGAGATCCATAGTGCTCTTACTTGGAGCCGTTATCGAGCGATAAAGCCAGCCTCGTCCGGAGCAGCACTTTCGAATACACTGTTTGCGATCGAACCGGCACCGGTATCACGAAACACCGGATATCGTCTCCCAGAATCTTTTGCAATGAAACTGTTAATGTACCGCGTGATGATACGTTGGTGGAGGGACGGAGGGCTTCGAAAATTTTTACATTAGACGGGAATGATCGAGTCGGTTCGTGTAATGGGGCGGTCTTGGTACCTGACCCAACTAAGAAAATATAATAAACTTTGGGGGAAGTATCTTTATTTCTCCACACAGTTTCAGATCGATACATCTATTCTAACGATGGTCAGTAATCTGTTTATAGTAAGAAGACTAGAGCTCTGTAAAATATCTATAATTTCTTATCACAGAGCTATTTTGCAAGTTTGGAAATAAAAAATCATCCAAGGAGGCTAAATCTGGAGAATAGGGTGCAAGAGGAAGTAATTTAAGTTCAATTCGTTGATTTTGGTTATATTGATAACGAGTGTGCGACGAACCTTCTTTTTCGTTAAAGGCTGCCATTTTTTCTCGATTTCATCCCTCGACTGCTGCAGTAAGTTCGCGTAATACTGACTTTTGCTTGTTTTTTTGTTCAACTCACCGTTGAAATTTCGCCAGTTCAATATTTCAGTAACATTTCTGGGAATTTGAAATTTCATAAACGACCTATTTCCAAAACGAGTAAGAATTAACTTTTCACGGAAATAAAAACGGTAAAAGTTAATGGAAAATCTCTTCCATCTGGCTTGGATAAAAGCTTCGTGAAATTCGTCGGTTTGCAGAAATTTTCTTCAAATATTCATCGAAAAAGAATTCTCTAATAGCAAGGTAACGTAACCTCGAACATTTTTACCATTGACAAACACACGTCACCTTGGCCCGGGTATTTTAGAATTCCATTTATCACAAAACGGTGAAAAAATGCTGCGCTTCTAGCTTCCATGACTACACAATTGGAACCTGTAACCTTTTGTGCCCCCGACGAGAATGGAGTCGAATGCGTATATTCGAGTGTCATGGGTGACCACTTCGAACGATATCCCGTTCAATGACAAAACCAACGCAATTTGTTTTCGAGAGACTAGAAAATCTACCGTCACTTGTACAGATTTTAGAGAATTTTCAAATTCAGATTCAGAGTTCGAAAAAATTCTATTTTTCACGTAACTGTACCTGTACTGTTTCGTGAACCAAAAGTATGGTTACTCGCCGAATATTTCGTTTTTAAAAAATTAATAATCATTGAAAGACGTGGACAATTTGAAGGGTATTTGAATATTAAATTCTCGGTTCGTTGGAGAGTAAACAATTTCATGAATTATAAAAAGAAATGTAACCTACGACGATATAATTATCACACACTCTTTGTAATATATGAAGAATATACAATACATGTATAATACTTTTAGAAATATTGGTTACGTTATGAAGTGACAAAGATATAAACGATGTAATTATTACACACTCTACATAATATATACAAATTATATCTCTTATATATCTATAATTTATACAAATTACACAGTACGTATACAGTACCTAAAAAAATTTGAATAGATTACACAGCTTCAAAGTTATTATACACGTTACAAATACAAATGACACGTATACAGTACCTTGACAAAATTTGAATACATTACAAAGTTATTTCCCTGGATAATCTCCCAATTATTGCAACTCCTAATAGAACACTCACGGACACCATCTGTCTACAAAATCTCGATCAGCTGACAATCCGCAAGAAATGTTTCCCGCGTCGCGTTACAGCCTGTCAACGTCTCGATATCCACGAGTATTCATTCGACATGTCCCCATATTGAATAGCGGATCGTCGTTACTCTCTCGTGGCAAGGTTACACCTCGTAAGGGGGTATCAAAGACTCCGTGGAATCGTCGGAAGCAATGCTTCTCGATACGAGTTCAGACATAACCAGAAATGAGAGAGGATTACGATCGGTAAGTAGGAGACGCGGGTAGATGTACAGGCACGTTCTCGTGTTACGAGATACGATGGTTCGACGAGCAAGAAGGGTGAACCCGGTATGCGCCGCATTACGGTTTAACGGCGCACGTATAACGCCGGTGGTTACCGCGGGTTATAAAAGGAGGACACTTTAAAAGCTTCTCGAAAGTCAGCGCACATATGGCGTCCTTTTTCCATGACCGTTTGCTCGGCTGCGTCTTCTAAATGCATGCACCAGCTCTGAAACTTACTTAACGCCCGAACATCGCGCGTGTTTCACCGTTTCCAGACACGGCTGCACCATCGAGGGCTGTTAGAGGCTAGACGTACCAGCTTTCCGCTCGTGTTGCTTTTTTTCTTTTTTTTTTTTCTTTCACCAACGTTTTACAGCTATCCGTAAGCGTTTCGTTAACCCGTGTCCTCTCACGTGAAATTTCCCTACGAAGAGAACTTCGTCTTGATCTTGACATTCGTAGCCCAAGTTGCGCAACACTCGTGGAAAATTTCTCTCGCGGATAATGCTCTGTTCGGTGGCTACGAACCTCGTCTCGATCTCGACACTACGAGTCGCGTTGCGTGACTCTTGTGGAAAATATTTTCTTTTCAAAGAACGCACTGTAAAGCTTACGTCGATAAGCTCGAACATTTCCCACGAGTTCCACCGAACATTGTAACCCTATAATTGATCCGTGTCTCTTCCAAGTTATGCGACTCTCGTGAAAAGTATTTCTTTCAAACGATACATTGTCCAGAGATTACGATTTGTACTCGACGATCGTGGACAAAGATTCGCGACGCGTATTAAACATAAATAATACACTCGGCCAGTTACCAGTGCTCGTTTTCGTTTCTTTGGCGAACTTATCCTCCCACCTTGTTTCATCCTCGTGTACGCTCGAATGGTTTTCGATCGAGCTCCATCACGGTATCCGCAACGTGGCCATCGCAGGGCACGATTATGTCAGCCGTGAAACCACGGTCCAATTTCGCGGTGTTGGTTTCGCGGTAACGTCGTAGCTTTAAAGGACACACGTAAAACGAATGCCCGCGATACGAGATTTTGGAACTTTCGGCAAATACACGGATTCACCTCTGTTATGGTACGTTGTTCCTCGTCCATGAGATACACGGACAGAACTTTCACGGCTGGCTAGCCACGGATTGCCAACCACTTGCTCCCGATGTCTTGTCATTTTCTAAAGATGTCCCTTTTAGACGAAAATGTACATTTCTTTCACGGTGTAGTTTATGAATACAAAATCAACGAAGAAAGGTACACGCATTTCTCTTCGCTAGAAAAATAATCTGATTTACAACCAACGATTCAGTCATCGAATACGTAAGAGTACAATTGTGTAGTAATTTATCGTGATATATTACAATCTCACTTGTGAAAGCGTAACTATATTTACATACGATTCTTTTATTGAAGTATATTACTATTAATTAATATACGGTATAGTATTCTTATTAAACGATGAGATATATATGAGATTAATACGTCATTGATCGTCATGTACAAATAAGATATAAATTACGTAAACACATCGATTTATTTCAATTTCTTTTCTCACTTGTACGAATTCTATTTTAATTTTCAAACTTGGGGAAAGATTTTCTTCTTTGTGTACTCACACGTTATTCATTATTATTATCCAATCAATGCCCAAACGATATTTGGCTGAACCTGCAGAATTATAGATGGATTCTAGTAACACGAGGAAACACGTGAACAAATTTTCTGTGTTTTATCAATTTCAATCGATGACTGTTTCACCGATACAGAATCGAAACACGGAAAAGATACATTTCCTTTTCGAAATCGTGCGGTTTGATCAGAAATTTCGAAAGACAAAGTCGAGACTTTCGACTGGAATATCGAGTTCGCCACGCGAAATTCCACAACTTTTTGTCGAATCGCGCGAGGAGCTTTTTAAAATAATTGTACGGCATATTTAACTCGAGCTTTTCATATTTAACTGGCAAACCGTACAAATATTTAACGATAGCGAGGAGTTCCACTTTCAACCCATTTGCGAAGTATTACGGTCTGAAAAAGTACCGGGACAAATATTTGACGATACATACATTACCGAGACTTCCAAGACCAGATGGCTCGCGATTATTGTGGAACCGGTATTCCTGCTAGAAAATGCTCTGGAAAATGTTTCTCATATTTTAGGATTTTCCTTCCCCTGATTCCATTTCCCTGGCTGTAGTATTCTCCGCGTTACAATAAGGAGATATCTCAACCGCTCAAAAAGTGCAATAACGCGTTACAAAAGACGAAGAAAAAACAGAAAAGAAAAAAGAGAAATATATTCGCGAAATTTGAGAAAAAAGATTCTTTTTTCTTTACACGAATGATCGGATTCCGTGTTTTCCAGCAGCGGGTCAAATCGGGTCGGATGGCTATCAGTGGTTTTTAATCTTACCAGCTTTGTTTTCCGTAATCGAGCCAAATTCTGTGCACAAAGGACACGAGACGATGAGAATTTTCGAGCCAACGATTCTTTCATCAAATCTCTCCGAAGATCCTCTCCTGTCTTCCAGTTGTTCCTTCCCCGCGTCATTTGCGGTCTCGATGAGAAAAAAAGAAACGATTGAAATATCGACGAAAAGAGACCAGACCGTAAATTCAAAAGTAATTCCACCCGAATGGCTATACACTGCGTCAACGTAACCTCCCGTTGGCCTTAATTAACCAGGCTGTAAAGAGTAACGTGATTTTTTCCCACGAAGATCGAATTTTCGGTGAAACGGGAAGACGTAGCGGGGGCTCGTAAAATTTAAGCTGAAATTAAACGAAACTACGAGCAATCGGCGTTTCTCATTCGACGGTAAATTGAACTTTAAGTTCCACTTAAATGGTAAGTAGAAACGATGGAACAGGTATTAAAATCTCGGCCCCTCTGTTACCCTATCGCGATGAATTCGTCGCACCGGTGCGTTTAACGAAAGTATACCGGAGTGCTCATTAAGTATTCCGTACACCGTGGTTGGTATAATTGCGATTTCGTTTCCACGCCTTCTGGTGATATAAATTTCAATCAAACCGAGCGGAGACAATTGGTTCCGGCTGCAACCGTGTACACAAGGACCGCCATTATCTCTGTTATTCGAACGGTGATACCGAGGTTCGGTTGTGTGGGATCCGGTGTGTCGTTGTTGTGTGTTTCCGGGGATTGGTAGACGAGGGAGGACGGAAAGGATCGGAAAATGAAAAGGATGAGAGGGGTTCCGGTGAACAGGCCGCCGGTACGGCTACCTAGCAGCTTTCTATCCGAAACGTCAGGAGATTCGACGATCGGTCGAGGAATATACGAGAGTAGTTCAAATAGGAACAGGAATTCATTTATGGCGTGGTTCCAAGTGGTACGTGGCCCGCTGAAAATTTATTATACGATTCTGCGTACGAGTAACTTCAACCGATTCGAGCTACAGAATCGAATTATTGTATATCGTTTACGGATAAGAAACTCTCTGCTCAGTTTTCATTCTTCAACTGGTAATAAATAATTTACCAAAACGTCGACACAACGAATCATCGGTAAATAAATGAGGGGAATATTTTTCAAATTTTGATCTCTCTTTTTCAAAGAAAAGATTGCTGTAGGTAATCTTAACTTTCTTTTCAAGAAAGTGAAAGTCTACTATTCAAACAATTCTATCGAAATCAGTTTGGGACAGTTCTAGTAAGTTCTCCAAATAAATTGGAACCTTCTAAACAAAAAAAAGAAATTTTTGTTTCATTTCTAATACCGATTTACGTTCAATCTACCTGGAGAGTGTCTCAACAGTGAGAATTACCTCTTGGTGGAATCTCGTTGTTGGTACGAGTAATGGAATTTTACTTACCGTTAACAACGTATTTGTAAGGAATACATTTGCATTCGCAGTTCGGTGTGACATAATTCTATAGAATAACCAAGTTCACTGAAACGGACGTAGCTGGGAGCAGAAACGTTGGGTGGCTCGTCTAATTCGTAGCAACGAGAATACGAGGAGAAGTGAAGCGAAAGAGAGTGACGAAAGAGAGTGAACAGTTACTCTCGGTGAGCAAGACACTCAGCGGGGCTGAATGTGTCAGAAGCTGCTGAAGGGCGACAGACAACTGTAAAAGAGACAGAACCGGGTAGCGCAAATTAGCGCCAGCATTAATAAAGCTGAAAGCTCCTTTACAGGAGCTCTCCATGGCAAGAAGGGATCTTTGTACGGTGCATGTAAGCTATTACTCTCTTTTATATACGATCGTGTTTCGTACTTCGTACTTCTCTTCTTTCGCCGTAAACGCACGTATTTTCTTCCCACCGAAGGAAACGTTGAAGGATTTGTAATCCACGGATCGATGCAAATCGACCTGTTAGTACGTTCGTGTACTTTATGTTATTACGTTCAGCTCGAGGCTCTCGCCTCACGATCGAATCGTAAGGTAACGCGTAACTTCGACGAGTTTACATCGAAACACCGCGTGCCCGATTTATGAACAATTCGTCGAAAGGAACTTCGAACTTCCTGAAGAGAATTTGTGCAATTTTGTTCGAAATTCTTTCGTTTGGGAAATAAGTACTATCTGGTTGAATCGTTTAGTACTTTTGACGTTACTTGTCATTTTTCGTCGACAACTCGTATTTGTTAACTCAATATTGAATTATTACGTGTACGTGTTGGAACGAGTAATTTTGCAAATTATCGTACGAACTTGAAGAACGTTTACCAACGTGTCTTTACCAATAATTACTTTACAGAAACATTTACAGAATATCTATAATTGCATTACTACCTGTAAATAATTATTAAATAAGAATAACATGATTCATATCTTTAAAATCAATAATCCGATTATAATAAATTTATCATGTACAGTAGTAAATTCTTACGTTTCAATTTTCCATGCCATCTTCTTTTCCATTACTTTTTTATATATTTTATTTCTCGTTTCATTTACACAAAAATAACACAAACCAGCCGACAACGAAACAAATCTAGTACGCGTTCGAGCTTCTACTCTACAATTTCCTAAATATTTTATCATCCCTCTATTTTCGTACTTTGTAAACCACTTATCGGATTTCTCACTTCCCGATTCATTTATCAAAGAACGAACCAAATATGCATTCGACGTTCTTTCGTTTCTCGTCTCATTTGCACAAAAATAACCGAAACCAGACGACAACGAAACAAATCTAGCACGCGTTCGAGTTTCCACTCCACATTTTCGTAAATATTTGATCATCTCGGTATCCGTGGACTCGCGTGGCTACTCACCGGATTCAAAGGTCGAGAAGGAACCCCTCTGGAAACTACGTTGTTGCATTCTCTGTTCGCCGGGTCTTTTAAACCCCGATGCCTCTTCTATTCATTTGGCCGTCCATTCTTCGCGCTCTACCCTACGTGGGACCCTCTGTTCGTGCACGGTTCTCTTTCTTCGCTGTTTCGACGTGCCCCCTGTCCCCGTATCGAGCCGAAAGCTCTTAATCTCGGAATTTGCCGCGAAACAACGCCCGTGCCAAAGGTTCCTTCGTGTATTTACGCACTGGCGAATCGAACGGGCCGTGGATCCCTCGGCTTTGTTTCATTCCGTCGTTCTACACCGAGAACGAGACACCGTTCGGCGAAGAAAAGATAGAAGGCGGGTGGTAGGAATAAAAATGTCGCTTCGAGAGAAAAAGAATTCGTAACCGGGATTTTCGTTTCTGGCTCGTCACTCGATTGGCTCGTAAGAGGAACGGGAACCGCGGCCAACGCGGGAGAATCAAATCACTTTAGGACGAGTCATTTGTGTTGCTGGATTTGTGCTTCCTTTGAACCTTGGTACCGAGATCCGCGCGATACCTTTTCCACCCTCAAACGGAAGAAAATATCGAGCTCGTTCGCGTTTGTTTCTCGGTTTTCCATTTGCTCGCGGCGGTTTTTCGTTTTTATTTATTTCTTTTTTTTTTTTTGTTTCTTTTTTTTTTTTTAGTTTCTCAGGGAACGGGGGTTGAAATTTATTGGACGCTGCGCCGCCTTTACGCGGAAACAAACGATGCACCGCTACTCGCCAAGGGCGTTCTTCGCAAGAACTGGAAAAATAAGTATAATTTTGTTTCTTTTTCTTTTTTTTTTTTTTATCGACGAAAGAAACACAATTATTGTGGGCACGAGTGTGATACTTTCCGTGGAATCCAATGAAACGGAGATAATAAAATTGTCAACGAGTTTTCTCGTTCGAATGCAACGGTTTTTAAACGATTGTGCACACGGTTTGCGGTAATTTGTGCAACAGTGTCGTTACGTCGCGCAATGTTACATTTTAATGCGTGGTAATTTTGAACTTGAACATTTGGATTTGGTTTATTTTTTATGTGTTAAAAGGAGGCAGGTAAATTAAAAGTTGTATTTCCGAAAGATGTTAAAACGATGGATTTTTTTATTGTAAATTTCAATACTGCTGATCGATGTGTATCTTGATTCACAGATACAATAATCGTATCGTTGTCCATAATACATTCGATATGTATTTTTTTCTAAATATAATAGAAACAATCGTGCGTAATACATCTCTAAAATTATTCTCACATTTGACGAAACACTGTGCAATTAAATTTTCGTCAATAATCTGTAATCGACCCGTGTGAAATATTCGTTTCAATTCAATTGATAAACAAAATTAGCTATCGTCTCTTCTCGAGTTATGACCTTTGATAAATTTCGGTAAAAGCTCCGGTTGCGCAAAATTGAACAATTTCGTCCTAGGTTAAAAATAATAGCGTATTCACCTACCAGTTGTTATTGCATTGGAATCGATCGTTTCGAACGAACCGACTGGAATCGATTTTGAATATTTATTCGACCGTATGAAATTTCACCGTGCGCGATACCAACTCGAAAGGTCACTCTAGAGTTTAGTTAACATTTCACGCAACGTATAATTTTCATTATTGTTCCCTGCGGGTACTGGCGAATCGCGATAAGACCATCCATCCTTTAAGTCGTCCAAGTTAGTTTCGCGCGCGAACTTCGTTGTAGATGTATCGACGATGCTCGTTGGTCTCGTATTTACGACACTTTCTCTAATAATGGTAAATTAGAACCGTTCGCGTAATTGAAGATCTACCGGGTTACGGCAGGGGTTAGAAATGCATCGTGTTGTTGGAGAACTTCACCGCATCCCCGTGGTCCAGGACACGGGCCAATATCGTATTTACATGCTTAAATTAGTTGCGCCAACGATCGAGGGTAACTATCAAATTGAAACAGGTGCGCGGCGTGCAAGTTTATCCAAATCAAATTCCGATCGTGACAACAAGCGTAATTGGTCCATTTGCGGAGGGGAAATCTGATAAATTTCGTATATCCCCGGGTATACGAGACGATACAAATGCCAGGGATGCTCTTCGTCGTTCAGAATCTCCATCGAATGTTCATTATATCCAAACCGCGAATTTATGGTGTTTAATACGTCATAACATGCATAAGATACATCGTAAAGTATCTTATGTATTGTGAAATATGTAAGATATATTGAGTCTTCGTAGTGTCTTGAGATATATCGTAAAGTATCTTGTGTATCGTGAAATATATAAAATATATTAAGCTTTACAGTGTCTTATATATTATAAAATGTATAAGTTATAATAAACATCAAAAAGTATCTTATATATCATAAAATCTATAAGATCTTATACATGACAAAATACAGGATACATGAAATATTAAAATTCGTGGCTCAAATATGATGAACATTCGGTAGATTTTTTTTTATACATCTAACACGTTTAATGTAATTTACAAGGTTACATTTTTCTTTTATTTTTACAAAAATTTTCAAAATTCGAAGCGTAAAATAACCTGCAAAAAAATTGAACTGTCGACGCATTCGATGAAACTTGTAAAAATATATTTTCTTCCATGAAACGTGACTATGGTCGTTTGTACATTTATGATTACGATTTAAACTTAACGAAACGAATCTAGTAACCAGTGAACGTTCAAGAATACTTTCCGAATCGGAAATTTATTTAGACCAAAGGAATTAATGCATCGACGCAGTATTAATCGCGTCGTTGTAAACTACGGGCAACTTTTTCGATTTTGGAGCAGCCAATTGTTGAGATTTATCCGCTTTTGTTAATTTTCTCGCGGTAAACGAACGTTCTACATCGCGTAATGTAATATATAGAGGCGCATTTAAATTGACTCGAATTCTGTGCGAACTTGCACCTGTGACATTAATTTATCGCAAGAGCTGCGGTGCATCACGCGGTGATCAGACAACGCTTCTGATCGCGATGTCGTACCACAACAAACTCCACTCTCGATATTCGAAATGCAGATTCATAGAGGTACGGTGTTAATCAGTTGCATACGATTAAAGTCACGGTTTAAATTCACCAATGAGAATGTTTTTTATACTGTATATAACTCTCGACGTACTTGTCGCTGGATGAACCGTTCAAATTCGTAAATATGCCTCGGTATGGTCTGTGACATTATTTTTTTCGAAATAGAATACGCGAACAATTAAAGAGAAATGGGTGTTACTGCACGATTCAAGAGAAACGGAAAATAAAATTCGTAACGCAGAAAAATCTGAATAACGTAAATATTTCTTTTCATCGTTGCATCGATCACCACAATTTGAATCGCAGAGGGATACTTTTTCTGCATTATTTCGAATATATCGCTCACGTCGTGTAATAATATTCCCATTATTAAATTTCAGTCGGAGAATATTATACCCGCGGTAGATATTGTAGAAGGAATATAATTTATGCATCGGTGTGAGAGTTTTCCAATCTTTCTCCAAGTAAATATTTTTCGCTTCGAACGAACAACGAACTTCGATCGATAAAATCGATAAAAGCAATTCGATCGTGTTATCTATCGATCATCATTTTTCGGCTGCGAGTCGAACGACAGACGAAACGAATGTAAAAATAAATACGGTACGCTCGAAATACGGTACGTATTCGTCCACGTGTCATTTAACTGAAATATGCAAAACATACATACATTATGCAAAATATGCGAAATAAAAAATTCAATTTTAAAATCCCCCAGTGACGAAACAAATTTCTGTATCCGCTGCGCTTCTCTGGGTATCTTTTTATACAAAAAAAAAAATACGCATCTGCGCGAAACGAATACACTAACGGTAAAATAAATTAATTACTTATAAAGTTGTGCACAGAATCTGTACGTGCACGGTTTGTGACATTATTTGTTAGAATATTTATTTCGATTCTACGTAGATCACCCTCGGTGGAATATTAACCTTTGGACAACAGGGGTCGCAGACAATACAAAATCGCCCGCTATAAACAAAGAGTCTATAAAACGCTTGGGTAACACCCCTGTACTCTCAGTCAGTGCCGGGTCGTGCTACAGTCAACATTCGTTTCAAGACGCGGTTCCTGCCTCGCGTAACATCCTGATGTATATATAACTTCCTTTGCGATAGAAGATGCAGCAAGTTTCACCCTTATGACGCAAAAACTTTCTTCGGTTAATCGTGTATGCCGGTAACCCAAGGTGAGTGATAATTTAGGTCAGGTTTTGAAAGCAAATTTCGACACGTTGTGTTTCGTTTATTTTACGAAATTCAGGCACAACGATGATAATGGTTAGTTTCTATAATAAATAATCTGTATTGGTACATGTGACAACTTTACTGCATGATAAATACAAATTTATTCTTATTACACGTGTTGTATTTCATTTTTAATTCGTGTAATTTTAAATAATACAATGATTTGTGTAATGTAATATCGATCAGTAAGTTGTTACCTTAACGTAATGTTATTAAATTTTCCAAAGGGTAAAAAAAAATGTTTCGAACTGAACTTTAAATTTTCTTCTAGTATTTATGGATTTACATCGCCATACGTTGTAAGTCTACGTATATTGGGCATAGTTGGTACAAATTGTTTAGAAATTTTTATCTCCGTATAATAAAATACAAAACGAACAACTACATTATTATTTAGCTTCCCTGTCGACATATTTATATAGTTTTTGCCGATTCTAAAACACAGTGCGAGTCGTGAATCGATCGCTACGATATTTGAGCTGGTTCTGATAATTTAGTAACAAAACACTACAAATACGAATTTATCGGTGTAGAGTGAGGAATGTGTTAAGGTAAATAAAAAAACTTTTATAAATATCCTTTTTCTATACAACATCGGAGTAGTATTATCCTTTAAATATTTTTTCTTTCAATAACGCCATATATTTTTCTTCCGATATTCCTGTACAGAAAAACCGATTCAGTAATGGAATATCGTGTATCATTTTAATTATCTGATCCTAAAATAGCGTAATTTATCTCCGAAGTACAATCCACGAATAGATCGAAAAGAAACGTAAATAAAACACGGACCGGGTAATACAAACAATTGAAAGGTAAATTTTATGCAGGACATAAATGTAATCAGAGTAAATGTTCAAACTCGTGGATTGCAGTTCAGAGATAACGGAGATAAATTAAATCTATAAATTATAGAGAATTTGGACGAAATTTCGAGAAAAAATTCTTGGAAATATCAATTTAATGCTACAAATTTAAAGGAAGATTTATTTCATTTAACTAAACGTAATTCAGTATTTTCTTCGCTTTTTTGCGAAACAATGTCGAACGTAGGAATTTAATTTAAAAATAGTCGAAACAGAGAACTAATAAGTTAGCTTGTTCTTAAATCGATGCTTAATTTTTCAATTAAATAAAATTTAAAATGCCCTTTTCCTTTTACTTTTGTATTTATCTTTCAAGAAGAAAATGATGACTTAAATTTTGCTTAATTAAATAAAATAAAGGTATCCTCTTTCTAACTAATCTGGTGGACGAGACATTCCAAGATGGTGCTATATGGTATAACACAAAATATTTTTATGCATCGTACATTGATTTTACAATTAGTTGTATCCTCTGTCGTATAACCAGAGTATTATTACAACATCTTTATTACCCAAATTGAAAGAAAATATACACGTCATATTCGAGGAATTATATAATCGTACAAAGTTGTAGCAGAGGACAAATTTTAAACCTATAACAGTTATTCGAGTTATACGAGAATTCTAACCGATGACTAGACTGTTAACGATCTCGATGTAGACTTCTCCAATCGAGTTTCGAGTTAATACCTTCCAATTCGAGTTTCAAACGAATATCTACCGAATTTTCCTCGATATTCAAATTTCTAGTAAAACTCGTTCCACGAATCGAACCGATGGGTCCAAAACGCTCGAAATAGTACAATTAACGGTCGAAAATTTGCAAACGGTGGAAGACGAAAAATTGGCGAATGTAGGAAAAAATTGATGTCAAGAAAGCTCTCGTAGTGTTTAGAACTAACTCGGAGTGGATCTATTGTTCTGAATTTTCTTGAGCGGTTGTTTCGAAAGTCAGACGTTTAGCGCGCGAGAAAAGTCGGAACAATAGATCTGCTCCAAGTTAGTTCTAAACCACTCGGTGGTTTTCCTTGACATAGATTTTCCAGCAGACGGTAGACCTCGTGTCTGGAAATTATCTTCAAGTGGCCCAAATATTCCACTCTGTTTCGATGAAATTCAACGTGTTAAATCTAACGCGCCACCGGCGAGAAATTTGATACCTAACCTCATTGTTTGTCGGACACACGTGCACTTGACAACGATCTGGCAAACGTTCGCGTTGTAAGTTCAGTTTATAGTAGAAATTTATCGCAAGAAGATATATTTATTATCCCACAGAGATCTCAAGTATCCAGTAATACGGTAATATATATAAAAAAAAAAGATACAAAGAAAAGAAAAGATACAGAAAGTACATAACCTACAAAAGAACTATCAGAAGTGACTCCTGTAGATTTTAATGAAATTTATTTAACAGGCTTTAACAGAGTTAATCAGGATGTTCTGTTACTCAAGTACACCTAAGCAATTGTTTCAAACTTCACCTACCAAATTTCGTTAAAATCAATAAAAGTCACTTCGAGAGTCCTCCATGTTGTCTCTTCGCGAAACGTAACGATTCTTTAAGTCTTTGTTCAGAATTCGACTCGAAACAAACCTTCGTCGATCGCATTGTCGTTGAAACTATTCTCCAACCGAGCACTTGTTAATACTATAGAGTTAACAATGTATATATCTGCCCGTTGGGGGGTTATTGAAATTTTTACAAGGGACAAATCTCATCGTCCTCGATCCTCGATCGAGAAATTGAAAATCCGGCTTGGGGCGGAATAGAAAATTAATCCGTGAATTATGAAGCGTCGAAGCTGTCCTTTTCGTTACGGTCGGACGATATCACGTTCCGATAACGACATTGTACGATGCAATATTATCGGCGTATCGGGTGGAAAGGATCGGGCATGTTCGCTGGAAGACAAGGGCCGGGAAATGGGTCGACTCGTGTAATGGTCGGTTCGAATCCCGGGGGCCGAGGCGACGAGCCAATATTGTATTTACATGGCCGAATTAGTTGAGCCAACGAGCGGCCGTCGTGGCCCGGTGCTTCCACTCGGGCTGAAATTTCGTTCCGTTCGAAGCGGGCGGCCGGGCACACGCTTCGAGGCACCGACGATACGCGGGAACACCGTAAAAGTGTCGGTGTAACGGCGGCTTAATTCCGCCAATAAAATCCCCGCGGCGTAACCAAGAGAGAGAGAGAGAGAGAGAGAGAACTCGAGTCGAAAAATACGGCCACATGGACCCCACCGCCGGTGGAAATCGTTTTAACGTCCGCTCCGATTTCATTTCTACGCCCGGATGCGATAAGAAGCGGCTGCGTTCCGAACACTTGAGCCCGTTTTCGCGAGACGAGTCTCGGAGAACCGGAGAGGTCTCGCCACGCAGTTCGCGAGAACCGAGAACGGAAAGAGCGGGAATATTTAAACTCGACCAGAGTGAGAGGGAGGGGGGAGTGAGAGTGTGCACAACGCGCGTTTCACGGATAGTTTGATTCTCGACCGCTCGCAGCCTGTGGTTTGCTATGTTGTCGGGGAACGTTTCGGGGAAAAAGAGCAGAAAGAGAGAAGTAACAGAGATTTTTTTTTTAATATTAGTTATGGAAATTAGGTTTTTCATTGACAGTTTTATTTTCGGTCACTTGTAGCGTATTCTTTGCAATGTTGTTGGGGAATGTTTGAGGGAAATAGAGGACACAGTGTCTGTGAAATATTAAAAGAGATTTTTTTTAACAAAATGCCCTTAGCTATGGCAATGAGGTTTCTCGTGAAATTGATGATTGGTGGGAAATTTGGGGAAAAGATTGGTGTTCTGTAAAAAAAATTCAAGGTTACCATTTGGAAGATATCTTATTCCATTATTAACTCCCAAGTTCACACTTTCAAATAAAAGCAAAAATATCAAGAATACTTAAACCGTTTGAGTTTTATTCGAAAAGTAAATCGACCGGTGATCATTGGGACACCCTCTAGTCTGGGTCGTATACGACGTATAGTATTTCGATTGTTTAAGCGGTGGTACGTGGAAACGTAGGTTTGCGTGTAGTCTGAAGAAAATGTGGAGTGTTTGTGATGGACGAGTGAAGCGTTTCCGAGGCGTGAAAGAAGAGCGTTTAAACTGAACGACGGGGTGTCCGAACTAAGGTGTGAAAGAGGAACAATTGAGATGGCGCCAGAGAATTAGAATGAAAGAGAATGAATGCGTGTGGGAGTATAGGGTAGCAGAGAAACACGATTGAGGCACTTGTTGTTGGAGATTCCTCGAAGTGAGTCCAAGTCGAATAAAGACCTTTTGCTAAGAAAATAACCCACCCTTTAATTACGCACCCTGTGATTATTCTAAGAGAAAGAAACTACACACGAAATAAGTATTAAAGGGATTTTTAATCCTTGACTACGGAAATGACATTTTTCATGGATAGTTTGATTGTTCGACGATAATATTTTTGAAAGATGATTCTTTGAAGAAAAAAAAATGAAACTGCGCGCGAAATACGTATTAACAAAAAGAGATCTTTAACAGTCAACTGTGGAAGTCTTGTAGACTACTATCAAATGTTTGCAATGCATGCCTTGTTTCATTTTTGTATAACGATTAATGTCATTTATTTTATACACATTTCATAGGAGAGATTGAAAGCTGTCGTTGATTTTACCGATCTGAAAAAATAGGAGCGTGCATTAAAAATAGTATCAACGGCTGTAACAACGAGAACACGAAAGAATAACAAAATTGTTTGTAAAAATACGAAACAGACTGGGGGAAAGCTTCCGCGTGCTGTTCGTTTGAGAATTTTATCGAACGAGTAAAGATATCGGTACAAGTAAAAATTATTATCGTGTATTCGTCATTAGCAAAGAAAATTAAATGAAAATATGTGTAATAAGTTAGAGCAGCGATTATCTAAGAAAACAAATACTAGTTCAAGTTAAAATTAGTAATTTAACCTCTTTTGTCATACTTGCAATAATTCATAGAATTTATAAAATAGATAAAGTTATCTCGTAGAAAATATTCAACTTCCGCGGCTGAAGAATTTACATTAAGAATGTGTTTTATGTTATGATAAAATTCAAGCAAGAAAACGTTCATACGTTTCGAATATATTTATACTAATTTCTTCACACCGAATCTTTGTGCGCAACCTTCGTAATTCGATTGCATAGAATTGATTACCGATATAAACATTTACGCGTCGTTTAAATTCGTCGAGGTTACTTTTCAATACAGATCACTCTGTATTAATACAGTAAATCCGATCGAAATATTAATCATCGAGACAAACGAGTCGTAGAAAATGATTGGCGAGTTCGATGATAAATAAGTAAATACCACTGGTCCAATTACCTCGGTTTCATTGTAATAGTCAGTAGTTATCGGGCCAGTACATCGGCCAATGGGCGTCACGGGCGTAATTAATATAATCTATCGAAAACGAAAGTTTACGAGCGGAAATAAATTTAAACGACGAAACGTACGAATGTCTCCGATGATTCACAGAATCAACGCTTTGTGTTGTGAAACGCGTTATGAATGCTCGCTAAATCACGAAACCGAAATAGATGGAAAACGCGTATCGGCAATTTTCAAAATGCGATAAGCTTGCCAATGATGAATAGCGGTTAAACGTACCAAAAAATTTTCTACCTGATAAACGATAATTGTTCCGACGTTGAATTTACGATCGTATTTCCGTTTTAAACGAATGTACATTCGTGCGTTTGATTTTCCCGCTGTTCTCTCATAATCGATGATCGGATGAACGACACTTCGCAGCCACCAAGTGCTTTCGAATATTCGACGTTCATTCAAAATTCCCAAGGGATGAATCAGTAATCGTACAAGGTTCGAGGATATTCATTGGCCGATGAATCGTGCAAGTTTAAATCATTCAATTTCGTACGAGACACTTGAATCAATTTTACGAAGGTAAATAATTTATTCCCCCTAACTCCTTACTGAATCATTCATTCCTCTTAAACTTGCTCGGTAATTCCATCAAAAATTTGTTCAAATTACACTACTTACCGCAGTTGCGTGTTTAAACAGATTTTCGTGGAAAAATTTGGAAATTAATGTGTACAGAAGTCATTGAGTAACAAAAGTATAAAAAGGTAATTAATAGACTCGTGGTATTTTTTTTTTTTTTTGGAAAAATGAGAATGGAAAATAATATGTATTTTATTCGTTTGAAAGTCGATTTTTATGAGAATTCTCTGAGATTTTATTTGCGCACTTTATAGCTGCAAATGGAGATAGCGTATTTTTAGAGAATTGTTCCATTTACGTTACTTTTTGCGCGAGTACAGAAAAATCACTTCCATTAGTGGACCAGCGAACGTAATGGCGGACCCCAGAGTATAATACTACTTGCGATTGTAACTTGAGCTTGCAATCATAGGGATTTTCTTTGCACTTCTCTTGAGCTTACTAACTACAGAGACGTTTCTGAAGAAACAGTCTAGCTTAGCAATCGATCATCATAGTCGTCAGATATAATTTCTTATTTCTGTTAAAATTTAATTAAACAAAATTATAAGTATTCGATAAGAACTGATGAGCAACCAACGAAGCTACATTTCGAAACTTTTACAGCTTTTGCCTCTTAACGCTACTGTAAATGGAGCTTGATGACGACTAAAGAAAATTCCTTAAACAAACGAACAAAATAACATCCATACCGGAAACGAAATATTTTCAAACGGTAAATCGTCGTAATTAAATATACGTTCACCAAAAAATGTTGATTACAAACGACAGAAAAGAAAATTCATAGATAATTTATACAAAAGTGGTATACTGTTGTAAATTTTGATACTGAATTAACAGTACATTATTATTCTTTCCTGCAATGATATTCTATATAGTCACAAAGTAAACATCTCTCTTCTGTACAGGAAAATAATTTCACTATAAGGTATTAGGAGATTAATCTGTCAAACAAATAAGAACACGTTGCTAAATTTAATGTTGTTCGAGATTCTAACTTCGTTGCGTTGTTGTAAACATTTGCCTCTCGAGACGTGTACCGTGCATTGTATCTTGGCCAAGAATTGGTTAATCTCCACCGAATAAATTACAGTTTCGAAACGCGCAATATTTTCAGGGATTTCCAAATAATTTCAATATCCAGGCAGGGTAACGTGTATTGGAACTTTAATAAGTCGAACGGCTCGGATGATTAATTCGACACCAAAAATAAGACTGCACAGCTGTAGCAAACGTGGCGATGGGAACTTTGGTAAAGAACGACCGAAACGCGACAGAACGTAAAAATGCGAAGAATTCCTCGAACAACGCGAGACTAAGATTCGAAACGTGCCGCGTATCGAAAGTGGTTCAAAAGGAGGGAAAAAAAACATGGCCGTGGTCAGGACAAAGCTGTTCCGAAAGAAAGAGGGCCATCATTTTCCCGGTCGTCGTCTAAGAAGTTGCTCCGAAGTAGAACCGGAAGCTCTGTTATTTTTCCCAAAGCGACCGTACCGTTGAAATAAATATATCCGCGTACGTTCATTGCTTTAATTACGAAATCAAAGACGAGCATTTTGTAACTTGGAAAATTGTCAACTCGTATCTTTGGTTGATCGGTGTTAATCTCTTTTGCAAAGATTTCAACATTGTTGTACGTCTTCTGGGATTTTTTTAACATTGAATACTATTAGTTTCTTTAAAGTTTTCTTAGCGGTTGTGTTTCAATATTAGTTTAGATAAAGTAAGTTTTATTTTCTGTGAATTTTACAAATTTTAAATTAATATTTTATAGGTAGATTTTTAAAAGCTCGAAATCCCTCGAGAAACTATAACAATTCGAAAATTTCTTTGTATCGTTTTAAATATATAACTTATTCCGCACGTGGATTTTTTCTTTCTCACAGAAGGATATCCAAATAGATTGCAAACAATTATAAAAAAAATTGATCAAAGAAACACGATACTACTTCTATCGTAATATTTCTAAGACTCGAAAATTTAAGAAAATATGAATGAAAAATTAATTTCTTTTACTCCTACGTTGAACAGACCTCTTAAATCTTCTAGTACAATGTTAAGGTATAGAGTTCGGTTCAAAATTCTGTAACAATCTCAATGCTTCGAATTTCATTGTAATATTTTCAAGATAATATATTCGACACTAGTAACTTTAAGAAAATAAAAAAAAAAATAAGTAAAATGAATCTTCGTTAACCCTGAACCAGACAGAACCGTTAAAGCAACGTTTTCCAAAATAATGTACACGGACCACTATGGGGGTGTGTTACGATCTACCGAGGGAAACTTAAACATTTCTCTCCGTCTCTTTCTCGGTTAATATACTGTTCATTGGAGTTTCTCAACTGTGGTGATATATTTTTGTCCGTATCAGAGAGCGTTGCTCTAGAAAATAATTCCCCCGTAACTCGAGTAAGTTCTGTTGCATTGACGTCAAGACGGCCACGAAATTTTATTGTGTCTCCACTAGTAATGGTCTGTGGAAGCAGTGGTCAGTAGTCCGTAACCCAGGTTAGGGTTCCGCTGAAGTCTTGGCTTCTACTGACCGTAACTGGTGAATTACGTTTAGCTCGAGTACTCCACTCTGGGGACAGCAGAGGTTTAGATGGAAGCTCCTGTTCCTAATTAAGACGTTAAAGTTTGCGATTTGACTGGTAGACCGTACACCGGTCTAGACCCGGTACTAACTCGTGTCCTCGAGCACGGAGGATCAAAATTCGTTTCTATTACGATAACGACGGGAATTTACATCGGGAGTCTCCATTTTTTCATTAAATAAATAACGATTAAGAGGTCGCCGAGAGAACGATGGTAAGCTTTAAATAAAACAGGAATACCGAGCTCCGAGTACGTGCCGTTTAAATCCTCGAGATATTACGCGAAAGAATTGTGAATTACACCGTGGTGCAATTATTATCGCTAGGATTAAGCAAACGATGTTACGTTTAAGGATGGCTGAATAGATTATCGAGGTTTCACTTTGCTGAATCAACCGGTGTATTCCTTTTGAGGATAAACGTAAACGAACGAAGGTAAATTGAATTGCCAGGTACATTTATTTGTTTCTTTCGCGATAAAGTTTGTTTAGCGCGTAAAGAATTTCGCTTTTGTACTTTTCGTACTTTTGTGCACGTGTCTATCGTTCGAATTGTATACATTGAATGGTATCCGTTAACTATCGAACGAAAATTAACGTTTCAATGTAGCAAACCGTCCGCTCGAACTTTGCAGAGACTTTGCAAATTCGGTGAATTATTGATATAATCAGTGAGCAACCAATATTCAAATTTAAATTTCAAATGTTATTCGAAACTTAATGTTCGACGTTTAAGGGTCAATATATGTATCATATATAAGTAAAAGTATTTTCTATTGGGTAAGCTTGATAAAATTTAAAACGAGTCCTTTTTTTATATCGGAATAAAAAAGAGTTAGGTATGCTTCGGAACAACTTCGTCGGTTTTGAAACGAGCGTAAGGCACGATTTAATTTCGTAAAAAAAAGAAAATTAGGTCGGTGCACCGGAATTTTTTATTAAAAACCCCTACGTCCGGGAATGACTAATATTTAATAAAATTAATGGAACTCCTCGTCGCGTTTAAAAATACTTACATTCATAGTTACTTATATTTTATTCAATTGGTTATATTCCCTTCGTACACTTACCAATTTGAAGAATTTATTCTCGTTATTAAATAGTAGCTGTACGTTATTTAAGAGTTTCGATTCACCGTGATTCAATTTTATTTATTCACATTTTTGTGTAGAATTGCGATAAACGACGATCGATAAATGTGAAGAGTCAATACCGATTTTATCTTCGTTTCGAGAATAATTCAACAGGTTAACGGAAACGTATATTTCCAACTCTGTTTCGCACTCAAATATAAAAAATGTTAATTCGACGGATCGGATTACCTTCAATTTTTGCGCGTTATACTTTCCTCGGTCGGATATATATTCCATAGCCGTGCAACAATAACGTAATATCATTGTCCTCATTATCGAGCGGAGTTTATCGCTCCGTTGAAAATGTTGCGATGCAACGCGGTGTTCGTGTAACGTCGATTCGAATTTTCGTTTATTCCACGGGGATTAATTCGTCTCGGAGGTGTGCCGTCGAATTTTCCCCACCGAATATCCACCGTGGCCTCGATCGTATGCTTGAACTCGATAAGCGGTGCTCGGTGCACCGTGTAAAGGGACCGAGTTACTTTCCTTCTTCGAAGCAGAAGGAAACCTGTGTAACTTATCCGCGAGTAGTCTCCGGGAAATCTATCGATTCGGTGGGAAAATGCTACGGGTAAAGAGCGTTCCGCTCGAGGGATTTCACGCGTCGTTTTTTATACTTGCGCGTGATCAGTTCCTCGATTTACGTGAGACCGACCGATCTTCTCGCGTTACTTTATTGTTGAGGAACAGAATTAATTAAGAAGACCAGAGACTTGGCGAGTGTCTTGATATTCTTAAGGTCCTCTTCACCAATTTTGCCACTATAGAAATTATTTTGATTAAAGCCCACGTGAATAAAGGTTTAAAGGCACTAGAAGTAAAGAAACTCTTTTAATATCAGTAATAAGTTTATTTGAAACAAAAGTTAAGATTCACGTAGTCTCCTGCTCACGATGCTCTCAGAATCCTTGCTAGAATGGTCTCGTTCGTGCATTCGTTCCCTTTCATTCTAATTCTTAACCTTTCTCGCTGGATGCGTTTGGTCACGTTCGCCTAAAATTCCTTGGTCGGTCGTCGTTTCAATTGCTCCTCTTTCATGTCCTAGTTTGGATATTCTGTCGTTCTTTCACGCCTCGGAAACACTTCACTCACTCGTCTCTCTCGAACACTTCTCAGAATTTCTCAGAACCATAACCATTTCATTACATTCCCAAGCTACTCCTGAAAGAACGTACGATAATCTGTATTTAACGAGGAGAAATATTATATTTTGTCGCAATTTACCATTCTTTTTTAACGTAATATTTTAACTCGAAATATATTTTGGGCGCAAGATTTATCTTAGTAAAATTTCCCTTCTACTCCTTGCTCCCTGGCGATTTCGGTATTGCGGTGCATGCTCTAGAAGAAGCAATGGAGAAATCGATTCATAAATTTCCCGAAGAATCTGAAGAACTCGTAAATTCGAAGTGTTTGAAAGTCGAATTTTCAGAAACAACCAATAAAAGAACGAAGGATTTAGATTTATTGTTTCGTGCCCTAAATACATATAAATATAGTATTAAACATACCGATGAATTCTAAAATAAGCATCATCTCGCTATCTTAATTACGTGTCTGTCTTCGATGATAAAAATTCAATAGGTTTAACCGGTTTTTCGAAATACTGAAACTCAAAAATCAGTTTTCGTCCAAGCTGCAATTCAAATTATAAAAAAAAAGTAGAACTCTGCTCCGCTCTGTTCACTGTTCACTTTGAGTGTTCAGTACGAAGGAAATACAGATCAAAGCAATATTTATACTTTTCACGGTGCACTTTGGAGGAAATAAAAACAATATTTACACTTTTCATTGCTCACTTTAGACGTTCACTTTGGAGGAAATGCGGATAAAAAGAATATTTACACTTTTCATTGCTCACTTTAGACGTTCACTTTGGAGGGAATACGGATAAAAACAATATTTACACTTTTCACTGTTCACTTTGGAAGAAATGCAGATGAGAACAATATTTACACTTTCGCACTGCGAATGAATCATCCGAGATGCATACCCAAAGTGAGAAAAATCTAAATTGGTCTTGAGCTCCGAGTGTTCTTCACAGAGGAATATTCAGTCGGGAACAATTTTTTTTTATATCGAATAAATGCGACAGGAATTTTTTTAGGCACGCTCGACGATGCAGATTTTACCGATGTACGCGAAACGAGGATCGAAGTTCTAACTTTTCTGTTAAAAAACACACACGCACCACTCCTCCCTTCGAGCGAGTATCAGCGATTCGCAGCTTTTTTCTCCCCCCTGTTTCGTTTTCCCGCGAATCGCAAACCTAGAAACCGTTGCATTATGTATGCTCGTTCGTTTTTAAAACGTCACTGCGTTGTTTATCATTTAGAAAACGCGTTGAACGTACGGGGCGAAATAAGTGCGACGCGAGGGAAAAATAAAACGTTTAAAAGGTAAAACCGGGCGAAAGACGAGGGGATGGTTCGCTCCGATAAAATGTATTCGTCGCACACTGGTTCTCGTACGTCTCGTATTTTCCATCGAGTTTTAATTTCTGAAAACGCACGGGGATCGCTCGAGACACCTGCCGCGATAAATAGGCGTCGAAAAGTATACTATAAATATACGTGGAGAAAAGTATAATGCTCTTTTTAGGATTGTTCCTCGCTGTTGCCCATAATTTCATATAGGTGAAGATAAAATATTTGTTCTATTTCGAGACAATTTTAAAATTACTCTGCAAAGTAGTATTTTAGGGAACGAGGTATGAATTTAAGAGAAAAAGTAGGTTTTGAAAGTTGATTCGAATTTATACTATATTTTAATACTGGTGTATTTCTAAGAGCTCCTTTTAAGAGCTCATACATACGTCAAGAGTAATTGACTTGTTGCAGCTCCTTCTCGTATAAAGGACAGACCATTTATTTCCTTACTTTTTCGTTTAACGTCCTTATTGCACAATACACGAGTGTGCACCTACATGCTTCAAAAACGTATAAAACGTGAAGTATATAAACGTATAACAAGCGAAGCGCAGCTAAAGTGCTATTATTATGAACTAACCTCATTTAAATAGGAACGCCTTTGTATCTTCGTTGTTTATGGATATACGAAAGAATAAACAACGTGGAAACAAAATTTTACTCGAAATTATTCCTTCTTCGAGTGATCAAGGCCATTGATATTATTTTAGACGAATTAAATATTTACCTTTTATACTTTTGTTTAGTTATAGCGGTTTGTAGGTTATATTGCGAGAGTGATAGGTCCAGAGCTTAAAAAGAATTACGAGTATGGTTGAATTAAACATAAAGGAAAAGAAAAACGTGAAAACGTGCGTAGAGTGTATATCCATAAGATATTCTCAATCAAACTGAACTTACATGTTCTGTTTCTTCGTAATTAATTCACACACGTTCGTGATTTTTCCACTCTCCAACATAATATACGAAACCAATCATGGTCGACACTTATCTTTCGTTCGTTGCAAAGTAATATACACTTTCAATAATAGATTTACCAACTTTCGATACTCGGGTTAGTATTAGGTATCTGGTGGTACCATGAAACTTAACATTGCAGGTTCGTAAAGTTTCAAAATAGAAAAGCTGTCGAGGAGCAATTTTTTAACTGCTAGAAAATTCTAGAAAAGTGGAATAATGGAACGAAGAGAATAACGAAGCGAGACGCGAGAAGAATAACAACTAGACACAGTAAAAATCAAGTTTAATCATTGTTAACTTCAGCAATCTCTTCTTTTGATACTCGGGTTAGTATTAGGTGTCTGTAGTACCACGAAACTTAACACTGAAGGTTCGTAAACTTTCAAAATAGAAAATCTGTCGAGGAGCAATTCTTCAACCGCTAGAAAATTCTAGAAAAGTGGAATAACGAAACGAAGGGAATAACGAAGCGAGAAGAATACCAACTAGACACCGAAAGAATCAAGTTTAATCATCGTTAACTTCAGCAATCTCTTCTTTCGATACTCGGGTTAGTATTAGGTGTCCGGAGCGCCGCGAAACTTAACACTGGAGGTTTGTAACGAGAAAACTTGAAACGGAGAGAAATATTTTCCCGTGTAGTTCCTCGCTTGATTCGAAATGGCATTGCACGAAGGATCCTCCTCGGGTTGGTCGTAAGCGTGCGAAATTTAGCGAGTCCATAGCTCGAAGTTGCGTGCACGGACAATGAAAAACGAGGGCTCGGGCCGCATCGCGGTGAAAAATTCGTTGAGTAAAGTGGCTGGCCTCCTTCTAACCCTTTCTCATCGTTCGCCGGTGCTCCTTGCAGTTAGATGCAACCATGTGAGAACGAATCCTCGGATCGCGGGCAAAGTGAAGCACCAAAGTGTATTTGCTAAACGACTCCCGAAGAATCGAACGTTTCTCTCCTCTGCCCTTTACCTCGACCCTCGTCTCACCTTCAACTGCATCTCCTTTTGTCTCACCGTGGTGGTTTTTCTTGTTTCTGCCTCGACGCGTGACTTTCCGTAACGCTTGCTCTAAAAAGAAAAGAAAAGAGAAGAAAGAAAGAAAGAAAGAAAGAAAAAAAGAAAGAAAGAATCCCCGCACGGAAGCGCGAGCTTTTATTACGGTCGCTTCGTAACTGTCCCCAACCTGTACGGCTGTATGCATCTAGCTGCACACGGTTTTATGCATGAAAATCAAATGTTTGGTGCCGGTGTGCTGTATTACGAAACAATGCGGAAAGTGCGTCTCGGAAAAGGATAATCAGAATTTTTACCAAGGATGACATTATATCCGTGTATCGAAAATTATTTACACGTATGGTGTACATTAGGATGACATTATATTCATGTATCGAAAATTATTTACACGTATCGTGTACATTAGGATGACATTATATCCATCTATCGAAAATTATTTACACGTATCGTGTACATTAGGATGGCATTATATCCATGTATCGAAAATTATTTACATGTATCGTGTACATGAAATAATTGTCGAATCGTACATGAATTTTATTTCTTTTATTTACTTCCACAGACGTGTGAGCATATTTTTTGCATCAGTTTGAATTATTTGTGGACTAATTTATCAATAATAAGTAATTAATACTCAGGCAGTATGAGAATTACAAATATTTTAAATATTCACTTGCATTCTTTCAGAAAGGAGAAAATACAATGTTTAAATTATTTTTAGTTACGTGTAAACTGAATCGCTTTTGGTTTTCGTGAATACTTGTAACTTTGAACGAGGTTTGGGTTTATTTTCGTCGGCTGAACGTCGTCGACCAACCGATAGTACCCTCGTAAAGATATAATGAAAAATATAAAATTGTTTAATTTACATTAACGGTCGGCACGACTCATTGAAGTCACGAGGACCAAGCGCACGTAAAGCGAGACTCGCTTCCTCGTCGAGTGGCACACGCGAAGCTTAATCTCAAGCTGTGATAAAAAAAGATTGATTTCTGACGTTGCATCGCGATCTTTATCGAGGAATTAGGGTAATTCGAAATTGTCGTTTCAGATATTTTTGACAACTATACTGGTTACGTACAATAATTGAAAACGCAGTAGCTTTCACGACTCAAGAAAGAAAGAGATTTTTGTTTGGAAATCAATTTTATTTAAAACGATTTGTATTATTATATTTATCGTTATACTCGTATATATACACTCCACGGTAACTTTTCGACCTTACCCGTACGTACACAGTGTCTATTGGTATCTGGGAAGTATCAATTTTAGTTAAAAAGATAACGAAGAATTTATGTAAACAAAAATAAATATTGCAAAGCACAAAATGAAGAAAAAATATCTCTTACTACATAACGAACGAACTCATACCTAGATTAAGTCGAACTACTAAATCTACTACCAAATGGTACTTTGGAAACATAATATACAACTTCTTAACAATTTCTCAGTGAAGACTGTGCCAATCTGCTACCATTTCAGAATTGCTAGAACAAATTACCAAATGTCAACGTACACAAATTGCAAAGCACAAAAAAAAGTCTCAGTAGTACTTTCCAAACATAAGATACAACCTCTTAACAATTTTTCAGTGAAGACTGTGCCACTAACTTGCCACCTGTGAACACAATGTGTCAACACACCCAACTTCCAAAGCACGAAGAAAGAAAGTCTCGTACTACCTAACGGTCAAACTCGTCACCCTCGCAGGAAAATATCCCCGAATCGAATCTCCCAATCGCAAAGACAGAGACATTCCCTATAAGAACTTAAAAAAAAACTAAAAGAAATCCAGATAAACGTACTACCAGGTGCTCGGTGGTCAGTGGTGGATGTTTGCGCGATGATATTTCGCATTGTTGCGGTAGCATAGTTTCGTATCCGTACACGGAGTTCGCGTATCTGGTACGCGAGTTCCTCGTATCCGGAAAGAACGGGACAAATGTATCCTGTTTTCCATCGTTACGTCTGGCCCCGTGCAGCTACACCCTTCCTTCGGATAATAACGATCTATGGTCCGGGTCGCGTAGTTTTTCAGGTGAACGTTATCCGGTGCGTTCCGTGAGCAAGAACGCGTACACGCATGCAGGCGAGCTCGCGGTGAAACTACCGAAACTGTTTGCCTGGAAGTGACGCGAAGTCCGGCATACCGGATTCGCAGAATCCGTGTTGCTCCAGATGAGAAAATAGCGCGCGGTTACACGCGGTGTATCGCGTATCCGACTCGTAAATTCAACCCCGCTTCTACGATCCACCTTCTGTTCTTTCGGCGAGCACGGTTATGCCCTTCGAACCTTGCCGCCACGGAAGCCAGTTTTCACGGATTTTACGAACACGTGAAAAAGTAGACACACCGGTAACAATGGTTTCTCCTATGAAAATAGTACCGATAACACCCGGTACCCCTGGTCGAACAGAGAATAATTTCGAAATCTCGTTTTTTTTTCGGATAATTCCCCACGAGGTATATATAGGAAACTATGGTTCGTTGGGAAGCGTTTTTCGTGGTTGGACGAAATAACGTGCTCGTGCAATGATGTTTTAGAAATATTATTTAGATACTTGACTCGTAAATTCAATTCTGCTTCTACGATCTACCTTGTGTTCTTTCGGCGAGCAAGCCAGTTTTTACAGATTTTACGAACATATGAAAAAGGAGACACCGGTAACAATGGTTTCTCCTATGAAAATAGTACCGATAACACCCGGTACTCCTGGTCGAATAGAGAATAATTTCGAAATCTCAATTTTTTTTCGGATAATTCTCCACGAGGTGTATATAGGAAACTATGGTTCGTTGAGAAGCGTTTTGCCTGTGGTTGGATGAAATAACGTGTTCGTGGAATGATATTTTGGAAACATAATTCAGATGTCTCGGTCTGGACCACGTCGAGAACACTGTATTCCCGGTTATGTGAAATTACTTTTCCTCGGTTAGATGTTATAGCGTCGTTTCTAAATATAATTGTGAATTTTATTTTATGTTTCACGTTGACGAAGACCATTTGAAGATTTTGTTTTTGGATAATTCGTAGGGACAAGATGAACACACTAATTTCTGTTTGTGTGAAATTATTTTTCATTTTTGGTGAAGTAATATCGTCACCGAAGCTAATTATAGTTTTTATTTCAAATTTTATTAAAAAGTTTTCTATAATTAATGCAATTTCTATAATTAATCGCTTATTTAACAAGGTGCTTGAAAATACATCATCCTATTACTAATAGAAAACACAATTTCCTTATTACGACTGAAAAGATTCACCAGCTTTCGAACAATCGTTCATAACAGTATAGAAGACCGCAAATGTGTCACGAAACAAAAAATTACATTTTTTATCATAGAAAATATTGTCACACAATATATACATGTGTACGTTTCAATCATATTGTTATCTCGCTAACTGTCACAGACTTAGAATCAATAGGTATGGTTAAATACAGTTAGCTAACGATCTACAGACATCTAACGAGGTAGAAGCCGCAATAATTAACGAGGCAACTCTGTATTCCGTTGGCAATAATTTATATAAGTTTGTACCTCTTATGAACGAATATACATATTTCTGTTTTAGATTCCCCTCAACGCGCATATCGGAGGATTGCATCTTCTATACGTGGTGAGTTTTTAATAAAAATTTTAAGGAGTCTGTCTCCATTTTCTCACAAAAACATTCGTTAGGTTATCAAAGTTTCTATTACGAATCGATACGTAAATTTTGAGGAATTGTTTTCATTATCAAAGCTTAATATTACAAGATTAATAATTACAATTTTCATGATTAATACGTTAATTTTTTATACGACAATGGAAAATACACAGCACATTTTGGACAAACGAATTGCAAATCCGAAATATTTCTTCACGAACTCAATAATTTTGCTATTATTGACAATATTTGGAATGGAAATACATTGCTACACAAAAACTTTATATTCTATCCAAAATAACATTACTTATTTCAGTAGAATATTATTTCAAGAATTCACCTAGAACGTTCCTGTTAACGTTCTTGGGTATGCGATCGGAATAAATATTGATAAACTTTCAATTCTGCGATAAATAAGAGGGAATATTTTTTCCATTGCACTTAGTCACCATCGTTATTTAAATAGAAAGTATCTATTTATGGTTAATATTGTTATGTGTTAATAAAAAAGAAAAATGGCCATTTTGTACAAGAACTTGACGAAAACTTGAACCACAGCTTGTTAATTGTTTTCTGCTTTGGTTCGTGCTTCGGCATCAAGTTTCCTTCAAATATCTGCAAACTTTTCACTTTCCATGAGGTAAGATTGCTGCCAACTCGATGCAGTTAAATGTAGATAACTCTAATTTGCCTGAGAATTAACGCTCCCTGAGAGTTTTAAATGCTGGGAACGCAATAAATCTTGCAAACGAACTTATGCTAATTAAATTGCGACGAAATACGGTAATTGCCTGTAATTACGCTTAATTTTCTGTTAAATGAATGGTGCACTGTATAATACACAACGATCACGGCAGATACAACTTTATCTTTGTAAATATACACGCGACACGGTTCGCGTAACAACTTTCAATGGGCCATTATTTTTATTTAACGAGAATTTCGCATTTATTCGCGAGCGTTAAACGCGGATCGCGGGGAATATAATATCGCCGGTTTTTATTCGGAGAAAAATCACTATGACTTGTCGGTATAAACGAAAAACTTCGTTAAACATTTATCAGCCAATTCCAGTTTAATTTCAATGCCGATTTCAATCGTGAAATCCAGCACAAAAACAGAAATTAAAAAGAAAACAGAAAAAAAAAAATGGAGACAAATATATTTAATTCGATGGTTTGTCTCGCGTTCGTTATTTTCATGTTTATTTCGTTGACAGTCGAGCGAGGGAAACAGAACGAGCTTTTAAATCAGAATTCAGAGTAACAAATACAAATGAAAGTATCGATCATCTTACAGAGAATAGCTTTTGTAGGTACTCCGGAACAATGTTATCTAGCTATTGTCGCAGTATTAATTATTTAAAATTTAATAAGTTATTCCACAGAATGTTCAAATATGTTTAAAGGAAATGTCCATCCATTTGAACTACATCAGATGAACTTATATGCAAAACTTTAATATTTGAAACGTGAACAATTCCATTGAGAATCAACAAAATAAAAATTTTCATTTTTTATGAACTAAGAATGCGTAAGAACGTATATCGATAATCATAATTCTAATATTTCTATTTCTTAATTTATCATTGTGAGGGTATAATAATATATTTCGTATTTAAATATTAAGTAAAGTTTCTTTTTTCTTCAACTTCTTTTCATAAAAAGGTCGTATAGACCGATTTATCTTTAATTAGTTTTTATAAGTTAAATATATTCAGTTTATGATATATACTAAACATATTCTAAGAAGAAAAGATCTGTCAGTAGTTCGAGGCCGTATTGGGTCAGACATCTTACAATTAGTCTGTCTTCGAGAAACGTAGGACTCAGGAAATTATTTTCGAACTGGTACTGATATTAATTTCTTTATACAATACACTACATTTATCCGAAAGTTTCGGACCAAATTTTGATTATTTTCACATCAATTTTTAAAAACTTCCAATAGTTTGAAAATTCAATTAAATACCAATGTTTCGTGACTCGTTCGACCAGTTACCACGTACAATAATAAACAACAATTATTAACCAGAGAAGAGGATAGAGCTGGATTTGATTATTTTCTAGATAATTGCTAAGAATTTCCAACGGTCCGATGTTGTAAAAAAATTCGTATCAGTTCGCTCGGTTATCAAAGTACCAATGTTTCGTGACTCGTTCGACCAGTTACCACGTACAATAATAAAGAACAATTATTAACCAGAGAAGAGGATAGAGCTGGATTTGATTATTTTCCAGATAATTGCTAAGAATTTCCAACGGTCCGATGTTGTAAAAAAATTCGTATCAGTTCGCTCGGTTATCAAAGTACCAATGTTTCGTGACTCGTTCGACCAGTTAACGCGTACAGTAATAAAGGATGATTACTAATTACGGAAGAGGATGGAGCTGGTAAACGGGCAAGTTTTATCAGGCGCGCGTACCGCGACACATTAATGCAATTCCCTCGTTATCCTGTTCATCCGTTCCTCCCGTTTTGTCGAACAACGCGCGGAATACGGAGCGCCCTTTCCTCGTGAAGGGACCTAGGGATGAGGATTGCGGCACGGACGTGGAAAAACAAATCGTGTTTCACTGATTATCCGCGACGGGGTTTAATAGCGAATGGAAATACCACGTCGGCGGAAACTTAAACGAAACGCATTTCACTGACAAAAAAAGGGCACGGTGGATTGGATGAGACCTACCTTCGGTCAAAAAGTCCACTTATTCTCGTGTTTCGAAACTGCGTTGAACAATGTGCCATTGTGGAAACGAATAAGAATTCAACGAGGAATTAGTCTGCACGAGCTTGGTACAACTTGGAATAATTTTAATATTTTTTTTTCCGGTACGAATGATCACATATCTTTAAAGAAACATTATTTTTCCATATAGATATTTATATTACAACTGAAAGAAAAAATGATACTATTGACGATGATGTTTCCTCTATTTCGTTATAGAAAAGTATACTATTCCATAAACGTTGCTTTGATATTGTTTCGAAGAATCTCCTCTTGAAAAGTCGATCTTGAAGTATCTCAATGAAAATTCAAACGATCTGCAATTCAAAGAAACAGATGAAAATATTATTAAAAATAATGGTAAGGATTGATTTCAATGGTACACGAACCACACGTTAAACACACTTCGTGTTTGCTCTTTTTCCTCGTGTTGTCACCAACGATTTCAATGTTTCTGAACACGGTTATTGCGTTGCTGGAAGAAGAGTCTGCAATTCGTGGTATCGATCCAATGAATGTGCACTGATACGCGGCAATTACTTTGCTTGAAACCGCGGTGGAGACAAGTGCGTTTCGACACTTTAAAGGAAGAACCGATTTTAAAATGCTCGATTCTCGCGTACGTAGATCGGTCTCTTCATCGACTCGCACACATCGCTGTTCAGTGGCTATTACCACGTTCGTGTCTGATAAATTTAGTATTCAGTCGAGTTTGGTAGTCCTTAGGGTAATCGTCGTCTAATTAGATGCAATTAATTTCCGGCGATTATTGCCATTCGAGACGATCATTCTCATGATTACAAATTTCAAGCGAATCACACCACGGAATAATGGCTCGATTATTGGCGGCTTCGATTGCACCCTCCACGGTGCACTGAACCGTATAATTTTAACGGTATTGATTTTTAATCACGTCGCGTAAATACCGCGACGATCTTAAAACGATCAACGTACCGAAATTGGATCGATTTAAATACGATTTTTAGGGGAAATGAAAAATGCGATTTGTTCGAAAGTTTAGTTGCAGTCGTTTCGATGGAGCGAGTAGGTACAATCATTCGCGTTTCATTTTCGAATATTTAAATCATAGTAGTTACAGAAAATAAATCAACGTTGATTGTTATCGATACCGTTGTTAAATTATAATTTTTTTGAACAATCGGTGGTGATGGTACAATTGTGTGCAGTATGTTACCATTGTATATGGTACTAAGCTTTTTTATTATGATTTTTGGAAAAAAATGTTCTTACTTTCGATTTGTATCTAATACTGTTACAAAAAAAATCTATAATGTTAATCCAGTATCGATAGCTGAAAATATTTTTAATTTCGCTCTATTTCTATGATAATAATACAATACATTTTTGTACCATAAATGTGGACGATTTTCAAACGATATTTCTTCTTCAGTTTGAATTCGAGTATTCCTCATGTTCGATACATCCATTATTCTTTACACAAATATATTTCAATTCGTCCGTTTCATTCTTTATTCTTTCGTCTAATTATCGTTCGTAGTATTCCAAAGACGATCCCAGAACCGAGGAACGAAACGTAAATATCCCGTTTATTTAAGACCGTGCTCGTCTCGTTTCGCGTTATTTGAAATAATTCTTCCATCGAAATAAACTGCGAGGAGAATTCGTTCGTGGCCAGAGATACGACGTTTCCTCCGTTCGATGAAAAATTCGTATACGAACAAATTTCGTTGAATCGTGACTCACTAGCGAAGTTAAAACTTGTGAAACGTGTTCAGCCTTGAAAGACGAATCGCGTTAAACGGACGATTTTCCTTGTCGGATTTTCCGGAGCGAGAGAACACCGGCAGAGGAGCAATCATCGATGGAAAACCTTTTATTGGATATTTGAAAGGAAAGGCAGACCGAATGGAAGGAACAAAAGAGTGAACGACATCGTCGGGAAAAAATCTGAAAGCTCTCAGGCGTAACAAAAATCCACGAGATCCTTGTCGATACGAATTTCAACAATTGGACAAAATTCGAGGTTAGCTCTAGAATGCGTTTCGTCGAGTTTAAAACCAGCGATCTCTTTCAACTGCTCTTAAACTTCAATTTCAATTCGAATTCGTAATTTGTATAGAAGACAAAAAGACTTCCACTTGTGATAAATAAAAATATAGACAGAATAGAAATGATTCACGATCATACGATACAGGTAATCGACTGTTTTATATATTATATTTAGTGGTGGACGAGTAACGTGAGCATCGAAAATAGTAATTCCAAAGCAATATTTACTGCAATCGAGTTTTAATTTCTCTAATATATGTTATTTATAAAAAAGAATCTAAGTTCTCGTAAGAAAGTCAAGTAATTTAATTTTCTACCTTCTCCGATACAGAAAAATTGCATATTATTTATTCCATTCCTAAAACACATTTCCTTCGATCAAACTAGTAGAAAATATTAAACGTTGTTCAATGGACGTTTAGAAAAGAATCTCCTCGATTGAACCATCGAAGTAGGAAATCACTGTTACGTGTTTTCGTTGATTTTTACGCAACGCTTGGTCCGGTACAGTGTAGAATTGTGGTGCGATTGAAACGTAATATTATTAGTAGGTATTCGAAAGGATTGAAAGTGGAGGGAAAAAGCGATAGCAAATTGAATCCTTTGGTAATGTTTCCATATTCGGTAGGTGGAATATCGAAGTCACGTTGGCTCGAGTTACAGGATAATTTCCGAGGGGGATAACGTTTTGCAATTCATGACAACGGCGAGCGACAGTAACGTGAAAACGAACGAAACGTCGACCGGGCGTATCATCGGGCCCGCACCGCTCGAATTAAGCTCGAAACGCGAAAATAGTCACGCTCGTAAAGATTTCGGGGATCGGTGTGTGCACAGATTGAACTCGAGGCTGTTTGAAAAATTGCCGAGTCGTACGGTGAAAAACGAATCACAGTGACGGGTGATTTTTCACGAAGTTCGAGATCACGACCAAGGGTTATCCAGAATGCAAAACTTCGAACTCGATATTCGAAAGATACGAATATAGGGGGACAAAAGGAAAGTAACGAAGCTTAAACGTCAGCAAATACGTTCAATGGTGGAACAGGGACGAAAGCAAAGCTTGTATAAACGGCGTTAACTTTTATCCGATAATATTGATCCTTTTTAGCCGAGGAGCGTTTTTATTTCTTTTCGCTCGAGGTACCTGAAAAATATGTCTTACGTTTTACGAGTTGGCCGCCGAGTATCGATGAAAACAATATTTCCCGCGCAATATTTCAACATGGACGTCTCCCGTTAAGAAGAATCCCATAAAGCGCGGTTTACTTAACGGAAGTGTACTACGATCAAATTTACAGACACGACAAACATTACGATTCCATTTTTCGAATTCCATACAATCTGGTTTACTTAACAAAAATACGCTCGAACGATATTCACCGGCGGGAGCACGACGAACGTTATGGTTTCATTTTTTAACATTTCGTAAAATGTAGTTTACTTAACAAAAGTGTGCTACTGTGAAATTTATAGCACGAAGAACGTTACGGTTTCAGTTTTCGAATTCTGTAAAATTTAGTTTACTTAACAAGCATCTCGATTGAAGCGAGACACGAATGTTTTTCTAATTAATAATTTTTATCTTCGAACACGTGAATTCTTACACTGAAATTACTTAAATTATTACTTCGTAGTTCACAACGTGGGTATATCGATGAAACAATCTTATTCTTCGACTAAAAATATATAAGTTTTTCATTTTCGTAGTTTATAAGGTCAACGAATCGATAAAACAATATCAATCCATCGATTGTACAATCGATGTACAATTTTTAAAAATCGCTTCGCATTTTAACTTCTTTCGTGTACCGATTATGTTCACGTTCCGTATTGGATCAATTTGGGGTGCATTTATTTAAAAACAATGGTAATACAAATTCCATGGAAAGTACGAAATTCTACCGATATTTGTATACCTTCCCGATGCAAAGTTTTAACGCAATAAGCAGTTTAAATAATCCGAATAGCTGTACCGAGAACGAGAGATCGAAATAGAGTAAAATAATTACGCCACGAAGGAAAGTCGTTAAGTTGGAGCGCAGACACGGTCAGATTCGTGAAAATGAAATTTTAAACAAGAATTTTTACCACTGAGGGTGAATGGTGCAGCAGATGTTCCTGCACAACGGAGAGGAAACTATTTTCGGATATTAATATATTCTTCTCTCGCGAAGTTCCCTTGTTTGTTGGCCTCCTCTGGCCACTACGTAAATCACCAGAGTAATTTCTCATATCGAGGAAATAGTTTCATAATTGGTTTCCACAAATTTTTCATCACAGAATAAACCGATCCATAAAGAATCGTGTGTACCTCGAAACCGTAATGTTCGTCGTGTCCGTGTCTGTAAATATAGTTTCACTTGTAACATACTTTTGTCGAGTGAAACATATCTTGCGAAATTTAAAAAATTGAATCACAATGTTGCGTTCGTGTCTGTAAATTTTGCTCTGTTCTTCACCTTTGTGTTTTTTTTTTTTTGTTTCTAAACGTTAATATCGAGAGAAAAAAAATAATTCCTAAATGGTAACGCTTTTTCATCGAAAAATGTCGCGACGATAAACAAGTTTGTAACTAGAAACCGCGATCTCCGTTTTCCGATAAACTGGTCAATGCCCACTGAAGGAAAACAAAGAGCAGAGAGAAAAATACACGGATACGGTGAAATAACAACAAATGCGGGAGCTGTTCCACGAAAAGAGATCCGTAAAATAAATACGAAGACGGGAAAACATTTACATTCGATGAAGTCTCTCGAAAATCACAGAATCGAATATACCCGTGAAATATTTGTCAAAATATCTTCCGTGGTTACTTTCGTGTTTACTCGCAATAAATCTATAAACAGTACTTTTGTTTCAATGACCGATGAGTTTTCATTTCATTTCGTCTCTAGTTACACGATTATCCTCCCAGTGTCGTTCTGGATACTTTATACACTTGTACGTATCCGAATATCAAACAGAACTTTCGTTTTTCAATTTTTCTTTTCGGAAATGAGTCTCTTTTATTCAATGTCAAACGTTTTATTGAGACTCTGAGTGCCCGCTACTGAACAAACGCTGATCGATATTGTTCATATTCTCTTTATTCGTTGTATCGTGTTCTCCTCGACTTGAGAATAATTTTTCTTTACATTGTATATCTCAATCATTGTATTCTCAATACATTGTATATCTAATCGTGCAAGTCAAGATTCACTGTACACACGAAGAGAAAATTCGAACGAAAACATTCGATTACTTTTCAATGTTTAATGATAAAGAATTTACGATAAACTATACATGGATAAATTTTATTTATATCGATTTGATTGCGAAAAATATGAAGAGTGATATTTTTTTGATACGAGCCTTCGTTTTCGAGAAATTAATTTTCAAAGTTCACCAAGTACGTCTGCTATTGAGTACGACTCCAATGTGTCTGACCATTACTCTAGACGCAGACCAATTCTACTTAAGAGAGTGTTTCGTAAACGTTTGCGGTTGCACGGTATGTTTCAATTGATTTAAACTACTTGGAAAATGTTAAGATTATCAGAAAACAAATAATATTGATCCATCGTTATTGTTTGTAAAAAATTTATTGCTGGTAGGAAAATCAGATTCACGGAAAAGGCAGAAGTGTTACAAAAAGTAGACGTAATTTTTGTAGAATTGTCAACTCATTAGAGTGTAGAAATTGTAATTACGTTTTCGGATAAAAAATAAAGCAACACGATCGGTTGTGATATATTTACAGATTCCAAATAATTTGTGTACTCCCGTTTTAGAGACATCGTTAATTCTCGAGATTTCCCAGAAACGCTCGACGCGTTAATAACAATCCTCACTACGAGCGGATAATTGTGTTTTGAATTTAACGGCTTTTGTAAATTTTCGTTTCCAGTTAATTTCAAATGTAAATTACGATTACTTCTGATGGTTTTAACATTCATTATTTGACACGAAATATTCTCGTTAGCAAATTCGCGATACCAGCAGACGTGTCAAACCAAAATTAATATCAAAAATTAAAGTCGTGACAAAATTTCTATCGTTCGTCGCCCAGCACTGGTTTTGTCCGTTAGGATAAAATAACTTTCGAATAAAACATTTTTGGTTACTATTGAACTCGCTAGTGAAATTAATCTAAAGTGTAAAATCTAGACATCTTGTTAGAATTATGAAAAATGCTTTACCTGATACATTACTTAATAATAACATTGCAAAAAATATAAAAACAATTTCATTTTAATTTTCATTCTGAAAATATAAATCGAAAACGAAAAATAAATTTTTTTAACACCAGCTTTTGTTTTCGAGAAAATCGATGTTGAACATTTAACGAGCTTAACTATTATAATGTGTTTCTTAGTCATTCATTTTTTTTTACAAACAATGACGATGGATCAATATTATCTGTTTTCTGATAATCTTAACATTTTCCAAGTAGTTTGAATCAATTGAAACATACCGTGTAATCGCAAACGTTTACGGAACACTCTCTTAAGTAGAATTGGTCTGCGTCTAGAGTAATGGTCAGACACGTCCGAGTCGTACTCAACAGCAGACGTACTCGGTGAACTTTGAAAATTAATTTCTCGAAAACGAAGGCTCGTATCAAAAAATATCCCTCTTCATTTTCGACTTATTATTGTCCAAGGAATCACACACGTATATTTTTTATAACAATCGTTAACCACCTCCCTAATAGGAACGTTCTCAATCAGATGCAACTTTGCTCGCAACGTCGAGTTAAACTCTCCTAATAATAATTGCTCTTAGTATCGTAAAATGTCACGTTCTTCCCGAATATATCACTCGGTGAGTAGCGGAGAAGTATAAAATATTTTTCTCTTACAATTATCATTTTGCAAATCGTTCGTTAGTGTTGTGCATCAGAACGGAAGATACGTCGAGCGTTCGTTCGTAAATATTTATTCAATCACGATAAGAGTCTAAAACGGGTTGACATTACACCTCGAGTTAAGAACTTTTAATGTTATACAGTGACACCGTTTCCACTAATTAGCGTGGGAATTGCGACGTGGACCGCAGAGTTAAATAATTCTGCCCGATTTAAATAGTTCTGCCTATGTAGCAACGTTTCCGAATTAATTGCATCGCGCTATCGTTCGAATCTGTATACATTCCGAAACATTCTCTCTGGTAGAGAAAGATTCTTATTGATACTGGATACATCGAATCTAGGTCGATGCTTATTTCTCCTTTTGTTCCGAACAGTAAAGTAATTACATTAATAAAAGTTACGTCGCCCGTGGAAATAGCTCTCGCGAATATTATTCACCTTTGAGGAAAATATCCCTTCTCGATAAAGTTAACTTGGCCACGGGTTCGAAAATTGTTCGAATCAATGGTAACAAACTGGTTCACCTTGACAATCGTTCGAACCCAACGATTTCGTAAGAAACACGGTTTCTTTGAAATGGCGCAGCCACGTTATTAATACTTTAGATTCGTGAAAAGGATATTTCCATCGAGAAGGGTTTACAATTTTTGGACGTCTATCGGAAAATATCCGCTTGCTTGTCAACTGCAACTTGTGTGCTCGAATTGAAGGGATTGAAAATTGATTTCTCTTATATCGTTAAAATGCGTACAAAAAGATATTTTTCAGAAAGATTTTATACTCGAGTAAATATAGAAATCTATTTTTTGCAGAGTATTTTCTCAACGAATTTACTATTTCCTACATGGTTGTTAAAATAAAACAATTCTCTGTATTACACTTTTCGTTAAAGATACTAGATTTTGTTCAACGTTTAAGCGTTTAGATATTCAAATGTTTATTACGAATAAGATTAATAGATCAAATAATACCTCATTATTTTTGTGCATTGAATTTATATTTAACAATATACCAATATACTGTATTTAAGCATTCTGTAGGTACTTGCTAAACTGGAGATTTGCTCTGCAATATGTTCTAATAGAGCAAATTTAATAGCTTGAAAATTGAAATTGTAAACATAGCTGGTCACTAGAGGATTTCGATATCGATTATTCAGCACGAAGACAAATATTGAATTTAAGCATTCGAGGTAACTTTTATTGTTCTCAAATTTCAAATACCCGTTTCGATCGTAGACGTACTTGGTGAATTTTGAAAGTCAATTCTTCGAAAACGAAGGCTCTTATAAAAAAAATATCGCTCTTCATTTTCAATTTATAAATCATTGGTAACAAATCGCGAAGAAAGACGATCTTTCAACGTGTAATCGTAACTCTTTCAAAAATGAGCCAAACTTGAAAAAAAATCGAAACGTTCAATTTATATTTTCACAAGAGTATTACGAATAGATTCTAAAGGTTTTTCGAATAAAAATGTATCCAATTTAGATAATTTCCAATGAATAAAATTTCTCAAATTCGTGCCTTAGAGTACCATGGTATCTCGAACATGCACGTAAAAACGTAATTAAAAACTACCTCCTAAACACGTTTATTTTCCATTAGAGTGGTAACTCTGTCTCTCTTGCTCTCGCAATCTCATTCGCTTCCCGCGTCGGAGATGCACGACTTCCGATCGAGATCAAAATCGCTCCCTACCCCGGTTTCGAGGGAATCGGGTGTCCCGATTCGGTTCACTCGAAAGCGAGAATCGTTGAATTATTCGTTCCGCTCCAAATCAATCACACTCGATTGCAAAACCATTGTCGTATCTTCGATCGTTTGACAACTAACCGCGCGCGCACAGTCGAAGTCGTTTCGTGCTAGCGAATTTTCTAGCATCACTTTCGAACCGCGTCACGTGCACGAGTCGAAACTGATGATCCAACCTTTCGACATAGAAGAACGGGTAATTAGGACATCGTGGAAAGTAGCTTACCCTTCGAAACAGGCTGAAAGAGAGATCACCGCGCGTAGAAGAAAAGCGAGCTCGGTCGGTAGGCTTGTATACTTTTAACGGTATACAGAAGCCGTTATTTCCAAACCAGTGGACCAAGGATCAGAAGACCCGGTAAGCAGTTCGATATTGGTCAGAAAAAGTGCAACGAGAGCCATAGAACCATCGCTGGGTCTCGTTTCGGGATAGGTCTCCGACTATCGGGCTGCGGAAGCCAATGCGAGACAAGACTCCTCGAAATCGATCGTCGGACCCCTTACTTTTCACTCTTTATTTATTCCGCCCACTTCTCTATTCGGTTCTCCGTTTGCCCCGCGCGATGAAAAACAATGCGAAATTGGTCCCGCGACCGACAGCTACTTTACATTTTATCCGCTCGAACGTTCGACACGTGATTCGGTTCAGATTATTCGACGTACCGATTCGACGCTAAGAGAGTACGAAAGTTTATCGTTACGAGGAATAACGTATAAACGTCCTGGGGAAAATATTTCCTCGACGAATGAAAGTTTCACAACGATAACTACCGTGTGACTGGTAATCCGTATGAAGAACTGCATCGCAACGTCGGTTATCTCGAACGAAGTAATATTCTCGACGGACTGGGGGGAAGGGGGAGTGATCGTAATTTCGAAACTTTTTATCGCTCTGGGCTTCCCTCGTTGTTAAAACGTGAAACTTGTACGGTAAATCATCGTTAAACGTTTCATTTTTCGACTCGGGACAATTTTCGAATGGTACCTGACACTGTTTACCTTTACGCGAGATAACAATTTTTATAGTCGTCATCGTACCTTCGCTGGAATGTTTTCCTAGAATTGCTGAGATTTTTCTGATAAAAATGAGCCCAAACACGACCTTATTTGAATTATTTTTAATTGGGGGTAATTGAAAGTTTTTTTGTTAGAAATTATTAGGATAACGTACAATTAGATACGGTACGAATCAGAGATCAATTGTACTTATTTTCGTTGGAAAAATACTAACAATCTATCGATAATACACTCACGATGATACAAGGAAAGTATGAAAATTGTTATCGGGCTAATGTAATGCGAGGCTCGCTCGCTGTTGCACTATCTTCCTCACTCTCGATGCATCTCATTCACTTTCGGTGAAGTGAAGTGCATGCGACGCTCAGTCTCGAACTGTGGTAAGGAACGATGGATTTTTAAAACAAAATTGTGACTTTTATCTAGAAATGACCGAATATAAAAATTCTTTTGCACAATTCTTTCACGTAATATTAATTTTAGATATAATAATGGACCACATTCAATGTGCAATCATTCTTGCTTTCCAGATGTCTATTTATTACGAGTAAAAATTCATTTTAGATATACTAACACTTACTTAATATGTTTTCGTGATATTTAAATCGAACGGTTCGCAAACAAAGCTAGAAATCAGATTGGACGAATGTTACGATTAAATGTAGGTATAAGTTTACGTTACATGAAACATTAATGTTCCTAGTTGAATTACGTGCTCGTATCGGTGTACAATAGTAATTTGTCATTGCTCCACGATGGATATACCGTGCATTGCAATGTAACGTTGCTTCGTTAAATGATCGTTATGGAAAGGTTCGAGCGATTTGCAGTCGTTGCACGAAAAAGTTTACTTCTCGAGATAAGAAATCGCGAGACGAGTATAGTTACGATCGTAACAGCACCACGCACACATTGTTGCAACACTGCTAGCGGTACCCAACTCATTGTGATTTCTCCACAGACAGGAGAGTTGGTTGAAATTTCCTCCAGATGTTACATTCCCAATTCTCGACACATTGATCCCTCAGAATTGCCCCATAGATGTTTTTGTTATGCTCTCTGGAGTTTCTTCAGTTTATGGTCCGTTTGATGGCTACGGAGAAGGGAGCACCGAGAATTCTACACTCTGAGCAATAAACCCGAGCAGTAAACCTTATTTTCTTCTCGTCGGGTGGTCAGTTTCGGAATCAACCGTAATGCATCGAACATTGATTACGTATCGCGAACAATTCAGTGGAGAACTCGATCGAATGGAATTCAATTTTCCAAGGTGTGCAGGAGTAATTTACGTAAATTATAAAAGTATTTGTACTTTGCATAGATACATAAACATGGAACTATTCTATACTGTCTTCTATATATCTTTTTAAAATATCAATTGTAATAATATTGGGAAAATTCCTTTGTGTCTTTCAACGTTTCATTTCTTTCGTATATATATATATTTTTTTTTTTCGTATGTATATTTTGTATATACATATTTCTTTTCATTATGTATATACTCGTTGTATATTGTAAATAATAATGTTTCGCGAAATATTCCGTTTCACTGACTCAAAGGGGACAGGAACGACGGAGAGACGGATATAATCGGAGAAACGAGATTATACGTTAATCCGAATTGAATTCTATTAAACATTCAAAGTGATTTTCCGTGCGAAATTCAAAAACAGCGCTCCCGTTTCAATCGTCAAAATACAATTTGTAAATTTCACTGTTTCGAGGAATATTCTTAACGACACAGTCTCGATACCTAATTGCGACAACCTGGTAGTTAGGTGAAACTCGACGAGAACGAGATACGACTGAGAAAGAACGAGCTACGGTTAATAATAGTGGGGATTACTTTATGACAAAGTGAGAAATAATTGTTTGGTAACCGGACAGTATCGTACTTTGGATTTTCGAGCAGTATTTCACTTTGGATTTTTCGAATCCATTTCAATTGCAATGAATCGTGTTAACGAATCGTCGAGACACGATATTTGTTCACAATGCTCTTCGAAGATTTGAAGTAATCCATTACTGTTTGGAGTAATCCATCTTTCTCGCCTGTCAATCATTGGACACGTTTGTCAGGGACACAGTGCGATAATAAAAAAAGCTGAGAAAAAACAAGAAAGAGAGAAACAAAGTAAAGGGATAGACGCCCTCGAAAGCGATGTAGGTTACGGTCCTAGATAAACCGGTGAGATTGAATTTGTTCGACCAACGACACACACATTTTAATTAAACCGGCTTTGTCTGTGTCTTTGCAAAAAAAAAAGAGACTGCGAAGCGCAATCAGCCGACTCTGGAATATTTCGATACGAGCGATCACTTCATACGATGAGAGAGTACGAGGGCTGATATTTTTGAATTTTTTACGTTGCTGAAATTTCGGTATTTTCAAAGCCACTTTGTCAAGCTTTGTTGTCATCGATTAATATTACTTGCTCGCGCGTCGTATTGCGTGTGATTACAGTTCCGATATTAGATAATTATTAATAATCTCGTAGGAAAATATGGATTGAAAGTATGTTCAATAATAAATATTTAAGTAACATTAATCGTGCAAACGCGAACGCGAGATTGATTGTAAAATTAAATAATTTAACCCTCGGTGATTTAATTTTGTTGAAGAGTAGATTAACTTGTTCGAGATATTAAAGATTCTTGAAAAATTACCTTTTTCAATTCGATTATGACTGATTAGTATCCTATTCGCTTTATTTTTCCTTATAAATTCGTACAGGATTTTATGAGTACACGATGCTTAAATATATTGTAATATTAATATATAAGAATACGTACTGCCTACTGAAACAAGTAAAACACGATATGTCAATTTTTTATTCTTAATTAATATCGAAAAAGAACGAATACGAAATTGAAAATTATTCATATTGAATAATCAATATGAATGTGTTTCCATCCAACGTACAATAGAAAGAAGAAACCGAGTTATTTGCAGCATCTAAAGGTATACTTCATTTGAACAGTGTTCGTTTTGACCCACATTTAGCTAAAATTGTACTCACCGAGTACTAGATGCTCTTGAAATTCTTTTTTTTTTAACATCCAAACGTTACTTGCTCACAGAATATTTTAGAACATTTTAAGATAACGTTAGACACAGTTTTGTCTTGTCTAGAAACTCAGCAAATTCAGCCAAAAATATTTGTATCTATGTGGTGAATTTTCAAAATTGGGTATAAATAATATACTGGATCTGGTATCTCAAAAAACAATACAAAAATTGTACGGATAATTTCGCACTTTGAAAACACAATTTTGCCATTTAAACCCTTTGTGCAAACACCTATCCTCAATTTCAAAAGTTATCTTCACTTCTTAACATAAATCTCGACCGATTATAAAAAGTAGTTTCGCATAACGGATAATCATGATTAGAAGATCGATAAAACAATTGGAAATTGTTCGAGTAACAAGCCAGCTTCGTTCGAAATAAAAAAAAACTCGGTCCGTATACTATAGTTCATTCGTTTCGTTAATTTCTTCTTCGCAGCTGAAAAATCAATAGCGATAAAAGAGGAAACATGGAGCCATTTAAAAAAGTTACTGTTTCCCATCTAACAGGGAGTTTTTTTTTCACATTTCTGCGCGGCTTACGCTCGTTTTCTCTGTTTCGGGTTCCACCGGGATATTATATCTCAACCAGTATTTACCTGCACGAAAAACAGTGCACTCATTATCGGGAGTTTTTGTCGTCGCTATAAATAATTCGCAACCACCGCCACCATTGCCACGTTGTTTTATCGCGCGATCGCCCACGAGCTTGTAAAAAGCAGCTCCAAGGTTTTGTGGTCCATAGCAATGAAATACGTAGCAATTAACGTTCTTGCGCTGGTATCGGTGAATACCACGCAATGGTTACGATGTTCCGAGATTTACAATGTAACACCAGCTTGGGACCATTATTTATACAGTATCGAGGCACAACCGACGTTCAAACGTCCGAGATCAATCATTTCGCTTGTACTCTATGATGTAATATCGAGTGAAATGCAAATCGCTTCTAATTCTATGGTCGGACGTTGAATTTAAACGATTTCGTGCAACTCGTGGTATTTTTTCATTCTGTCCAGCTTATTTTGGTAGCTTCTTTAACGGTGATAATAATTTTTTCTTTTTTTTCGTGGAAGGATGATTTTCGAAAAATTGGAAAATATTTTTTAAGTTGATAGAAATGCTTAAATGGGATACAAAATTAGATAAATATTTTATCTTTCTTAAATGAATCGAGTTATTTTGTTTTGAAAGTATATTCGGGAGACTTGGATCAATGAGGAACTATTTATCTTATTAATATAATATAATATCGTTGATATTCTTCTGCTCTTTTATTCTACTCCTTTTATTAATAATATAATTTTTTTTTATGTTACGTATACAAATTACGTTTAGTGTATCGATTCGTTTGATCGAAGACATTTTTCATGTTGCATGTGCAACGTAGAAAAAGTAACTCGTAGAAAACATCGCCCATTTAAAGTAAAATCTCTGTAGTTAATTATTTTTCAGTAGTTCTGGTTTACTCGGCAAAAAATGTTGTATTGAAAATTTTGTATTTCCAATTGAGTGTTGGCTCAAACGTTAAGAAACTCTTTGAAACTATCTCAAACCACATGTTCCTAGAACTCTATTTATCGTGTTATAAATCCCTAAAGTTCGTACGTGCATCGAACAATTTCTACATTGAAAATATATTCATTCGAAAATACTTCGATCAAAGTTAATTCGTACGTAACGCGTACATCGATTAATTATTTACACGCCTCGATGATAATTATCGAAATGTTACGCGTCACCTGTTCAAAATTTACGAATCTCAGTATCGGTTGAGTCGATATCTTGAATCAGAAATATAAAAGAGGAACTCGCAACGAAACGTGATTCGAGGCGCAACGAATAAAAAAAGCTTCCCCATGAAACTCAACAGGGGAATCTCGGTTGTTTGACCATTACTTTCGAAACAATTCCGCGAGCTGAGCCTCGCATACGTCGAGCAGAAAATTGAAACCGCGGGAAGACGAGGAAAAAAAAAAGCCGGCTACACGTCGCGCAGGATCGACGACGTGGATTCAAGCCGAGTCTCAAAGGACACGTCGAAAGACAAAAAGCGGAAGAAAGAAACGCAACTTCCCGGTGACTTTGAAAGTCTCTCGCGGTTCTCGGGTTTCTTCGCGTATCTATTCAAGCCGCTTGTCAGATTCTTTACGCGTGAACGCCGAAAGTCTCTGAGAGGATATCGTAAAAAATCGCTTAACGAGTTCCCTCGGCGATTCAGGTGCAACCACTGTAATATCCTGCAGAACGTTCCACCTGAACATCCATCGAAGATGAATCGATTTTACGTTTCGTCGAAACCATTTCACCCATGGATCGATATTTCTTTTCGCTCTTCTTGCAACGAGCTTAGATCAACTTCGACTAGGGACAGAGAATACTTAGAATAGTATTTAGAAAATTTCGAGTGTCTGCATAATCGAAACATAATCGTCTTTCGATCCTGTTTCAAGATCTCTTCGAATCTATAAAAAGATACGAGCCTAAGAAAAGGAGAAATGTTGTCAAACTTTGTCAAACTTTGTCAAACTTCTATAAAATACAGTGTTCTATCAATGAATGTGTAACTAGATATTTTCTTATATTCTACACACATTTTATAAGATTGTAAATTCGAAAAAATTAAATTCTTCCCTTTTTTAAATTAGTACTTTTCAATAATTTTCTTTTCCAAGAGAATTGGAAAAATCGAACACGTTAGCAATGTTTAACGAGTAAGAAGACAGTCTTTGTAAAATTTCTTTCGATGAAATTCCTGACACAAAATACTTCTCAAAAATTTCCTGTGATATTGCACAGAAAGTTCTTTGTTCGTGAAAACGAACATCCTGTGACATTGTTGTATGTCTTTTCGTTGATCGTAGGCCTACAAAGTGTCAAGTGACGTTGACAGTGTCACGAATGGACTCTTGCCCGATGAAAGTTGATATTTTCCAGTCGTACTCTTTGAAAACATAGAGGAACTCCAAATACTCCAACATCTTAAAAATGATACTCAATGGTTCTCATACTACCAATACCAATACTAAATGGTTCTCATCGACACGGTGCCACATGGCCTGAACAGATACAATACTAATATTTTTGTCTGGTCTTTGTCTCACTCTCGTATTACACACTCTCGTTCGCCTCTTTCACAGCTCGAAGCAGCACACTTTCAACGTCTCCACTATTGTCATACCTATCTTCATCTTTATGTTCTCTCTTCCCCCAAACATATTGTCCTTTCGATCGTAATTCGAAACTTATATCTTCTTCAAACTATTCCTGGTCTTCGTTTGTTTTCCTCTTTCTCTTATTCAACTGTACTGGGTTTTTTTTTGCGATTAATTAGCACGTTCACGGCTCACTAACTCGCAATTAGGTCAGGTCTGGGTTGGGTCTGAGTTACTGTTTTTTTTACCATTAATTAGCACCTTCACAGTCCATTGACCCACAGTTAGATTAGGTCTGAATTCAGTCTGATTATTATATTTACCATTGTCATTTCTATCGCCTTCTTTCTCGACTATGTTCCTTCAAATACATTATTTTTTCGACCAAGATTTATAAACTATACCTTCTCCTAATTATTCCTTGTCTTTGTTTTGTTTTCCAGGCTAGGTCAAGTATAGATTTTATTCAGATTAGGCTCCTGCTTCTTCTAACTATCCTAACTAGTCTTCACTCTGTTTTCTTCTTTCTTCTATTTAACTTTTCTTTATCCTTAACCCATTCACAGCCCACTAATTCACGATTAGGTCACGCCTGGGTTAGATCCGGGTTAGGCAGTTTTGCGTTCAACAAATATCGCTCGTGACATTAAACTAAAAGCTTTTCTAGAATTGCGGAGCGTAGATATCACAGGAGAATATTTATTGCTATGGAAGTCGATAAAATTTTCTGCACAATCGAGTGGTATTTACGTTTATAAGCACCAACTGTGAACGTGTTAACACATTGCAAACGGTATTTGAATATACCGGTAAACCTACTGTTACCAATTTGGAAGCACATTGCAAAATTTTCTAGAAACACATCGCCACAACTCGACAAAGATTGTTAGGTTTAATATCTATTGGAATTTTGAGTTATGGGTGCGATTAAATAATAATTCGGTATTTCCGTTTTGTCAATAAATCAAACTTTATTAATATTCCGTATGGTATATCTTTCGCGTGCGTTCTTTACTAAATGGATTTTCAGACTAACTATTCGATTTATTGATAAAATAGAAATATCGAGCTATTGTTTAATCGCACCCACAGTTCAAGAAATTTCAATAGCAGTAATACATATTTAAAGTGTCGAGTAATTCTTAAATCGAATATAGTTTAATTGTTGCGTAATTTAAAAAATTTAATATAATGAAATTGTTGCCTAATTTTACAATTGAATATAATTTAAATGTCGCGTAATTTTCATATTAAATACGATTTAAATATTGCGTCCATTTTGAATAAAATGTAATTTTAGTGTTGCGCAATTTTACAATTGAATGTAATTTGATTGCCGCGTAAATTTTACAATTGAAACAATATAAATTGAGTGTCGCGTAATTTTAAAAGTACAATTTAACCGTTCCGTAATTTTTAAATTCAACGTAATTCGAGCGTCGCGTTATTTATAATTAAATATAACACGTTTCACCGATCGTGTCGCGATTAAAAACACTCGAACCTCTCGGAAAGTACGTAAATACAAAAGTATTTTCACGAAGTATATGAAAATCTACATCGTTGATTCGAAGTGAAGAGAAGACACGAAAGATTCGAAAGTACTTTCACGAAGTATATGAAAATCTACATCGTTGATTCGAAGTGAAGAGAAGACACGAACGATTCGAAAGTACTTTCACGAAGTATATAAAAATCTACATTATTAATTCGATGTGAAGAGAAGGCACGAAAGATTCGAAAGTACTTTTGTGAAGTATATGACAATCTACATCGTTGATTCGAAGTGAAGAGAAGACACGAACGATTCGAAAGTATTTTCACGAAGTATATGAAAATCTGCATTGTTAATTCGAAGTGAAGAGAAGACACGAACGATTAGAAAGTACTTTTGTGAAGTATATGACAATCTACATCGTTGATTCGAAGTGAAGAGAAGACACGAATGATTCGAAATTACTTTCACGAAGTATATTAAAGTCTACATCGTTGATTCGAAGTGAAGAGAAGACACGAACGATTCAAAAGTATTTTCACGAAGTATATGAAAATCTGCATTGTTAATTCGAAGTGAAGAGAAGACACGAACGATTAGAAAGTACTTTTGTGAAGTATATGACAATCTACATCGTTGATTCGAAGTGAAGAGAAGACACGAATGATTCGAAAGTACTTTCACGAAGTATATGAAAGTCTACATCGTTGATTCGAAGTGAAGAGAAGACACGAATGATTCGAAAGTACTTTCACGAAGTATATGAAAGTCTACATCGTTGATTCGAAGTGAAGAGAAGACACGAACGATTCGAGAGTACTTTCACGAAGTATATGAAAATCTGCATTGTTAATTCGAAGTGAAGAGAAGACACGAACGATTAGAAAGTACTTTTGTGAAGTATATGACAATCTACATCGTTGATTCGAAGTGAAGAGAAGACACGAATGATTCGAAAGTACTTTCATGAAGTATATTAAAGTCCACATCGTTGATTCGAAGTGAAGAGAAGACACGAACGATTCGAAAGTACTTTCACGAAGTATATGAAAGTCTACATCGTTGATTCGAAGTGAAGAGAAGTCACGAAAGATTCGTCATTTGTCCCCATTCTCAACGTTTCGCTCCCCTCTATAGTAGCTTCGATGCTCGACGAGCATAATCGTCGAAAATTGAGGGAAAGTCGAGCCGTCCGCGATCGTAGATTCACGATAGCGCAACGAAATCCCTGCCTGTCGTAATTAACTGCGACTCTGTCGGTCTACCTATTACCAAAATTTGCAACGTTACTATCGTACGCACGGAGTCGCGAACGCGCGTGCAGATGCAAACGGCTACGTGACCGAAATTCCTCCCATCTGTTTATGTGACGGTAATCATTGGCCGGGCGACTGATCAATTATTCCGCGCAACGTGCAAATTACCTTTTCGACGATCCGAATGAACATCGGGAAATGAATTTTTCCTCCCCACCCGTTCAGCCCTGTGTAAAAGGGGGGGGGGGGCGTGGCGGGACACGGTGATTACAACGAACGATAATACGAAATTAAAAAGTCCCAGTTGCATCGTGCTCGGTCGCGCTCGATGGTACGAAAACGTGTAATTGAAATTAACATTGTCAACTCGTTGCACCGATTTCCTCGCACGCTATGACGTCCATGTACTCGGTGTTCCAGATTTTCTCGTTTGAACAGTATTAGCGGTAGTGAGAGAAAATTTTACGAACTCGTGCAATTTTCTACGTCTAGAATGCATCTAGAACGTAGAATCCATTTTCATAGACTTGAAATACTCCAAAGTGCATTATTAAAGAATTGTAAGAAAAATACGTAGAGAAATATCAGTGTCATTTATCTTACTTTTATTTACTCACTATGATTATTAATACTGTCCTAATATGAATTGCAACGATACTAATGATTCTCAGTGAATTGTACAATATAACATTATCAACATATCAACATTTTCAAGTTATTTATCTTATAATTTTTCTAATCAACTATTTTTGTGCCTGTGTTTACAAGACACTTTCTTCTTATTTTCGCTCGTGGATAATCGTGACACCGTTTAATCACAAAAATCTGAGACACCCTGTATACTTCTTTGTACTCGTGCGTCGGAACATTTTATTCCCGCCCCAACCCCCAACCCCCATCCCCTGTATCGTAATTTTTTTTCATCACGTAGCCGAAAATTCAACGAGTTAACGCGGCGACGAATGAAAAGGCTACTAACCGAATTAAACGTTACTGGCATAATCATTTTCAACGATCACGGCCTATTACTTTAATCGTCCGCTTTATTAACGCACGTTCGAGCACGCATATTGCCGAGTTGCACAGATTTGTAATTAGTAATTCGAGCTGCTGTTTACCACGGGTAAACGAATCTGACGGATTAATTGATTATTCGCTAATGGTTTGTCTAACCGTTCTGCAACGTCTAGCTGCTCCCTGGTATGGAAGAACGTTGATAATGCGTAAAGTTTAATGGGTTTAAATACCATTCTAATTAGCTGTCCAATTGTTATTACATACAGGTACATCGCGTAGTACGAAAGATCGTGGATTTAGATTTTTAAGTTGTACACGATGAGTAAAGTGTCCTTAGTTATTTTTTCTAAGGAACTTATACAAGAATCGTTATTGTTTGTCAGATTGTAACGCACGAACCGATAATTGCTTTTACTTTCGGATTTTCTTTAGTAATTTCTCCTGAGTTTTCGAAATAAATATATTGCAAAGTATTGACTTACCTCGTCACCGAAAATAATACTATTTAATGGACCAATTTTTGTTCAAACGATGAAAATATAATTGCGCAATAAATTCCTTTTTTCTTCGATGTGAAAAAACCAGCTAACGATACATTCATTTGTTTGAAACGGTTGGCCGATACACAGAATCAAATTTGTTCATTGTAACGTGTAATTAATATTAAAAATTCGCGGGTCGTTCAACAAGAGTCTCGTTACCATAATTGTTAGGCCAATTAACGCGTCTCTGTTGGTACAGTTTTGCTAGTTTAACGATCGTTTAAATTATCCAAGTTATCCATCTTGCGTAGATGCGAGAAACGTTAATAATCGTTTAATTGTGCTTTATTCTGTACTTTCGGGGCTTAAACACCCTTCCGCGATCATGCACGCGAACCCTTCCTCGGAAAACGCAAGAGTGCACGCGCTCAGGTGAGTTATGTTCGTTTAAGTCGGGACTGGAAAACCACTTCCATTTAAATAAAAAAATACGAGACACTTCGAAATTACGGTAATCGAAGTTTGAAGAAAAATTGCGCAAAATATTCTGAATCGTGTAAACGTTTTTAATATGGTAAATATTACGTGTAAATAATGGTAATAAACGTGTAAAATTTTAAATATGGTAAATTATTACGAACGATTTAAACGATTTTGCGTTGGAAAATCTTCCCTCGATTGTAACGTTGACGTACGAATCTCCTTAGAAATGATCAAAAGTGCGATAGAGTAACTTTTTGAATTTTTATTCGAAATATTTGTGCAAGCTAGAGCAAACTACCGGTGAGTTTGAAGCCACACGTGGTCTCTCTCGTGGTCACCTAAACTGCTGTTATTATGTGGCGACACCTTCCATATTCGCCACTAGAGTGAAACCAACCACTGAACGTTTTCACAAGTTCTCGTACCAGCTCCAATCTGTATATACTGGCTGGTCCATGTAACTGTTTCAGGTCACAAATCCGTTATTAATGCATTTATGAAAAAATGTCAAAGGAAAAAGGTAAATGGCTCGAAGAGTACTACATCTCTAGTACCTTGAATTTTTTTCAAATTCAACAGTGCATGTGCAATTAAGAATTGCATCCTTTCTTGAAATGGAAGTGCACATTTTTTGTTGCACAAATCTTGAAAGTCGATAGCAACGGAAATGGTACATATTTTGTTTCTCACCGTTAGTAAAATACATTTTTTTTTATTTAGTGAAATGTAATGAATTTTTCAAAGTCTTTCCAATGTTTGAGTTTCGTGCATTTCTGGGCTGGGATTCGTAAATACTCTTTTATCTTGAATTGTACTCTTTCAAGGCTGTAACATTAAGGAGAATGTTTAAAATGCCTTCTTCCCGCAAGAATACTTAGCAATTAGCAATGTTGCGCCTTTAATTGTCAAACACGTTCAAAAGTGCCCGGAGAAGTCTGAACTCTTTGACAATTATCTACGGTACGATCACAGGGAATTATGTAAATTAAACCTGGTCCTCGTTACAACAGCTCTTTGAAATCTATCCGTTTAACGACTGCTTGATCGATTGTGTAAAACTTTCCTTGGTCGGCGCATTAGAATTTTTCAACGTTTATATTTTCCACTTGATACATTTATACGATCGAACACGTACTTGTTCGTGTCAAGAAAATAACGGTCATAACAATGAACGCTTGTATACTATATTCGTGTAATAATAATACCGAAGAAGCCTCGAAACTATCTTTAACACTTTGGGCACATTTGATTTTTCTTTGGACAAAATTTTCTCTATGAGAAAGTATATGAAATTATACTCTGCAATAATAAGAAGAAGAATAACAATAAGAGCAACGACAACAATAATAATAATAATTCTGAGGATACTCCATCGTTAACTAATTGGACACTTTTGACTTTGATTTGGACAAAGTCTGTTCCATGAGAAATTGTACAAAATTTTACACCGAATTGTGCACGAATGAAAAATAACAAAATTTCTCTGTGTATAATTTTCTTATTATTTTCTTCCGTTACAAATGTTCCGATTCCAAATTATTCCACACTAATGATATTCTATATTGAAAAGATCTCTCTTCAAAAAAAATGAGTACACCTTCTATGTTCGAGAATCACGGATCTAGAACCTCGATCTAACGTATATGTTTAAATTTATCAAGTTCCTTTTTCGTAGATAGACTTTCGTGTTCGTAAGTTCATCGATTGAAAAGTTACACCCTATTTACCAAAGCCGTACAACATCATCCTCCGTTGAAAAGTCTCGGTCGACGTTTACGATGTTACTCTCGAGTTGATTCAGCGATCGAAATAATTCAACGTCGATCAAAGCAGTAGAAGTTTGTCCGCCATGTGCACGAGTTCTACCATGTCTCCTCGGACGAATGTAGAACGTCTAGGTGGATATTCCATGGACTTCCATAACTCGTTTAATAGCAACGAGCAGAGTAATGCGGATCGAACGAACCTCGTTGTAGTGTAAAGTCACCAATGGTCGAACAAAGCGAAACGATCTCGTATAAAATTGCCGTGGCAGCTTTGGCAACGTATACGCTTGACAATTTCTGTTGCGCAAACTCGTCTGTCGCTGTCATAGTTTCCTGGAATGTTTAAAGCGACCCTCGTTACCGAGCCATCACGGTGCAACACAATTGCGGAGCAGTCTCGGTGACTCTCCAGACACCGCATTAGAAAGTCATTTGATACTTAGCGGGCACAGAAGGATCCATTACTATAATTGCTGGTTGATGCGCACATTCAGTTGTCCAGACACGCGAATACCGTCGTGGCCAATATTCCGACCCCGTGTCCATACCCGGTTACGATCTCGCGGTGTTGTGTGTCGTTGGTTCGCGTTGGTTTGGTTTACCACCTTCGGGGGAGGGGACGCGTATATCTCTATTCGTTGTCACGTGGAATCGTTTATGGTTATACTTGCTCCAGATGCGTGCACGTACGGGCATGTATACGTATGTATGAACGTGTGTGTATGTATGTATGAACGAGTATTTATGTATGTATGTATGAAGGTGTATGTATCTATGAATGAACGAGTATGTATGTATGTATGGACGAATATGTATGTATGTATGAACGAGTATGTATCTATGAATGAACGAGTATGTATGTATGTATGAACGAATATGTATGTATGTATGTATGAATGAACGTGTATGTCTATATGAACGAACGTGACTGTATGTACAAACGTATATGTAAGTACGAAAGTGACTGTATGTACAAATGTATATGTACGTACGAAAGTGACTGTATGTACAAACGTATATGTATGTACGAACGTGTATGTATGAACGTGTATGTATGTACGAACGTGACTGTATGTACAAACTTATATGCATCTACGAACGTGACTGTATGTACAAACGTATATGTGTGTACGATCGTGTATGTATGAAGGTGTATGTATGTACACGTAACATCAACCTTCTAGAGGTAGTTTCCATGCATGACCGACGCTCAACCATCCACACAGAGAGAAAGAGACTTTTCCCTTCTTTTCGTGCGTACTCTTTTGATCCGTTGAGTCGTTCCGCTATGCCACGTTTCAGCAAGAATTCACGTTTCCTGCCAACGAGCTGGAGCCTTCGTTGCTTCCGGTTCCCTCGCATTGACGCTACGGAGAGAAGATCGCGAACAAATGTCGTGCTCGCTCGAAGCTGTAAATACATATATATATATTTCTCTTTTTCTTTTCGCCTTTCTGCGAGCCCGAAGCCAAAGCATCGGAAAATTATGCAAATGTTATTCGTGCACGTGGTCGGCTGAGTTATTTGTGGCCTTTTAATGCCGCCGCTGGAACTTCCTAATGAATTTATGGAGGGTATTTCACGACGAGGATGTAACGAGGGACAGTTTTTTAAATAAAGAAGTGTATATGCATTTTAAGCGGGAATAGGAAAAAAGAGCGTATAAATGGTAATCTCGACGTTGTAATTTGAATATTTAATTTGTAACGATATTCGCTGCCTCGTCGAGCCAACCAAGGGAAATGATGGGGAACCAAGGGATTGTTCCTAGTTTTTTTTTTTTAAATTGTTATTTTAAATCTTGGATTAGGTTTTTTTTTTTAATCCGTTCGAATTCGACGGCTGTTTTTTACACAGAGGGAAAAAACTCCGATTTATACACCGTTGTCCTTGATCCCGAAAAATGGCAGGCAGGTGGTTTAACGATTTTGGATCGTTTGCATCGGCTTAAAATGATTTGAGAAATGGATGTTCGAATACTACGCGAACTGATGTAACTTTTCATCGGTATAGTGTCAAATATTCTGTGGAAACGAACATCCTGCAAAAATTGAAACGTTCTCACTGAAAAATTCTTATCGATCCCCCATATACACCAAACCTCGTATCGTTGGATTACTATTTATGTATTTCGTTGTTTGTAGAACCGTTTCAAAAATTAAAAGATTGTCAATTTTTGAAATAGTCAAACCCTGTATCGAGACCGTTTATTCTACACCTGTAACTTTTTTCTAAAGTGACAGATGAGAGGTTGGATTAGAAATTTCAATCCTTTCTCCACAAAAATGCACGATTAACGATGTCCAGGTTTTGTTTTTTTTAATCTTAGATTAGGTTTGTTTTTTAATCATTTAGAACAATTACAACAATAGTCAAAAACACATACCGATGATAGATTAGAAATTTCACTCCTTCCTCCACAAAAATGCACGATTAACCATATCCAGGTTTTATTTTTTTAATTATTATTTTAAATCTTGAATTAGGTTTCTTTAATCATTTAGAACAATTGCAACAATAGTCAAAAACACATACCGATGATAGATTAGAAATTTCCCTCCTTGCTCCACAAAAATGCACGATTAACGATGTCCAGAGACTCGGAGCAATCTGAACAATAGACAGGAACACATACTTGAGGATCTTCCCTGGACGTAGCGAGGAGAGGGTTCGATTAGAAATTCCGAAAGGGTATCCCCTCGAATATGGCCGGGTCCGTAGTAAGGCATCTCGGCCGAATATTATCGTGGCCCGTGCATAAATTACACAGCGTGGAAGCATAATATGCGAAACGATGCCAATGCCGACGACCCGCTCGTCCATTATCGGTACGACGACAACGACGCACACGATGATGCCAATCGTCGCTAGGGGTAGGAGGTGGAGGCGCCATGACGCGCAATAATGCCGACGATAATCCATCCTGGTGACATCGTTGCCTCGTTTCCTTCACGGCTCTGTTATTGTTTCGCGCGAAGAAAGGCGCTCCAGTACTTGGCAAAAGAAACGCCGACAATGCTAGACATTCCGTGGACGATCTTTCCATCAGACGGTCCTTAACGACCAGACATTTCGTGAACGATACTCGGGAATCGGGCCATTTTTCTTCGCGAGATATTTTATAAAATAATAAACAAGGTTTCAAGAAAGAGCCTGTACGTTGTGCACATCAATGGTATTCAAACTAGTTTAAAGACTCGTTTGAAACGAAGAGAGAATTTCTGTGTTTGAAATTTATCTTCGAAAAATTCTTCTTCGTCTTAATCAATTCAAAATGAATTATTGTTTCCATATTTAGGTAAATTTTTTCGATCGATGTTTAGGAACAATTTAGGACAATTGGTGTGTGTACCAATGGTTTCTCCGAGGATATTGGTATCGTATATTTATCTTTTCTTGTATTTTGTACAGTGGCTGAGTAAAGTGTCTGATCAATATCACTTGGAATATTTTCTACTTTATTTTTCGATACGATACGTATCCACCAGCAACTTATT